>NC_142098.1:26380000-26688750 GCF_054644295.1 Miniopterus natalensis
GCAAGGGCAGCCACTCAAGATTTTGAACAGCATTTTGGGATGATAGGGTATAACCTGTCTATAATTTGGCAAATTCACATTCTTTAGTACAGTTAATCTGGCAATAATGTGCTTGGGACAGGGAAAAACAAAAAAAGATTGCAATATTCAAGTATGGGGTAACAGAAACAATGATTCTCTTAAGTGATCACTACCAGAGTCTTAGATCAACAGTGAAAAACAAATTGAGTAATCAAATATCATGTTTTTGCCTAATACCTCTATAATTTCAGTAGGAAGCACGAGTGACAGCAGGCAGACTTCCAGTAGTATTTAAGTAAATAGACACAAGCATGACACCTCCAGGCTACAGTTTCTCATGGGAATTCCCAATACCCAGGCTGATCTTCCAACTATGCTGCCAAAATAAATGGATATAACCTTTGAACAGAGGTCAAAATTGAGCCAGTGAGGTCAATCCATGTACATGTTGGTGAACTTTTATTAGTGAATACCCCAGCCCAAATAAACATGATTATTATTATTCCAGCAATTCTTCTAGAAGAATATAAATAATAATTAATTAGAATACTAACTTTTCATACTATCTGACATCCTTCTATCACCTAGGATTAAACCCAAAAGATCAAAATAATCTATTTATTCTTGGTTATCCCCTGACAAGGCCACCCATTTGATTCTTAATTTTAACCCCAAATCATACTACTGAAGTTATTGGACTCATGGGATAGTATCAATCTACAAACCCATGATTATTGTTTTAAATATGTTTGCTTAATCATATACAGGTAAAATCTCATCACAATCAATTTATCTACAATAAAAAGGTGTGGCAAAAGATCCCTATCTCAACAAAAGGATGCTTCTACCATATTCCTGATTCTACCAATGCAATGATTTCCACAGCTATGGAATTATTATTAATCCTTGGCATAGAATAATTGTTTCTTTTGAAGAGATTCTCGCAACAGAAAAGGACAGGAAGATTTTCTTTTGTTCTTTTATTCTTCATCAAGAAATTACCCTTAGCCCTGGCAGGGTAGCTCAGTTGGTTAGAGCCTCATCCCAATGCACCAGGGTTGAGGGTTTGATCCCTGGTCAGGGCATGTGCAGGAGTTAACCAATGGCTGCATAAATAAGTGGAAAAACAAATCGATGTTTAAAAAATAAATACTTAAAAATATGTGCTTCATGTGAGATAAAAGTGAAATTTCAAACCAGTTAAAATTTCAAACAGTAACTTACTGATTTTTCCCTATAAAATTAGCAAATATACATATTTGAGTGATAATGACTGGCTTTCAGGAAGGTATGGGAGCAAAAACTAGTACATAACTTTCTGGAGAGAAATTTAACAATATATAGATAAAGCACTAACATGTACATACTATTTGATTAAGCAATTCCATTTTTAGGACTATATCCTGAAAATAAAATAATAATAGATTTATTGCAAAAAAAGAGCTTTCAGGAGGTTCACTGAAATGTCATTTATAATAACATAAAATTGGAAACTACCTAAATATCAAAAATATCTATTTAAATTAATTTTAATCTATATAATAGAATATTATGCAGCTATTTAAAATGATGCCAAGAAAAGTACTGCAATAATTACTGGAAAACAGCAGATTACAAAACAGTACAGTGTGATTCTGGTTTTGTAAAATATACATATTTGAATTTTCAATATAGTATAAAAGGCAAACTAAACTAAGGAAACTAAAATTACAGTGGTGATTTTTTCCTAGTGGTAGTTTGGAGGTTTATTTTATTTTATTTTATTTTTATTTACCCATTGTGTCTAAATTTTCTTCAATGAATGATTATTCTTATATAATAAGAAAAAAAGAAAAACAAATATAAAATAACTACCCTTTAGCTACCTTTTCCCCTCCACTCCTCATATGTCCTGCCCCCTTCAGGAAAACCCACCTGAACTCTCAAACTAAGCACCA
Organism: Miniopterus natalensis; assembly: GCF_054644295.1. Classification (NCBI taxonomy): domain Eukaryota; kingdom Metazoa; phylum Chordata; class Mammalia; order Chiroptera; family Miniopteridae; genus Miniopterus; species Miniopterus natalensis. The sequence goes on from NC_142098.1 coordinate 26,381,959, forward strand.
AGAAAAATACAAACACACACCACAACAGAAATGTAATCCAATGCTGTTCATTTTTCCTGTTCGATTTAGATCACTAATTTCACTAATTATTCATTATAGTGAGTCTATCATTACAGTTTCTACTGATAAGCACCGTAATCTCTAACAAATCCTAATACAAAAAAATAACTTGGATTGCTCATATTCACAATAGAAATTGACCTTTAATATTTGCTCATCAAATTTGGTTAGATAGGAAGTCAACACTGAACAAAAACAATGGCAATGCTTTTATAAATTTTGCCAGTCGCATGACGGGAAACAGCAAAAAACTGAAACTATAAGTTTCTTTTAGAGCTTTAACCTAAAGAGCTTGTCCTAATGATGCCCCTGGTGGCAGGTAACATTTAATTTTTCTCTGTGTCACTGAAAAAGAATTAGATGTAAAACTCAGGTAAGAGATTAATATTTTACACCCTAAAGCTAAATATTTCAACATGAATATTCATAAAGGCCTATTCTGAGTGAAATCTCATGTGAGTGTAGATTTAAAATGCTAGAATATTTTACATAGTTCAGAGCCTGGGCCTTCCAGAGAGAGAGGCAAGAATTCGTTCAACTATCAGGCAATTAATTGCAAGTCTGAACATGTGACAATGGCAAAATGCATTTCTCACTACACAGCCTCCTGCCAAAAGTCTGAACTTGGCTGTCTTTTCCTGGGTCTCTTATTGGTGATGAAGGTAAGTGTTGATAATCACTAGAAACAGAAAGTCAGGGTTACTCCCTGAGGCTCCAGACACCTGACTATGTCTGTATCCTCTGCTAGGTTCCAAAGGGACTTGGAAGGTTGAGTGGAAGGAAAGGTGGGAAAGGAAATGTAGGCAGGACCATCTTGGTACTGACTGGATTCACTTTATTATAGGTTCTCCCACCCCATGATCATGGGATCCCTTATGGTACAGGGCTCCAGATGAGTGTCCTAACTTATCCTCCCCTGTGACAACATTGCTCTGGGTCCCTGGAGGTACTTTCCACTTAAGAAAAACAAAAGAGATTGCTCAAAGAGCTCAAGCCTTGTGAACAAAGCCTGAGGTTATGTAGATATACGTCAGAGAGAGGGAGGAAAGAAAGTAGAAATAATAAGGGCTGAACTAAATAAATAAAGAGCATAAAAATAAAAATTAATAATAAACTGTCAGGCCAAACAACACTCCAGGCCCAGATAGCGTCACTGGTGAATTCTACAAAATCCTTAAGAAAGTAATAGTATGAATTCCACACAAATTCTTGCAAAAAATAAACTGAAAAAGAGGGTTCATTCCCAACATATTTTATGAAGCTAGCATTACCCTGATATCAACACCAGACAGAGAAATTATAGGAAAAGTGCAAACCAACTTCCTTCATGAAAATAGATGCAAAAATTCTTCAGATTTTAACATATTAATTAAATCCAGAATACATAAACTGGGTAATACAGCATGACCAAGTAGATTTTACCACATGAATGCAAGGTTGAGTTAATATTCAAATATCAATCAATGTAATTCACCACATTAACAAACTAAAAAAGAAAAACCTATTATCATCTCAATAGATGGAAAAAAGCACTTGACAAAATTCAACCTTTATTCCTGATAAACACAACTCAGCAAACTAGAAAAAGCAGGGAATTTTCCCAAGCTGATAAAGGGTATCTATGCAAGCTCATATCTGACAGCACAGTTAATGCTAAAAGACTGATGAATACTTTTCCCCTCAGATCAGGAATAAGACAAAGATGTCCACTCTCACAACTTCTATTCAAGATTAAACTGTTGTTTTTTAGCCAGTAAGTAAGGCAAGGAAAATAAATAAAAGGCATCCAGATTGAAAAGTACAAGTAAAGCTATTTATTCAGAGACATCATAATCTATGCAGGATTCTATTTTAAAAAGCAACTAGAACTAAGGAATGTATTTAACATGCTTACAGAATGCAAGGTCAATATACAAAAGTCAGTTGAATTTCTACATACTTGCAAGGGGGAAAAGTTGGAAAATAAAATTCAAGAAACAATACCAATTACAATAACATCAAAAAGAAACACACAGGTATAAATTTGACAAAAAATGTATAGTGTTCTGACAGAAAAATCACAGAAGGCCTAAATAAGTGACATGGTATGCCAGAAGATTTAATACTGTTAAGATGCCAATTCTTCCCATACTGATCTATAGATTCAATGCAATCTCAATAAAGATCCCAGCAGGCATTTTGTAGAAATGATACAATGAAATATAGCAATGATGAAATACCATTTTCTACCAAAAGAAAATAGGGCTTCTTGGAGAAATGACTGACTCTAAGTCTTCAGCGGAAAGTAAGTAAGATGAGCCTAAATGTTTTGTAATCTTAAATAGCAGGAAAGCTATCCAAGACTACTGGGTTATATCCAAAAGACCCAGGAGCCAATTTAACTTCCACTGGCCAAACCTGGAATAACTTGAGCTTCAATAAAAATGGAAACCTATCAAATATTTCAATCCATAAGTTCATGATAAAACATTTTTTAAAGAAATTGGCCACCTTCAGAGCATAAGATACTAATTCATTATCTAGAAAACAAATAACTGGAACAAATCAAGCATTTAGCCTATGCTTTCTTATTTGAACCAAACAGATAAGGAGCAGCATTTCTTTAAAAATGTATATCGAATAAATTAATTACTGACCTAGTTTTGAAGAAAAAACAAAGTTGGAATCAAAACATTAAATGCTAGGCCAAGGGCAAAATAAGTTAAAACAGGAGTAGAACAACAGAGGAAGATTTCAAGGAAGCAGTGAGTATGACTAAGTACAGGGCTGGGGTTCCAAAATACAGGGATCAGCTTTAAAGAGCAAAGAAGCATCTCCTGAGACTGCTAGAAAAATATGATAGGAAAGTCGTAAGAGCTATGAAATAACGTGTCAAATATAGGATATGTAATCCTTCAGGGTAGTCTAATGGCTCTTAAGTAAGAGGTCAAGTCACACTCGATAATAGAGACTATAAGTTATTTACAGTGAGTATAAATTTTAAAAAGCAGAGAAAAGAGGCCAGGGCTTGGTATATATTACTGCTGACTGCACACTATGGAGTAAGAGGTACGTGATTGTGTGCCTGTGTTCGTATAACAGGGGTGGGGCAGGTAAAGAGCAAGAAAGCCTGATAAACTACAAAAGGTAAAGTATCCGTAATAAACCAAAGGTACTGGAGAAGGCACCCTTGAGTTGGGTAATCATAGAATACTATCAAACAGGATGAAACTAGGAGACTAGGATGATTGGAGATGTCAGTAAGGGGCAAAGAAAAGCAAGACTGGTAGGTAGAGTGGGCTATGGGAGAAACGGTAAGAAAAGGGAATGAGATCCAACCTATTTGTTCAACATTTACCAAGTGCCTACCAACCACCAGATCTGATGGAGAAGTTCCTTAGAAGAGCAAGGGCGAGGTGTTATCATAACAGTCTGGGGCTACAACGGGGTCCAGCTGAAGACCTTGAGAACAAAGGGGAAGGGGGAGAGGAAGAGGAACGTGACACTAACAAGGGATTTTGATGTTAAAGGAGGTACGAGGATGTGGAAAAATAATGGCCAACCTTGGCTTGATTTTTTTTTTTTTTGGTATTCTTCATTCCTTTAAGCTCAAAGAGATACAGTCATATTGTCAACTGTATTAATTTCATATCTGTAACAGTGATGATGCAGTAGCTTGCTATTCTGATCCAAAGCTAGGCAGGATGAGGGTTAGCTACTAATGTACAGTTTTACTACTGTTATATTTCAATATTACATTTTAAAACAACCAAAAAAACACTTAAATAGATATTCCATCTTATGATTCAGATCCTTTGCAGAAAAGAAAAACCCACCACACTCACAAATATGCCTAATAAAATACATCGTGTCATGAGAAAAACACATTAGAAAGTACGTGAGCATTTTATTAATCATCCGAGAAGGGGATTTTTGAAAATGTAGTCACAGAGGTTGTAGTCACTTTGCTTTGAACATGTGCTGACTTTTGCTGTCTGTTGTTCTCATTTGTCAGGTTTCCCAACATTCCTCTTAATACAGTATCTTTATTTAGTTCTCCCAAAGGAATATCAGCAATTTCTGGGAGCAAGAGGGAAAATTTCTGTCAATTGTGCATAATGACCAAAACAGAGTGATTGAACCACTTAATTGAAGCTCTGTAGTTTGTAATGTGATGCATATTAGACCCTGTTCACTGTGAAAAGGAAACAGTGGGTGGGTGTTCATGTAGAGTAGACAGTAAGAACAGAGAACCAAGTCTTTTTTGTCTTTTGTGTTTGCTTTCTTTCTCTGAAGCTCACATAAGCCACAAGGGATTCTCCTGTAACTCTCTAATAACCAAAGGGTGGAGGGTGGAGGGTTGGGGGGGGGGCATAAAATGTCACTAGAACAGGAGCACATAAAAGACTTGCATATAGATTGAGTTTTATAACCTCATAATAATTTTTATTAGCTCACAAAATTGCCACCATTCCTGACCTCACCTGTTAGCATCACAGCAAAGCTACAGTTGAAGACTGAGCAATTTCAGTTACAGGACGCATGCTGTCAATGCACTGGTCAGATTTTCAAATGTGGCTCTGGGGCTATCCTAAAAGCCCTCAGTTCCCAAGGCTATGAGTATGTACTTATTTGACTGACTCTTGTAGGAAATGTCCCGATGCAGCCTAAGGAATAGGGGTCACGATCACAGCTTCAAGTCACCTACAACACTTAAATGGTGACCTTGCTCTTGGCCTATGAAAGAATTCGCATCGTTTGGAAGATGCTGGTGCTACATTTCCTGATTCAGGATGCCTCTCAACTCTCCCTCAACACTGAATAAATAATACTATCCATTATTTATTCCAGCTTCAGTTCATACTACTGAATCCAATTTGAGAAGAATCAAGCTAAGAGTGGCAACAGAAACTTAGAGGAGATGTTTAAGAATACAGTCAAAATCCTATTATCTGATTCAGAGTTGGTGGTTGACAAGTTAACTTTTTTTAAAAAATTAATAATTAAAGAGAAATCATTTTTTAAATCCATACTTTAAAATTTTCTTTTAACGTAAAGTATAAATATACATTCACTTAATAAAATGTAATAGTAATTTGTTAGAGGATGAAATACTATATTTCACATGCAGTTCTTCCAGTTTGTATACCGTACTGTTGTTTGCAGTTCAGGCTTTGGTCGAGCATATGGCAGAGGGGCAATTTTTGGCTACAACATGAGTAATTTTTGCTTCTGGATTTATTCCTATCCTTTTCTTCATATTCAGCTCCATCTTTTCTTGTTTTAGCATGTATGATTTCTAGGCCATTCACAATTTCACTTTCCAACAAACTGTTACCTTCAACCCTTTGTTGTATACCGTCTTCCTAAAAATCACTAGAATCGTGAATTTGTTTGATATCAGCTAACTAATATACCATGTCCTTGGTTTTCTTCTTGTACATTGGATTTTCTGCAGTAGTTGTCAAGTTCAGGATAGTTTGCTCCAAGATGCAGTATACACTGAACTGGAAACTATTCTATTCTAATACTATACTATAAATACTATATATATTAGTGACTCAATTCTGTGCTACTTATATTTTTATCTTCAACTGTTTCCAAAATAAAAGTTTAAAACTTTCACTTGTATTATTCTATAAACATTTCAGAATTCCTTAACTCACTGGCTAGATCAATAATGTTACATCTGCTGGGAAAAGTGCAGCATTTGTATCTCCTACCCAGGCCTCAGAAAGAATAGAAAGGAGTGATAGCTAGAAGGACACAGCTATTTCAGTAATTTTTCAGGTATAGTTTTCTTTAGAAAATGTACAACTTCATAAAAAAACAAATTCTTTGTTCAGAATTCATCCATGCCGTATTTTGTAAGGTGTAGTAAACTGGTAAAGACAAACAATTCATACTTTTAAATGCTCTAGGATTTGCTGGTTGGTCAGTAACCTGAACTGGCAATATGTAAGCTCCAGATGAAAGGCTGCAAGCCACTGCTGTGATCTTTCTCTGGATCTCGATGATGCAAGCTCTACTTTGTGTGTCATTGTTTTTATAAGCAACATCTTACACTTTGTGCCTATTTATCAATATTATAAAAATACCAATAATATTGGTAAATGATTCATTCACCTAGAGATTATTGATCAAGTTCAGTGGATAATTTCTCTCTTCTACTGCCCAAAATGGGCACATCTTGATTTTTTCCCACCATCCAAGCCATCTATTATTTGCTATAAAATATTTGCTACCACCAAACTTTTGATATAAAACCAAGACTCTCTCTTTCAGTAGAAGTCTATCAACTAGAGTATCACACTATTTTTCTTGCATGAGCTACACCTAAGATATACTGTCTATGATTTCCAGTTCATTTACTTAAACTACAACAAGAATGTAAAGACACTAGCATAGCAATGTAAGAACAGAGCACTTTAAGATTTGTGGTATTTTCCAATATTAAACATTTAATTTGTCAGCACTTTCAGCAATGTGCCTTTAAGTTTTTCTAAAGTATTCAAAGTAATTTTTACAGAAACAACTCTTTACTTACACGCTCACAGTTTATCAATTTACCTAATACTTAACTTCATTACGTAGTTTTAATACCAAGTAAAACTGGCTTGAGAACAGACTTGACTCATGGTATGTATTTAACTCAAATGATGAGAGCAAAAGTGCCTAAGAATAAAGCTTACTGGCTGCAACACTCATCATGTGGTGAGCACAAATCAGCATACTTTACAGAACAAATGATTACATTGGAATCAACTTTTAATACCTTGATTATTAACCTTGGTAACTAAACTGTGTTTCCGCAAATATGATACTAAACCTGAAGCTAAACCATGTGAAACCTCAAAATGACATTTGGAAGCAACTCTCAAGAATTTGGGGCCTAAGGTGCAATATCCAGGAGAACCCTGAAATAAAATACTTTTCCTGGAGCTGAGGCAAGAATGAGTTTTCAAAAGGAATGGGGTCAAACAGGGGCTACTACAGTGCTTGGAATACAACTCCACGGCCAAAGCAATTTTGGAAAAGATGCTACAGTTGAAATTACAATTTGAGGGATAATCCACGCTTCAGGACCAGATGTTTCAAGAGCAGAAATAAACTATACAATGATATGCCTAGTACACTAAACTGAGGAAGTCTGAAAAGCTCCCATGTTAATTCATAACCACATTCCTTCAGAAATTAGAGTTGTTTATGCATGAATACAAATAGGAGATATCATCCTATTTGGTTTACTTTAAAGTTTCTGCCTTACAATAAGTCAGCATTTACTCCTATTATATGCCAGGCACTGTATTTGGTACTTCATATGGATGTCCTCATTTAATCCTCATAACTACTTTGAAAAGTAGGTTTTTCCAGATGAGGAAAGAGTATTTGTCCAGGTATAGACAGGTAGCAACAGGCTAGAATGGGGACTTGAGTTCAAAGGTTATGTGATGGTCCACTCTGCCATCCTGCCCTTTCATGGCACCCCAACCTGCTCAAAACAAACTTCCAGCATCACTAAGGAAACCTCAAATCACCACTGACTGTCAAAAAAAATCAAAGCTATTTGTACATATTTCAGTTTCAATTATTTCAACTTTGGAAATTTCTGAAAACTCCTCAATGAAAGGTAACTTTGGGTTTACAATGATGAGTACAAAAAGCTGGCCACAAAACTAACACGCAGCAAAAACACTTCTGTGTTCTAAACACATATATAAGAGGTTCAACAAAAGAAAATACATGTAGCATGTGGAATCCTTACTAACGTTAATACAGCCTCTTTCCTAATTTATAGAGGTTTGAATTAACACTCTCATTTTCTCACCTTTTTAAACAGTAGTAATCACCTTATGCTATCACTTCTGTATCTATTAAAATTTCTAGACAGATTTATAACTTATTTTCCAGGTCAATTAATAGAATTGTTTAGGATACTTCTAAAACTTTTTAAAAGGCAAACACTAAAATATCAAAACTGACAAAAGAAAGGGTAGCTTTACCAGCACTTTTCCTCTAGCATTTTTTTAAATGAAGTTCTTTTTATTGTTGTCAGTATTACAAATGTCCCCCTTTTTGCCCCCCTCCACCAACCCAAAAACACATTTTACAAATTAATCCAAAATATCAAGAAATTAATCTAATTTTCTTTAAAGCTAAATTCAAAGAGAAGCTGTTTCTGTATTTTAACAAGGAAACCTCATGTTTTTTAAGCTGCTTAATATTCTAGGAGGCCATCACAAACTTATATGCAAATTTTCTGAAAACACTTAATTTCCTTTCAATATGTTGAAACAAATCAGGTACTCTATCAATTTTTATTGGAGTTGGATTTTAGCCCTTTATCATTAGTTATATAATCTTTTACAAATGGTGAAGAAACATTTTGTTCCTCCATTTCTTCACCCATCAGATGAAAGCAAAGGTCAATAAAGCAACCCTTCCTGATGCAGACTTCATCTAAGAATCAACTGAGAGTCCAATATAATTTAGAGAAGAAAATATACTTGATTTCTAAAATTCTGAAATTTCTTATTCTAAGATACAGGTCTAAAACAACTGGCCTTTTTCCCCTCGTATAATTCAATAGAGACAACTATAGCTGAGGGAAGCATGAACAATATAATGCCAATCAGGTGGTTTTGCCCAAGGTAATTCAGGATGAGTTCAAGGGACTTTCTTGACTAGTGGAGCTCATTAACATTAATAGCAGCTGTGAGTTCATATCCAGTGCCTCATGGAGTAAAATATAATAATCTATTCTATGGACAACTTATTCATACTTTCATTATTCTAGGAGTAAGACAAACTGAGGAAGCATTAAATGTAAACATCACTTCCTTGTTAATTGAACTTCATTTCCCTACTCTCAACCTCATTTATATGGGGAGGAGGGAGAGTTAATGTAAAAATCTCCATCAAATCTCACTATTTATAGCAGTATGTATATATGGTATCAGGGGTATCTTAGGAATCTTTATAGTAAAATATTTCCTCTAGAAAATAAATCTTAAAAAGTAATTTTGTTTTACCCTAAGAAAAAAAATAGTCTTCTACACTTCCGTAAAAAAATAATTCATCATTATTAAATTACCAGATTACATGCACAATTAAACTTATTTATTAAACAAGACATATGCCAACAACTTTGCAATAATCCTTTAAACTGTTATAGCAGATTTTCAACTTTAATAACAACATCATACAGCTAATACTCAAAGGACTAATTTTAAAAGTAAGGGCATTTGGTAATTGAAACTGAAATTATACAATTAAGCACTTGAGTAATTTAAATATGAACATAAGTGTCATGGCTGTGCTGTTCTTGGCTTTTAGTCAAATTTACTAGTGCTGGTTAGACTTTATCTCTTTAATTATTTCTGCTCAGATCTTGCTAAATAGAAACCGAGAATTATTTGAAGTATTTTTTTATTCCTATGAATTTTCTGCTTCAAAAATACATCACTATATTCTTCTAATTAAAGATTCACACAGATAATTAAGAATAACCTTGTGATATTTATCGAAACTCCATAGACATTCAAAAACAGGTATTTTATTTGCCCAGAAATGGGCATCAAAGAAAAATTTTTAATATAAGTAAAACATTAACCAGTGAGTATATTTGACTTTTAAGTGTTTTTAAATAATCACTCTCTCTTTCCACCCATCCTCCCTTCTTTCCATTTTCTTCACCCCATATTAGCCTCATCTCCTTAGCCTTAGGAATATTCTAAAATAAAATAGGCTGTCTCTTGACAATGAATGTGAGAGAATAGCCTCTAACTTGGTAGAAATTATCTCTGTGATTTTTACTGTATGATCAAGATTTTTGATATTATAAGACTACAATGGGATTTAGAAATATTACTTCTTAAGTAAATCATAAAAATCACCACATTTTTAAGGTAGAGGAACAGAAAACAAGAAACATGTAAATATCCCAAAACAAGGGACAGGCTCGGAAACCAGAAGCAGCAGGCAGGCTGTCTCTGACCAACAGAGGATTAGATAGAATGTAACTCAGGCACCAAGGAAAGATGGCATCCACCATCAAGACCTCATTACCACAACTGAGTACACAGGCAAAGAACTGGGGGAAAGGACACTACAAGTCAAGAAACTGCACAGTAAGGGACAAGGGATAAAAGAGCTGGTAAGTTCCAGGATACGTTACTGGTGTTAAGGGTACGATAGGAGCTGTAATAGGTGAAGCTGGACAAGCAGTCATATTCCAGATGACAACCTTGGATTCCAGGCTAAGGCACTGGGTTTTATCCTGCAAGCAACGGGGAGTCACTGTGCGGTTTTTAAAACCAGAGGATAGGCATGATCAAATATGCATTTTAGAAAGATCCTTCTGGCAGCAGGGTGAACGTGGGATTGAGGCAGGCTAGGATGGAGGAAAGGAAGGACAGTTAAGAGTCCAGAACAGCACTTTACCACATTAGAATGGTCCAGAACAACATTTTGCTGTATTACAGTATTCCGCTACAGCACTTTACCATGTTACAGTAGTCTAGGCTGTGAAGAGTGAGAACCTGAACCAAGACAGCAGCAGCTGAAAAGAGAAGGGACTAGACCTTGAGCTACTTAGGAAGTAAGTACCTTGTTCTTGATGTCCAACTGGATGTGGCAGATGAGGAGGGCAGGGAAGAACCTAGTTTCTGACTTAGCAGATTCCAAAAAAGGTGTCCCTCCTCTAGCCTTGTGATGCTGACCCCATCACCCTCTGCCTGCCCAGGCCCTTGCCCGTGAATTATCCCCTTTTACTCCAATGACTCTCCCATCACAGCCCATAAGCAAGTCAAGCTTTTCTCATCCCAGGAAGCAAAGATGTGTTGGATACCTACTCTGTACCAGGTGGTCCCCAAAGTAGCTAGAGGGCAAGGTGAAACAGTTTATTCTAATCCCCCTCAAACCATCTTCAGGGCTGATCAAGTAATGTCAGGCCCTTTCAGGAAAAAAAAGCCCTTTTGTTTAGAAGTGATGCCAGATACCTGTATGAATCTTCTATCTGTCAAAAAATATGGCTAGTTTCAGATGACATGCTACTGATCCTCTGAGGCCAGAACATGATGCTGCAGGTTATTGTCAAAGTCTTATTCTGGAAAACCAAGGGGCCATGTCATCTGAACAGGCTTAGATGTGTTATACAATAGTACCATCATGTGCTCAGGACTCAGCTCTTCATTTCATTCATTCAGTAAATATGTCTTACTGGTTTTTCATGTGACAGGCACTGTGCTAGGCTCTGAGGAAACAACAGTGAGCAAAATAGACCCAATTCCTCCCTCCATGGTACTTGCAGTTTAATTTCCACATCAACACTTAAAATTCTGCCAATCATAAGCAAAAGCCTGGCTTCCACAGGGGCCTCTATCTTCGACTTCACCTTCCATCAGAAGAAGGACTTTATTTCTCAATAGCTCATTTCCTCCTAAGAGCCACTCATTTAAAAAGGAACCCCATGATAGTAACAGACATTATTTTTGTAAAAATGGATTGATCCTGTACATGCTGTTTTGCAATCTATATCTTTATTAGCTATAAAGATATATTTCTATTAAGCCTAACACATCAAAGTTCAAAAAGAAGAGGAGACTGAGTTGAATAACACTAGGAACTAAGTCTTCCAGTCAAGTCAACTATTACCAGCATCAGGCAGAACAGATGGGAAGATGGACAAGTACAGTTCAGATTCTGAAATGCCACATAGTGGCATTAGGAAATCAGGCAAAGACAACAGAGGGAAATTAATATGAGACAGTATGAACTACAAGAGACCGAACTTACACAAAGGATTTGAAAAACAAGCATGAGGACCGAACAGCCAAAGAAGAGTGTGATACCAAAAAAACAAAAAATCTTATAAAACAGCTGTGTCTGCTCAAAATCAGAATCATTCTAAGGGTGGAGGCAAGTCAGGGCTTTCAGGTAAATAAGGGCACTTTGTTGGCAACAAGAAGGGAAAAAGCACCCTGGCAGGTGTAGCTCAATTGGTTGGGTGTCGTCCCGTGTACAAATGGTTGCCAGTTAAAAATCCTCTACCAAATTATGTCTTTGGACAGTCATGAACAACCTCTTACAGAATAGGATAATTTAAGAGACCTCCAAAGGTTTATAGGTTGCTTTTTAAAAAATACAAAAATAAAAATAGCTGTATTTAATCCTGTCAGCGAGTAAAGCACAAATTCTTAAAATTTAAATTGCTTACGTTATTGAATAGAAGAATGTCAAAAAATGGCTGTGCCTTCTAGTCACTAAATTCCAACATTTTCTAATCTTGCATTTTGCAGTGAGACTGAGAGTCACATGGCAGAGCTGGGGAGGCCTCCAGCAGCCCTAAGGCTGTGGGTTGCCCCATCATTGTCCCAGCTACTATGAATAGGCAGTTTACACATTATCTCATTTAATCCTAACAGATACTAAATATTGGCCCTACATACCACTGGGTAAGTATGTGACTAAAGACAGAATACTAAGCAATTCTATTTGTAGTCTGTAAACATGTAATTGCTCTTTCACATAGCTGAATCACAAGTTTATTTCAAATACCCAGAAAATTAGCAACACCTGCTAAAATTAGCACATAAACAAATAGAGTACCAGGATGTTACCTTAAAAAAATATCCTTTAGCTATATAAGCACCTTCAAATAATTCAGTTTGAATAAAAGAGAACTGTCCAACCAAGAGGCACTACAAGCCGCTCAAGTTTATTACCAAGCAAAATTGCAGAATCACTTTCAGAGTCACATTAAGAAACTGAAGTCTTCTATGATTAAATGTCCTTTCCAAAAAATCCCTTCCAGGATTAACATACTGCAACATTTTCTATATTGCAACACTAAGGAAATTAATATCTAAAGGCTTGATTCTAGCTGTACTTAGAGGGCAGACCAGAGAGTTAATTTATTTTAAGAACCCAGATCAAAATCCACACAATTAGACATTCACTTCTTTATTCAAAGGTCACTAAAATGCATACGTCAGATATCCGCTACTTTCTTTTAAGGATGCTGAATTTTAAACCCAATAAGTCTAAATGTAGCTCTAATAGAATCTACAAATGACCTTACTAAGTCTTTCTACATCCCATAAAAGTATATTAATTGTATCATTTTATTTAAGTTCCCAACTTGCTGTGATGTATTAGCATATTAGAATTAACTCTGTGCTCTCTAATCATTTCACTTTCTGAGCCAACTTACCAGGACAAATCTGATAAAATTATAGTACCCCCTTGTGGTGTTACCTTCATACCTTCCTAGGATGTTTTGTAATACTATATTTTTAAAAATCTTCTTCCACTAAAATCAGTGGATAATTAATTAACCTTTCCTAAATTCTCATAAAATCATGAGAAAATTAAATGAGCTATTAACAGGTTGTGAGAACAGTTAAGAGAGTGTGGCATTTCATCGTAAAGTAAGACTATTTGAAGCCATTCATATTATTTTTAACAGAAAGAAAACACTTTTAAGAAATCTTTTCTATGGGCTGATCCATATAAGCAAATTAAAGCACACAACTTTGAAATTATGCACTGGATTTCAGTTTCCCCAGCAAGAGAATTCAAATAACTGAAAGGGAATGTATTTTGAATGGTAAACCAATGTGAATTCTTCACAAATCAGGAAGGAAAAGTAAAGTTGGTAAAATGTAAATGCAAATATTTTTCCCTCATGATTCACCCAACTTTATTCTATCAGGTCCAGTTTAATGGTATATATTGTCATTGCTTCCAAATACTCTATTTTAACTTTATTAAAGTTTATAATATCATTTAGCAAAATGAGTAAGGCTTTTGGGCACATATTTAGAAACAAAGGTTTTCCTAGCTTCATTTCAATTTTCCTGTTTTTATTTACTTTTCTACCCCCACCCAAAAAAAAAAAATCTCCTGCTCCCATCTCCTGATTTCCTAATTGATTTTCATCTTATTCTAGAATGGGCTTTGGCAATAAGTCAGGGAATCATGGAATAAATAAATGAACGTATGTATGTATGTATGAATGGAGGAAGGGAGGGAGGGAGGGAGGGAGGGAGGGAGGGAGGGAGGGAGGGAGGGAGGGAGGGAGGGAGAGAAGGGCAGAAAGGAGGGAAGAGAGAAAGATAAGACTATCCACAATATTTTTGCAAGCCTCAAAATAATCTCCTTTAGGTAAGAGGGTCTTATAAGAAATCCTGTGATCTTACTGGAAGCAGGAAAAAAGTCTCACCTAATGAATTAATATACAAGGTGGGACACAAGTAGGTTTACAGTTGTGAATACACAAAACACAGAGTTTATTCTTGTATTATTATTCATTAATTCATTATTATTTTACATACAAACAACTGTAAACCTACTTTTGCTCCACCCTGAATTTACATCCATTGTTGATGAAATGGCAATTTCATATGCATAGAATGTCCAAGTCTCTTACTAAGTAACTAGAGAGTAAACCAGTACGTTTTTCAGATTAGTTCCACTTTGGATTCAGCAGTGCTGCAGTTTATCCCTGGTTCAAGCCAGTAAGCAATTCTGATTTACATGAAAATATCAAGAAGCTTTGTTTCCATTTAGTTCAGGTTCAGGTTCAATACAATAACAACTGTAGTTCAGTTCTGGGAATGTGGAAACAAATTTACTAGTTTCTGATTCACATTCCATTGGCTTCCTGATTATAATTTAAATTAAAGAACAGGTATTCAGGCAACACTTCTGAAGCCCTTACTATGTTTCAAGGACTGTCACGGATTTTGGAGTATAAAAGTGAATAGAGCAGAATTCCTGCCTTAAAGAATATCATAATCTAGTGAGGGAACAGTCAGGTGACAGCTGTAGTGATATAGAGAAAACTGCTATATCCTAAGAGCTCCAGTAAGAATTTCTCATAAGAGGACATCACCTTGGTTTGAAAAATGCCTTCAGGAGCTCTTAAGGGTATAAGTGTACCAAAGGGAACCCTATTGGTGCAAACTGTCACTAAAACTCCTTCTAAGGTCAACAGGTCTTACGTCCCCTCTTCTGGGCTCGGCACCACTGTGCACCCGGAGTACTAAATGGAGCAAGCTGAATGGTTCTGCATAACAGAGAAGAGCAAGCCAAGGCCACAAGGGTGCAGACAGATGTGCAAAGGAGGAGACACAGCTGGCCCAGGGTCACAACACACAACTCCAAGCAGCAGCACATGTATCATATTCTATGTGAATGGCATTATACAAAGGCAAGAGCCAGAATGGCAGATTCTTGAACAAAATGGCGGTGCAGGTAACCGCTGTACCCACCGCCTTCCACAACCACATCAAAATTACAACTAAAACACAGAAAACCATCACTAAGAACCTCCTGAGATCTAGCTGAACAGAAGCCCTACAGCCAGGGAACTGAAGAAGCATCGAGAGCAGTACGAGGGGCAGAGAAGCAGGCAAACCGGGGTTGAATTGTGGAGACGCGGCCACAGGCCCACACCCAGGTGCCCGGGTTTAAACCCAGGAGGGATATCTCGGTGGTGGAGGTTTCCCAGAGGAGTGAGGGGTCCCAGCCCCACAGCAGGCCCCACAGGGTTCCAGGGCTGGGAAGAGAAGTCCCCACACCTTTGGGCTGTAAAAACCAGCAGAGACTGTGGCTGAGGGTTGCGGAGGCTGCAGGAGCCCCAGGCAGCTCCTCTTAAAGGGCGGTGCACAGATTCACTCAGACTCGCTCCCTCTGAGTCCCAGGCCCAGGCAGCAGCTCGAAAGGAACCTAGGACATTTGGGGAGGAACTAACCTGCCTGAAATTGGGGCGAGAGGTGAAGGGGCAGCCTTCTCCCAGACAGAGGAGCGGGCAGAGGCCACTGCTCCTTTGGCGAGCCCTCTCCCGACAGAACCAGCAGGTAGGCGCCCTATTTGAACTGCCAGCACCTGACTCACACCTTTGGCCCCGCCTTGGTGATTCCCGGAGGCCCTGCTCCTCTCTACCTGCAAGCTCATCCAAGCTATTTCCAGTGGCTTTTCTTTGCAAGTGGCCTCTCTAGCCACATGCTTGGGACTTTCCTAAAATCTCTCAAACAAGCAGCAGCTGGCCTCAGTGTGCCCCATACAGCTTGATAAGTGGCCCCAGGCCTGGCACTAGCGGCAGCCTGCATTGGCTCATAGCTTGGCCTCTCCTGGACACCTCCAAGCGCAGCACAAGTAGCAGCTAACTATAGTTTGCTATGTAGCTCATGCTGGGTGGCCCTGGGCAAGGCACTGGCACAGGCTGACTCTACAGCTCCCGGGAGGCCCCAGAGACAGTGCACCTGGTGGCCAGACTTGACCACGCTGGATTACAACCCTACCACATCCACAAGTGACACACTCAAGGGGTGCACTTGGTAAACACCAAAGCTCCACTGAAGTAAATCCTGCTCCATAGAGGTGTCTCCAGCACAGCAGCTCTTTGGCTGTAGTTGCAGCTGGTCCTCGCAGCCAATTGGCCTGAGGGTCAATTCCTCCCAGTGACGCCAACAGCAACCAAGGCTCAACTACAACAGGACAGTGCACACAGCCCACACAGGGGAGCACCTAGAAGGTCCAGCTCAGGAGACTGGGGAGGCTGAGCCACTGGACCCTACAGGACACCTACTACACAAAGCCACTCTACAAATTCCAGGAGACACCGCAGCTCTACCTAATACATAGAAACAAACACCTGGAAGCAGCTAAAATGTGGAGGCAAAGAAAGATGTCACAAAGAAAAGAACAAAAGAAATCTCCAAAAAAGGAACTAAATGAAATAGAACCAAGCAAGCTACTAGATACAGAGTTCAGAATTATGGTTATAAGGATGCTCAAGGATACTAGTAAGACCATTAAGAAAACAAGTGAGACTCTTGATGACATAATAAAGTACCAATCAGAAATGAAGGCTACATGAACTGAAATGAAGAATAATTTACAGGGAATCAACAGTAGAGTAGAGGACGCTGAGAATCAAATCAGCAATTTGAAATATGAGGAAACAAAAACACCCAACCAGAAGAGCAAAAAGAAAAAAGAATCCAGGAATATGGAGCTAGTGTAAGAAGTCTCTGGGACAACTTCAAGTGGCCCAACGTTTATGTTATTGGGGTGCCAGAAAGAGATGAAAGGGAGCAAGAAATTGAAAACCTATTTGAAAAAATAATTACAGAAAACTTCCCCTACCTGGGGAAAGAAATAGACTTACAAGTCCAGGAAACACAGAGAGTCCCAAATAAGAGGAACCCAAAGAGGCCCATACCAAGACACATCATAATTAAAATGCCAAAGATTAAAGACAAAGAGAGACTCTTACAAGCAGCAAGAGAAAAGCAATTAGTTACCTACAAGGGGCATCCATACGACTGTCATCTGATTTCTCAACAGAAACCTTGCAGGCCAGAAGGGAGTGGCAAGAATCATTCAAAGTGATGAAAAGCAAGAGCTTACAACCAAGATTGCTCCACCCAGCAAAGCTATCATTTAGAACTGAAGGCCAGATAAAGAGCTTCTCAGACAAGGAAAAGCTAAGGGAGTTCATCACCACCAGACCAGTACTACGTGAAATGTTGAAGAGTCTTCTTTAAGAAGCTAATGAACAAAAGAATCTGACAAACTAAATAGATCCAGAGACATTGACACATGCAACGGATGATCATATTTCAGAGGGAAGAGGGAAGGGGAGTGGAGGGCGGGAAGAGATTAACCAAAGAAGTAATATACATATATGCATAATCCACGGACACAGACAATAATGGGTGAAGGCCTGGTGAGGGGGTGGGAGCGAGGTAGAGGAGGTTAATTGGGGGGGAGGAAATGGGACACCTGTAATACTTTCAACAATAAAGATTAAAAATAAATAAATAAATAAATAATAGCCAGATGGACTAGGCAGCACAGGGCAGTAAAAGAATCCTGAATGGCCAGGAAGAAATTTGAGGTGAGGGCAGAAATGTCTAGAAGGGATTTCTGTAGCTATCTGCCTTGAAGAATGATGTAAACCCTTCTTCCACCTCCCTTCCAAAATCAACTTTTAAGACTTAAGTGAACTTGAATTTCTACTATTGGTTTTTGTTTCTGTGTAGTAGGTAACTGGTGGTGGTTATCATTTGGGGTTTTGTCGTGGTGATTTGTGAGCCTGAAGCTTTGCTGAACCTGGCATCCTCATGGGGCCAGGGCATACACTGATTGTGATGATGCTAGACCCAAAGGACAGGAGAAAAGTTGAAGTGTGAGTTACACAAAGTTATAATTTAAAAAGTAATAAAAGCTAAAACAGAAAAGGAAGTATCTGCTTTGCCTCAGGGAAACAGAAGCATCACAAAGAAAGTGACTTTTGAACTGAGTCTTGAAGGATGAACAGCAGTTATCCAAGAAAAGAAAAATGGGGAAAGGCGTTCAGCAGCAACAATGTGGACAAAGAGAGGGTATTTAGAGATTGCACAGGAGCCAAGTATGGCTGGAGAAGGGCATTCCTGTTCCATTCCCACCATCAGCAGGTTTGTTCTGAGAAATGATTAACGAAACCTGTCTATTACACACCATTTACATGTTTGTCAGAATAGGTGTCCCCATCTAGCTACTATCCCATCTACTTCCTTTATTGTTTTTTTTAAACCCTCACCTAAGGGTATGTTTTTATTGATTTTAGAGAGAGAGGAAGGGAGAGAAAGAAGAACATCGATTCGAGAAACATTGATTGGTTGCCTCCATCCGATACTCACCCCTACTGGGGATCGAACCTGCAACCTAGGTATGTATCCTGACCAGGAACCAAAGCTCCAACCAAGCCACCCAGCCAGGGCCCCATCTACTTCCTTTAACAAAACTTCTTGAAAATAGCTGCTATCACTCTGTAGTGCATCATGTTGTTTGTCCTCAAAGCTCCCTTCCCTCCCATTCATCCCAGTGCTCTCTTCTGGATGGAGTATATAGTTCCCCATCCCATTGGCTTTGGTGGTCGTGTGATCTGTTTTAAACAATGGAATGTGGACAGAAGGGACAATGTGCCAGTTCCAAGCTGAGACCTTAAAAGACATCCTGTGTTTCTGCCCCACTTAAACACAGGTCCCAGAATGAGAAGACACATTTATATGGGCTGAATTTTGTCCCCCAAAATTCATATGTTGAAGTCCTAACCCCCCAGTACTCAAACATATCTGTATTTGAAGACAGGTCTTTAAAGGGATGATTAAGTTAAAACAAGGCCCTTAGGGTGGGCTCTACTCCAATATGACTGGTCTCCTTATAAGAAGAGGAAATGTGGACATACACAGAGACACCAGGGATGCTCATACACAGAGGAAAGGACACAGTGAGAACACAGCAAGATGCAGCCATCTGCAGGCCAAGGAAAGAGACCACAAAAGAAACCAAACTTTCTGACACCCTGATCTTGGACTACTGACTCCAGAACTGGGAGGAAATTCATTTCTGTTGTATAGGCCACCTCATCCGCAGTATTTACTTATGGCAGCCATAGCAAGTTAATACACACATGGATCAGACCTAACCCATCTTGTAGCATGAAGCAAAACCAAACCACGGATCCATGAGAGAGAAACACTGTACAACAGAAGGAGCCTCACCAACCTCACAATTCAGTGACACCTTTCGCCCTAATGGCCATGAGTCCTCCCTAATAAAATAAACTGCACCCACTAGAATTACAATTAAATAACTAATAGTTTCTGGACTCAGTGGTTGTCTCATTATGGGTGGGGAACCTTTTTTCTGCCAAGGGCCATTTGGATATTGATAACATCATTCAAGGGCCATACAAAATTATCAACTTAAAAATTAGCCTGCTATATTTGGTCAAGCATTCAATTAACTCACCCCTGATGTGATGGCTGGAACTGCTTCTCTCTGGTGAGGACTTGGCAAGGCTGGACCAAATGATTTTGAGGGCCATGAATGGCCTGCGGGCCAGACGTTCCCCACCTGTTATAAGGTATGTGCAACCACCTATGACTGAATTCCAATTGCTGGAGATTTATCTCCTACCTACCTTGTACATGAGGTGCTATACCTGACCATATGCAGGATACAAAGATAAGAATCACACTGCCCCTAACTTCCAGGGCCCACCATCCACGGGTGGAATGGAGGCACATTCACAATTAACTTAATAAAGAATACACTGTAGCAGAGAGTACAGTAGGAGAGGAGGAAGGGGGAAATTTCATTTCATGGAAGTACATGCAGGGATCTGGAAACCTTTCTCAGAACTGACAGAATGTCATCTGGACCTTATAAAATGCACAGGGGTTGGCCTAAGAGTATTCCACAAGGACAGCATGAGCAAAGGTACACAGATATTAGGCACTCAACAGGCAAAATATGAGGGCATATCAGGAGAACAGCAAATAGTCTGGCATGGCTAGAAGATAGGAGTATAGGGAGAAAAGAGGTAGAGGAGGAAAGACTACTGGAAATAGCAAAATTTATGTTTAGAAATGTAGGCTGGGAGGCCTTGACTTAAAGATAATGAGAATGATATCTATAACCATAATAAACTTCATAGCAAGTCTACTAAACATCCAGGTTAAAAACACTAGTGAGCAATGATGTGCCCAATATTTGATTTTAATAATAGACTCCTAGAGTCAGTGAGGAAAACTCTTAAAAGATCGTATCTCTGCCTTCAAGAAATACCACGCATAACCCTCAGGAAGACAGAAATGGGGCATCCAAGGTAAAGGCAGTAGGTTGAACAAACCTTTTCCTGGCCAGGAGCAATGCCCTTCCTTGCCAAAAATGCCTCTCAAATAACTTCACCAGTCCCACATGTGACCTGACCCCAAGTAACGGTCTCTTTCTATACTCCCTTGTACAAGGAACGATAAAAATGTTGTGCCCATCAACCAGCACGTTTAATTCAGGAGCAGCACTTAAATCTGCCTCTCATTTTCCTACCACTTTCCTGAAATTCCAGAGGATGGGGTTATTGTTGAACAGCAGCAAGCATTATTCTCACAGCAGTGCACATTAATAATAATTCAGTGCGGTGTCATGGAAGCCTGTAGGCTCTTAGCTGAATTTATTTGAAAAATAAAGTTTGTGTTTTTTTTCCCTGAAGATCTTTACTTAAGTCAGCATGGAACTCTTGTAAAGATAACCACCAATAAGTCACAACTACCCAAGGAGCAGTCTTGTTGTTTTTTTAATTCACTGCTCACCATGACAACATAATAAACACACCTTTAGAGGCTCATACATGCCCAACTATTGAAAATGTCATGGTTCCTCCTTCATGGTGCTCCCAGGCATAAACTTCAATTCTTGCTTTTTTTATAATTCTCTGAAATTCTAGTAAAACACTAATTTTCAAGTGCAACCTACTATGAATAATTTTGTGATGTTAGCAATAGAAGCCTTATTTCATCATCCACTAATAATTATTAAGCTCCTTTTTTATTTTTAAAAAAATAGCAAACCATCAAGCCAATATAGTTTCAACATCTGTTTTTTCAATTTTTGTTCAGAATTCTCTTAGATGTTCCTGTATCCTTTCATAAATGACTAATAGGAAAGATACAAGACTAATAGAAAACACAACTTTATGCAACTTGGTTGACAGTTGGTTTCAGTTAACAGCTGGTCTTTAAACTACCCAACATAAAAGCATACATTTTAGGGGGAAAAATTGACCCCAAAACTGCTTCATAAAATGAAGTATTTCATTTTTCAAAGCCTTAGGATTATTTGAGAAGCTATAGTACTAAAATGTCCCTAGAGTAGTTGTTTTTTTTTAAAGAGAGAAAGTTAAAAGTTTCCACCTTTAAATATCAGAGACTAGAGATTTTACAATACAATAAGTGTCAGGAATAAACTGCAATTCCCTTCAAAGCCATATAAAAAAAGTAAGCCTCTGTAAAAAGTTTTTCCTTCCAGCAGTGAAGTGTGGGCCTAAAATCATAGCAAACAATTATGGCAGTCTTTCTGCAGTGGTGCCCAGACGTCTAAATTAGCCAAAGCTTCAGGCTTCCATATGCTCAGGTTGGTAAAAACGCTTTCTCTGCTACCCAACAGCTGCTCCCTTTTGGTTAAAGAAATACTACAAGTACACCATGAATCAGAGTGTTCAATTTCCCACCATCCTCCGGACAGATGCAGTCCCTTCCCAAGTCCACAGACTAAATAAAGAACAGAAAAGATATGGCTTCTTCATTCAAATAATTGCTTTTTCTCCTCCATCCCATATCTTCTAGACCAGCAATTTTCAACCGGTCTAGGCTCAAATAGTCACTGACCTCAGCCAACACAATAGCCGTCCAGTGTGGATAAATCAAAATTATACCTGTGTGTGTGTGTGTGTGTGTGTGTGTTAATCCTCACTGGAGGTTACTTTTTTCCACTGATCTTTAGAGAGTGGAAAGGAGGAAGGGAAGTAGGCGGAGAGAGAGAGAGAAAGAGAGAGAGAGAGAAACATCAATGAGAGAAAGATACATCGATGTGAGAGAGACACATCAATTGGTTGCCTCCTGCACTCACCCTGACCGGGGGGCCAGGGATCAAACCTGCAACCCAGGTATATGCCCTTGACCAAGAATCAAACCCATGACCCTTCAGTGCTCAGGCCAATGCTCTAACCACCAAGCCACACCAACCAGGGCCCTTTTTTTTTTTTTTGTCAGATAGCAAGAAATATATTTTTGTGTGTGCCACAGAACTTCAGCAATTAGCTTCTGTGTGCCATGAGATGACAAAGGTTGAAAATTGCTGTTCTAGACTAATGAATTTGTTTGGGGGACAGCGGGAGCAGATAACTTTGCTCCAAGAATATGTTAGGTGGATTCAAGAATGTCTGATGGTCAGTATCTCTCAGATAATAAAAAAAACATCTCTCACTGGAAGCTTCTTGTTGGGCTCATCTCTTTCTATGAAGCCTGTCAGGTCCTCACATACCAGGGGTAGTTTGCTTTCTCTCCAACAGGGATAATGTGCTTTTCAGCACTTTTGCCGAATTACTGACAGAAGCACTTATTTCCCCCTCCTGAGAAAAGAAACTGATAGTGACAGAAGCAAGAGAATAACTTTAACCACTAAATTATACATTACAAAGAATGGATAGATAAATGAAACTCCCACATAATAACATTCCAAATACCTTCGCAGCTAAGAGTTTGTAAGAATGGCCAACAAGTCACGAAAGTACCTGACCTGAATTATTTTTCCTGGATTTTTCATTCCTCTGCCTTACTGTCTTTTGAACATATTATTTTTCATTAACACACCACTTAGGAGCATAGTTAATGATCATATAATTGTGAAGTGCCGAGAGATTTTACTTGAATGTCCTTGTCCTTTTCATAGACTAAATTAACTACATAACCTGCTCCATTAGGAATAATATTCACAACTTAATATGTGTGTTCATTTTTCCATAACTATAAACACTACCGCTGCCTCTGGTTCCAAGTCATTGAGCTTTTCCCAATAATCTTTATGCCCAACACATTGTCATGCATAGATGAGTGTCTAACAAATACTATTGGATGATAATATACTCAATTATAGAATATTCAAAAATGTTCCATTTTTTTAAGTCTCCCAAACAGAAAAACTGTTGTAGCCTTTATGTCCTGCTTTGTTCAAAGTCTAACAAATTCATTTCAAATACCCCCAAATGTATAATCAATGCTCATAGACAGCTTAAAAGTGTCTCTACATATCATACCTGCCTGACAAAAAACACAAAATCAAATACAAAGGGAACTGAAAAAAACATGTACTGGAACTGGTTTTGCTTTTCAGCATCAAAATTCAGATGAGGCATTCTTTGATACAAGAAAATTATGATTCAAAATCCAAACTTGTATGCTCTTTATTGAACAAGCAAAATCTACATTATTTAACATTCCCTCCTACCCCCTCTGAAACAAAAGAAAGCGTGCACACATATAGTATTGTTCAGAGTAAACTGCGAATTAATAATACAAATATGTTGGCAGCTAACTATTGTGTGTTGAAGATAAACACACAGCACTGTTCACAGCCAGGTGTTCCAGGTGTACCATCAATGTTTTCATGTTAACAATTTATCATTAAGAGTGGATGAGGTGGTGCCAAGTTGCCACCAGAGAAACCTGGCGTGCCCAAGTTTAGAGAACAGGGAACAGAGAATGTGTCTTGGTTATAGAACAAAAGAATTCGTTTTATCACTTGCCTTTACCGCTGGAGAAAATGGCTCCTGGTGTGCTGAACTCCATGATAAATGTGCCCCCTCTAGTTCTTTATTGCCTCTGTAAATCACAGGACTGACAGCAGTTAATAAGAAAAGCTTTTGAGTGGTTTTGAAGTTTTGCTTTGTACAAATAAAGTCTCATATTAAAGATTTTGCTAGTCCTCAAGGTGTAGAAAAAGCAGCACACATAGAACTTCCATACTTTTAACTGTTTGTCTCCTTTTTTTAATTTTTGAAACAAAAAGAAAGAAAACCTTTCAGACATGCACATTGGAAAAATAAAAACAGATCATAGCTTAAATGCCTTCGTATACTTACAGAGTTCCTGGAGCTACTGAAATTACAATCTCTTCTAGTTTTTATAAGCTGGATATTCAGATAAATACCAGAAAAGATATGTGGTGGAAAGATGGTTGTTACAGAAGATTTATTATTACATTTCTGACCATAATTGTATGCTTTACCTTTTCTAGCCAAGGCAAATTTTGGTTCAGTGTCAAGAAAGAGAACTCTAAATTCCACTGGATCGATCAGCTGCCAGGTCAATCACAGGTCCTGGGATCCTGAATTCTGAAATCAGATTTCAGGATATAATTGACGTTGAAAGGAATAAAGCTACCTTTCTGAGTAGACTTTTTCTCCAAGGAGCTCAAAATACTTTGCCACAAGGCTTGCAAAATCTTAGAGGGCAGGTTTTATTATTTGTACTTTCTTGCAGAGGAAGCTGAGGCACAAAAAGCAAGAAATGTCTTTTCCTGATTATTGCTAAGTTCTCCAGAGAGCCAAAAACAGGACTAGCTAGAATCGGTATTCTTCTCACAAGACCTCACATTTTACAATCCACAAAATAAGAACTTTGAATGCATTTTCCTCTGACAATATCACCACAGCAGAATAAAGAAGGGTTAGTAATCCATATAAATTGGCTGAATAACTATCTGTACATCAGTTTACAATCTGGGGTTCAACTCCACTTTGTCCCATGCCATAGAGCAAATAAAAATCGGACTTCTAAATTATCTTCTTGCAGCAGTTTGCAGCTTAGTAGGCATAAAGTTAAAGGGACCAGACAATAGCTAATTTTAATGTAGGTTTTTAGAGCATTCTGATTAAACACACATTTCATAGCAGTGTGTATCCAGGACCCAACTTTATCATTAGGATTTCATTAAATGACATTTTACTGAAACAAATTATAACTAATATTCCAGTGGTTTCGTTTCCTTTCTATGGTTTGCTTTATCCAAGTCTAACTCTTGCCAATTCTTTCCAAAGTAGATTTTCTTTTTTAAAAAATATATCTTTATTGATTTCAGAGAAAGGAAAGACAGAAACATCAATGATGACAGTCACTGATCGGCCGCCTACTGCACGCCCCCCACTGAGGATCCAGCCCAAAACCCGGGCATATGCCCTGAACAGAATCAAGCCTCAATCTCCTGGATCACAGGTCAATGCTCAACTGCTGAGCCACGCCGGCCAGGCCCAAAGCAGATTTTCGTAACCCACAGTCCCAAATAAATAAGAATGAACAAGAATCCATATTCTTCCAGGCGTCTCTGTTGAGATTCCTGATCTGCACAGGTCACCCTGAGAGTCACCTGGGGAAGTTGGCATGGCAGAGCTTTAGTAGCTCATATTTGGTTATGAGATTTTGCACCACTGGAGGTAGAAAACAGATGTGTGGTCACCTCTCCACTGCCATCGCCATACTCTCAGAAATTATTCCATGAGGCCCAGAACGCCATGTGTGCTACCAACTCCTATGAAATACTGAGACGTTTCTGTGGAAGAAACACCCAGGTTCTGTCTGGATTACCAGAATGAATTTCCTTGCATCTCTGATTTAGTTCACCAGTAGAAATCAGCCCAAGTCAGATAGAAGTCTCATGCTAAAGAAGTAAGATCTGCCCAAATATCACTTAGGCGTGGTCAAGTGAAAGCCGAGAGAGCACCTCTGTAGTTTATAACACACTTAACATTTAAGAGACTGATGAGATACAATGGGCACTATGACCCATGGGTATTAAGCAGATTTCCTGGGGTTTAAAACAATAAGACCCAAGCCAGGCTGCTTCAGAAGGCAGAGGACCATAGTCCAAAGGACCAGAGACTCCAGTGGTGAACAGAGCTGGTGCAAATCCAAGCTCGGCCACTTTCTAGCTTTGTGACCTTGAAAATAATCTAACATATGGGAGTCCCTTTATATCTATCCAAAGGATTGGTATATGATAAGATTTATAAAGCACTTGCAAAGTGCCCCACAGAGAAGGCGCCCAGTAAAGCAAGCACTCATTAATACCACAAATATGTGCCAGAAGAAGAGTTCTTTACAGATATTATCTCATTTAATCCCCACAGCAATTGTATGATTGGTCCTTATGTAAAAGAGAGATGGTCAAGGGTCATTTTAAAAGAGATCCCAATCCAAAAGGGTCAGGGTACCTAAGAAAAAAGACTGGAGATGGTCCCTGGAATGCAGCCAGAAGAGAGGCATGTGACCTGCAGTCTGCCAGGACCAAACTGGGAACTCAGGAGAGTGCGTCTCAAGTCAGAGCTGAGCATCTGCCAACCCCAGAGAACACCAACAGCAAGCAGATCTGGACTGGCAAGGAAGACTTTCCTGTCCCTTGCCCCTCCTCCTTACTTCTCCCAGCCTCTACCCTGGTGTGGCATGGATGGGGAAGAGAGGCAGCAGGAGGGGAAATAAAGAAGTCAACTCTTCCCCACCTCCTACTATGAGCTTCTCAATCTGAAACAGTACCAAGCTGTGCAAGAAGAATGGCTTGAACTTTAGTAAAGTTTGGGCTAGTCATTTTAGTTACTGAAATCACACTGTTCTCTTATGACTAGAAGTAACCAGAGTATATTTCTTTAATCTAAGAGTGTCTGGAAAAGCTAAGGGTATATCTGAGATCTCATCCAAATGCAGGCAAAGAACTAGTCCAAAGAGTGGGTCTGACAGGGAGTGCAAGAACATTGTTTTTATCCCACACAGTTCCACTTTTCAACATACCATTCCCTTTAATATAAAATTAATTCACCTATAAGCCCAATGAAACTAGAAAATGAAAATAGGAGGGGAAGGGGGGAGCAAGGCCATCAGCCAAATTAAAAAGTAATTCTGAAAATACTTGCTGTTAAACTTAAAGATAAGTATTCCATGCTGACATGGAAGTCTACATGCATGAAAATTCTGTATGAGTCTCCAAAGCCAGATACGTAACTCCTATAATGTACTGGAATTCGTTTAATCATTCAATTTGGATATACTGGACAAGAAAAGTAAGGCCTATAAAACTCAAAATGAAGCAGAAGCTATAATTTGAATAAATCAGACTATTTCCTATTTCAAATTATACTGACAGTCCTTTAGCCAAAAATATTTCCTCTCCACCAAAAAAAAAAATAGCTTTCCACATAATTTAAATTCATTAGGCAAACATCGACCCATTCCTTCACTTCACCTAGCACGGATCTAACCAGAGATAAAAATAAGGGGGTTGTAGGTCCTAAGAGATGCATGTTTTTGTGTGTTTTCCAACTAGGTATAAGAATATTAAATAACTGGAAGTATTGGCAGGATAGAAGGGAGCAGTTGGGGAGGAACACATCAGGGCTTCAGCAATACTGGTAATATTCTGTATCTCAGCTGGAAAGTGAACACATTTTCTTTATTTCATTCTTCTTTATACATCACACACATAATGTATATTAAACATCTCAAATTTTTCAAAAGCTTTTATATTATGGAGACAGTAAAAAGATCAGGGGTTGGGAGGAATGAGGGGAGGAATCAGCAGAACACAGAGAATTTTTAAGGCAGTGAAATTATTCTATTTGATATTGTAGGGGTGGATATACATTATACATATGTCAGAGCCCATAGAATATACAACACTAAGAGTGAGCACTAATGTAAATGATGGACTTTGGTGATAATGACATGTTTATGTTAAGTTCATCAATTATAACAAATGTACCACTCTGATGCAGGATGTTGACAGTGGGGGAGGCTGTACACATGTGGGGTCAGGGGGCATATAGGAACTCTCTGTACTTCCCACTTAATTTTGCTGTAAACCTAAAAATTAAAGCCTATTTTTTAAAATACGTATATATATTTTATTGATTTCAGAGAGAGGAAGAGAGAGGGAAAGACACATTAATGATGAGAGTCATTGATCGGCTGCCTCCTGCATGCCCCCAACTGGGGATCAAACCCGATACCCAGGCACATGCCCTGACCAGGAATCGAACCTTGATCTCCTGGATCATAGGTCAATGCTCAACTGCTGAGCCACGCCAGACAGGCAAGCCAATTTTTTAAAAATGCTTTTGTATTGCATTGTTAGTCTCTCTACTTCTGAGCACTCATCTCCAACTGTTCAAAATCTATTTTAAGTGACACCCTCATAAGGCCTTCCATGGCACTTCCCCTTCCCACAAAGGAACCCATGACTCCTCTCTGTGTTGCCACAGCTCCTGACTTTTATTCCAACCCTTCCATGGAACATGCATTGCACGAGTCCATCCACCACCCTTCCCTCACTGAGGGAAAGGAAGACATTATGTTAGTGTTCTTTATATTCTAAACACCTACAAGAGTGTACTGTATATAAGAGATACTCAATATAGCTTAAATTATTTCATATTATAACTTATTTACTTAATTTATAAAATAATCAATGTTACAACTGAATCTGGTTTTCAGCCTCAAATATATTAATTGTATGAAAATGCTTCCAGCATTCCCCATTTATTTGAAAAGACACCTCTCAGCATTTAACTAGTTTTCTTTCCTTGCCAGTGAATAATTGCCACAACTGTAGATAGATGTAAGCTCATTTGAAGGAATGAAAAGAGCTTTATCTAAGATCATTTAATAGACCTATGCATAATTATTAATTTCCTCTGAAGCTAACATTTGCTAAAAGAAAAGGAAAGATTCTATTAATGATCAAAACACTTGACTTTCTGGACCTATTCCATTTAATGGGGAAAACTCAGTTCTCTGTTCTTGGGTTACTGCCAGGTGGTCTTTTACCGGGAATCATTCTAAACTTCTAATCACAGTTCAACAACCATCTGCCAAATCATACACAGGTATTGATATTTGCCACTCTGCAGTTGAATTACATCAAATTTCAATGCAATCAACTCATTAGCAGGCTTGTATCAAGTTTTGGTGCTCACTACCCACTTCCGAGCCTCTTTGATTAAGCAGTGTATGGGCCATACTCCTTGTCTATCTACCAGCTGATCAGCTCAGTAATGTGTCTATATAAAACCAAATAAGCAGAAGAAGGAAGTGGTATAAAACAAACAAACAAAAAAATCCCAACAAACCAACCCTGTGAACACGCTGGTTCCCTCTTATGCAGAATACCAATATACTATAATCTAGCTAAAAAAGCAAATGAAATTTTTAAATTGCTTAGAGAATCATTTTAACCAAAGTCACAAGAGGTCACTAAAAAGCACTGTAATTGTCCCTAGATCACACTTTGCTATTATTCTTCCACCTTCCTTGATACCTAAGATTTTAAATCTTTCTTGCTGATGTAAAAATCATAGCAAACCTGAAGTATGACTGTCACATGCAGAATCTGAATGTTAAGAGGTCAGTATGGCTTACTGGTATGCTGGCCCACTGCCCCAAATTTTATCTCTTCTGTCCCTCAGTTATTGCCTGACATGATTTAACAACTGTAATTCCTTATTTAACGATGTCAAAGGTTTTTAGGAAATTGACTGTATTTCACCAACGATATATTTCTTCTTGATTACGGAGTGGTTAAAATGATTTTAAACCAAGACAGCAAAATAAAGCAGTAATAAAATCAATAAAAGGTGCTTAAAACATTCCTTCTATTAGGTAATGGCATTTAAAATATCCGTAGCTTGTAATGGCACTTAGGATATGCCCAAAAATCAATGAGCTAAATTACTTATTGAACTAGTTAATTTGAACATTGAGTTTTTTATGTATATTGATAAAAAGGGCTACAGAATCTTCTTGGCAAGTAGCAATACCACGTTCATGGTCAGATGTCTCCCTCTGCTGGAAAAACAAATCAAACAATTTACTCCAGTTACAAAACAAAAAGATAAAAAATTAAAAGATGTAACCTCTAAAAAGCTCACCACAGGTCTCTAAAACTTAAAAGGCCCCAGAAACCCATGGGAATAATCCAAAATCATTAAGGGTTAAAAAACACATGCACCTTTTAAAAACTTTGTCATTAACTGGGAACACGGTCCTTTACAGTTAATATTGAATAGCAGATGAAAACCGAAAATTATTTCAAAACTCCCTAATTTCCTAACCATTATCCTAGGGATTTTTGCTCTCTTAGAATAAGATTCCAAAAGCCTTGAACCCTTTCTCTTTGATGTCAGAAGGAAAGGGGTTTATACTTTAAAAGAGAAAGTAGTTTAATTTGGTCAAAGTTTAAACTGTCTTTGCAAATGAAGGTTTTTGAGACCTCAAAGTATGAATTCACTAAACAGCTTCACATTCCTCTCCCTGTGTGAGGTGGTGTGAGAGTTATTACCATTATATTTTTTTAAACATCTACTATTTAAAATGCTAAGTACTTTATTGAAAAGACTCTTCACTGCTTTTCAATTTCTCCCCCTGCCAGTTCAGCCATAAGCAGGTGTTAGAGTTCTGAAGAGCTTGTCTCAGGACTTCTAACTGGAACTACAAAGGGGAGATTCAGAAATTATGATAAAAGGTGTTAAGAGAGAAATGAAAGTGAAGAGGTTATCTGACACTAACCTAAAATTCTACATAATACCTTTCGAAAAAATACAGCTACTTCAGAATATACCATTTTGGTTTCGAATGGCTTCATTAATAAGCCCATTTTTTTCACTCACACTTCAACACATTTTATTTATATTTGAAACAACAGGTATATATAAAATTTCATGCACTGACAGGAGATTTTTTTTTTCATCGAAAAGTATCTATATGAGTTTTTAATGAAACTCTTCTGTATGAGTTTGATTTTGTTTTATGGTGGAAATAAACAAAATAGGAAACTACAGAGAGCACTGTTAATTTTTGCATGCTAAAAGATCACTGACCAACACATTATGGGTGTACTGCATAATATACTACCGAAGTTACAATACAGTTAACAACTGTCTGACCTGCTAGGTGCAGGATCTAAATAAATAAGTGACATATGGTCCTTGCCTTCATGTATACTCTAGGATAAGAAGACACACATGTCAGATGAACCCAGCACAATGAACACTATACGAGAAATATACACTAAGTGCTGTAGGGACGTAAAGGGTGGGCCAACACTGCCTAGGGAAGGCAAGGAAAACTGGAAGAAGAGATGACCTTCTGAGTGGGGTCTTTGAGAAAGACCTTGAATTTCTCCTTGTGTATAAGGAGGTAAAAGGCAATTTAGAGAGCAGGAATGAGATAAGCACAGAGAAAAGCAAATGGTTGGAAATAGCTGAAATGTTAGAGTTTTAGGTTGGTTTGGCAGAAGACGAGGGGAGTAGGAAGTAAGGCTCTGATGGGTTGGTGAAGACCAGATTGGGAAGAGTCTTTGTTAGCTTCCTAAAGTTCAGATTTCATCCCAGAGGCATTGGAAAGATTTTGAATGGTTTTAAGGGAGTCACATAGTGGGGGGCAGAGGGAAATGCCAGCAATATAGAAGATGACTTTGCCGGTTCTGGCTGGAAGCAGGTAAGAGGTATCTGCAATAATCTTGGAGAAAGCCAAAATTAGGCACAGATAAGGAACAAACTGAAGATATTTGGAAGACTTGAGAGGACTATTAGTGATAATGAAGCATTACCACAAGCCCAGGTTAACCCTTACTTCTCTTCTGACTTCCATGTCAAAAAGAAGAAAATTTTCTATGTTATGTGAGCAATGTACTGATTTTTAAAAACTTTTGCCCTTTGCTATTCTTGCAGAAAGCAAAAAAAATAAAATAAAATCATAGTTTACTGTTGACAAGCATTGCTCTATTCTTGAAACATAAAGTATACCAACTTCAAATTGATCCAACTTGCTTTAAATTCCTCAATAGCTTTTCTAGTTGCAGTAAAACTTCAACTTCAACTAAATATGTGTGCATGTGCCCCAAACTGGAAGGTACATAAAAACAATAACGAGTTGCTACACTTGATATTAGAATTATGATTGGTTTTCTTTTCTTCAAACAGCAGTTATTTAATATTACTGCCCCAGTTTTTCAAATTAAAAATAAATGCTTCCTTGATTTACTATCTTGAAGAAAATAAGGAAAGAAAAAATCTCTCTCCTTAAAAAAGATGAAAAGCTTAGTCTGTCTCCAAACCTTGTACTAGTTTTGATGGTACATTCATCAATCTGCATCTAAAAGTCAGGTAAAACTAAGAAGAAAAAATGTTTCATTTTACACAACCATTAAGAGCGGCTCTGAAAAGAATCAGAATGGAAACAAAAGACAAAAGTGAAAAGTGGCCTTCAAGACATTTTAAAACATTAAAGAGATGAAAATAGTTGTTTATTATATTAATTTAATGAATTCTTTTTATTAAAGCTGAAAACCTGTGTAATTGAAAGAAGCGGTAAATTCAAAATAAAGGTCTGAGGCTCAAACAAAAGTAGCTCCCAGGGCTGAATCTGGCCTCCTGGGTTTTCTTTTATAGTCAACTGTTGTAAGTGTTCCTGTACTAATCTTAAAGTGTCTTGTTTTAATCGCAACAGCCCCTAACGCTGATCCTGAAAGAAAATTAACTCTTCAGATGGGAGATTTCCTACAGACTGCGCACCACAGTCTCTCTGGGCTTCATCCAAGAGAAGTGAACTGTGCTACACTGTGGCCTCCTTACAGGCTTTCAAAGCACAATGGAAAATGGTTTTCTAACATATTTGTACCATGCAAAGGTTCCTGTGGAGAGTTCTATTTCCTGGATATAAACTAGAAATTGCTGTAATTTTTTTTTAGTTCTTTTTAATTTGCAGTTAAATGAAATATGACAATAACAAGAGGAATAACCACCATGCAGGTATCCAAGGGCGACACATAGAGCCATCACTTGTGTAAAGCATAAGACAAGGAAAACCTCTTTTAAACCAATCAAGTCTGCAACAGTTAGCCCATTTGAAAAATCAAAATGATAATAAATACATTTAGAAAAAGGAATTTTAAAAAACACATTTTCACAAACTAAAAAACCTGAGGCAAAAGATAAAGATAAAAAAATACTCAGTAAACACAAAAGATGGATTTCAACTCTTGTACTGCTGGATTACTTAAAATGTAAACACCAGGTAGTAAAAGTACAAAGTTCTTATAATGTTATAAAATATAATAATGATGATGACCCTACACTCTAATAGTAATCATGTCTAACACTACTGAGTTCTTAACTATGTTCCAAGAATTGTGCTAAGCTCTTTCTGTTTTTTGCCAGCCCAGCATTCAAGCCCCCTTCTGGTTACAACATGCTCTTTTTCCTTCCCCACTCCATGTGATCCTAGTGAGTTGATCTATCACAACTGCCCCATCCCCAAACTGGACATTTAGGGAACTCCCTTCCCCTGGGCACAGTGGTTAGTTCTGGGATGGCATCCAGTCCTAGAAAGGCTGATAAAATTTCATAAAGATTTGGAGTTCAAGCCCTGGCTGGTTTGGCTCAGTAGTTAGAGCGTTGGCCTGCAGACCAAAGGGTCACTGGCTCAATTACCAGTCAAGAGCACGTACCTAAGTTGCAGTTTCAACCTGGTCAGGGCACATATGGGGAGGCAACCAATCAATGTGTCTCTCTCATATCAATGTTTCTTTCTTTCTCTTTCTCTCTTTCTCTCTCTTTCTTCCCCCTCACCCCTTCCAATCTCTCTAAAATTCAATGGAAAGAATATTCTCTGGTGACAATTTTAAAAAAAAGATTTGACTGTGGAGGGGGAGGGGACGGGGTAGAAAGGGTCATTGGGGAGAAAAAGGGACATCTATAATATTTTAAACAAAAATAAAATTTAAAAGTTAAAAAAAAAAAAAAAAGATTTGAAGTTCAAGGTCTCCCTTCTTTTAAAGATTTAAACCTGTGATTATTTGTGGCCATCAACATGTTTCCCTGTCACTAGCAGAAAATTGATCTGAAGATGGAACCAGAACACAGGATGCTTAAAGGTAGACAGAGAAATACCATTTGAGACCCTGGAACCAGTAGGGCCCTAGAACTTGCCTGTTACATAAGATAATAAATTTCCCTTTGTGTTTCAACTAGATAGAGTAGGGTTCCCCTACTAGCAATCAAGAATGATCTGGCTGCATGCACCCATAGGTAGCCCCTGCAGTCACATGAGTACACACTAACAAGGAAATATCTGAAAAAGAAACAAAGAATACAATCCCATTTACAATAGCATCAAAAACAATAAAATACTTAGAAATAAATTTAGCCAAGGAGGTGAAAGATCTTACATTGAAAATTATAAGACACTGATGAAGGAAATTGAAGACGACACAAATAAATGAAAAGATATCCATGTTTATGAAGTAGAAGAATATTGTTAAAATGCCCATACCACCCAAAGTCATCTACAGCTTCAATGTAGTCTCTATCAAAATTTCAATGACAATTTCTACAAAAATAAAAAACAATCCTAATATTTGTATGAACCACAAAGACCCCAAATAGCCAAAGCAATCTTAAGCAAGATCATCAAAGCTGAAGGCATCATGCTTCCTGATTTCAAACTTTATTACAAAGCTATAGTAATCAAAACAGTATGGTGCTCCCTAGCTGGTGTGGCTCAGTTGGTTGGGAGTCATTCCAAGCACTGAAAGGTTGCCAGTTCCATTCCCAGTCAGGACACATGCCCAGGTTTCGGGCTCAATCCCCCATAGGGGGCGTGCAGGAGGCAGACAATGGATGCTTCTCTCTGACTGATGTTTCTCTCTCTCTCCCTCTCCCTTCCTCTCTCTGAAATCAATGAAAACACATTAGAAAAAAACCCCAAAAACCTCAAGGTAGCTTACCATTACCTTAAAAAAAAAAAAAAGGAAATTCTGCCATTTGTGAAAACACAGATAGACCATGTTTAGCATAGGGCATTATGCTAAGTGAAATAAGTGAGATAGAAAAATGAATACTTTATGATCTCACTTATATAGGGGTGGGCAAAAGTAGGTTTACAGCTGTTCATATAGAAAATAATACGATTAATAAATAATAATATAAAAATAAACTGTTTCACATACTCACAACTGTAAATCTATTTTCTGCCCACTCTTGTATGTGGACTCTAAATAAAGCAAAACTCACAAAAATAGAGAACAGTGGTTGCCAGAGGCTGGGGTTGGGGGAAATGGGGAGACGTTGGTCAAAGGGTACAAAATTCCAGTTATAATATGGGAATCTAACGTGCAGTAAGGTGACTAAAGTTAAAAAAGAAAAAAGGTAACTATGTTAGGTGATGGAGGTGTTAACTAATCTTATTGTGATAACCGTATTCCTGTATCAAGTCGTCATGTTGTACACCTTAAATTTACACAATATTGTATGTCAATTACATCTCAATAAATCTGGGGAAAGAATTTAACATTAAAAAAGATGATCAAACTAAAGGAAAATGTATTGCCCTTGAGCTCTCATCAGGTCCTTTAAAGTCTCCCGGTCTTTCTTCAGCGAGGTCAGATCCTCTTGATACCAGGAAGGTAGAAGGTGTTTAAAGACAGGATAAACTCTTAGTAAACAATTCAAGTTGCTTAAGTTTTGTTTTTGTTTAGAGAAACAGCAACTTAAAATTAGACCGAAATATAAACCTGTATGGGTTTTAAGTAATTTGCCTCTTTCTGCAAAAAAGCTTAAGCCCTTGTCTCCTATATTTCCCCATTTAGTCTTCTTTTTACTCTTTTCTAGCTAAATATCAAAACTTATTTCCTTATTTTCTTCCATCCTCAATACTTTTCTAACTTCTTATTTGAAAATCAGCCTGAATGGTGACTGGGCACAAATTGGGTTTTTCTAGCCCTGGTGAAAAATGGTAATTACTATAAAGACAGGTGGAAAATAAACACACAGCTTGGTTACCTGAGAAGTGTCCATAGTAAAGATTAAGGGAATTATGCCCCGACAACAAAACGAGAATGAGATAAATTACCAAATATACTGTAAGGGCGCGCCTTAAGGCTAGAGATTTCAAGTTAGTTCGCCTAAGACATTCCGGAGGATTTTGACTTGAGGCAAAAGTGTACATTTTCTGGATGGTGGAAATATTAGTTATGACTACAGTTTTTCTTAGTACTTTTTTCTAGTCTTCAGACGGGGGGTGGGGGGGACAGAGGGCACTGAGGGGGAAAGCCACTGCAAAGAACAGTGCAGGACAAATACCAGGAAGTCAACCTTTATCGGTCTTCAGTGTCCCTTTAGCTTTCAAGACCAGGGAAACTCGTACCCAGTCACCTAGAGCAGGTCCCGCCTTCCTCCGGCTTTTCCCCTCCTCGGGGCGGCGACAGGAGCGTCAGCCCGGGAGCGACGCGCGCGGGGCACTCTGGGAGCGGAAGAAGGGGGCCTCGCGGCGCCCGCCGAGCCGGAAGAGGAGGAGCTGGGCCTGGAGGATCCGCGGGAGTGTCTGCCGCTGGCTGCCTGTGTTTGCGGGTCGCAGGGAGCGGAACCTGGCGGGCTGGGTGTGTCGCGATGCCGGAGCTGGCGGTGCAGAAGGTGGTGGTCCACCCCCTGGTGCTGCTCAGTGTGGTGGATCATTTTAACCGGTGAGCGGGCGGCGCGGGGCGGCTTAGTGGGGCTGGCGGCACGTTCGCTGCTGAGTCACGGGCGCTCTGGGAAAGGCGCTGCCGCAGCGGGAGCGCTGATGGGCGGAGGGCGGCCCCGCCTCGCCGAGGGACCCACACCAGCCTCGGTTCAGGAAGCCCAAGCTCTGTTCAGCATCGTCTCCCCCGCCCAAGGCGGCACTCCGGGGCCTGGGCTGCCCATTTCTTTTACCCCAGTTCCTACGCTGTCGGGAGTCTGGGAGCAACCTTCATTTGGCCCTGAACCGCCCCCCCCCCCCCCAAGCCTCGTGCCCATCTGTCACCTCATTCGCCCCTTTTCACCTAAGAGATTTGGTGTCTTGCAGGAAACCCCTTCAGACTCTAGCTTCTGTGCCTTTAAAGGCTGTCACCAAAAGTCTGGTCTCAGCGCCCTGAAGGGCTCCCTGGAAGAGCTGTGGTTTTAACTTGTGAAAGTCTCTAAGCAGGAAAGTGGTTTAACGATAGCGTAAAACGTAGATGAGATGTCAAGATTTTCTTTTAAAAGTGAGATCAGTTGGAAACTTTGGCATTGATGAATAAGATAAGAAAACATCCACAGATGTTTCTCCCGCCTTCCCTTGCTTGTTTTCAGGTTGTTCGTCCCGCTGGACCTGTTACACGTGTTCATAAGTTTTACAGGATAATTACTTGAATTGGCAAGTGTAGAGACCCAGTTGGGAGCATCTGCTGTAGAGTCAGAGTTTATAAATGCCCATTCATTCTCTACCATCTTGCTTTGAACAACTGTTTATTCAACCAGAGCCAAAAACAAACTCGAGACTTTGAGGTTTAGGGTCCCCAGTTCAGTTCCATTGCTTTGTAGAGCCCTCAGCCTAACAGGATATGCTTGCTTTCCCACTGTACAGTAATTACTATTTTTCTCCCATAGGATACTAGGGGTGCTAATGGGGCAGTCACCATTTCAATTCTATTCAGTACACTCAACAAACGTTTGTTAAGGGCATAGTGCTGACAGACACTGCTAGCTGCTGTGTCAGATAACAAATATAGGGTTTTATAAAAGACATGGATTTTTGTAGACCAAAAGAAAAGTAAGTGTGGAAGTTAACTTTGAAATGTGCAAACTCAGTGGTTAAGATTTCCCAAAAAATCAGAACCACCAGGAATACAGAATCATTAACTTTGTTTGATACAAACCCCAAATTTAGTAAGCATTTATAAATTTGCCAAGCCATATGATTCAGTTAAACCAATATGAAACCAGCAACTGTTGAGGAATTGTAGTTCACTTCACAATGGCTTTTGTCTTTCCTTTGAGTCTGTCTCATTTGCTACACTTGTAACTCCTTAGGACAAAATCACTGAGGTTTGATATGGAGATACAATCCTGAAGTAAATCTTTCCCACTCATTCAGTCCTGCTCTCAGTGTCATTAGTCACCAGCTCTCTTGTGACTTCTTTCTCATTAGGCCATTAGAAAGACCACAAATGACATACACATGCCTCTGGGTCAGAATCATTTCTGAGCCCCTAACTGGTTCAAAGAATTATAACATCTAGTGAGCCTTGTTGATATGGAGTAGATGCACCAGAGAGTAGTTACCATCAAGGCGGACTGTAAAACTGGTTTTACTTTAGCATCTTTATCCCTGAAAAGATTCAAAGATAGAGAAGATGGGGAAAGTTTAAAGGAGAAAGGTAAGCTGCAAAGAAAAAAATTAAATGTAGTCACATTTTTTCAAACATCAGCCAAGTAACATTTTAAAACTCTTAAGATCAGGAGAGTTTCCATTTTCTCCATTTTAAATTTGTATAAAGTTTGAGATTTTTCCAAGCTTGTATTACTTTGCAATTAACAGTGAGTAAAAACTGCCAGTGTACATCATGAATTACTTGTTACATTTATTAGAATTTAATATTAAGGACTAACCTAGCTCTATTACATTTGTTTAGTGGGCCTAGTTTCAAGGTAAACTCACTCAATTGTATCTGTACCATTAATATTTCCTGTTGAGTATCTAATTGTTGGCACATCCTCTATGTGCCTATTAGACTGATCTTCTGCTTTCTCATTCAGAATAGGCAAGGTTGGAAACCAGAAGCGTGTTGTCGGTGTGCTTTTGGGGTCATGGCAAAAGAAAGTACTCGATGTATCCAATAGTTTTGCAGGTAAAGACAAATTTTACATTTTTTGAGCATGGTTAAAATGTCAATTAACTTAAAAATAAAAAGAAACTTTCTGTGTTTTCATTTTTTTACCACCACCCAGGATTCTAATTAAGAATTGCCGTGGTATAAAAAGGGAGGCTAAAGGCTACACACTAAAGTGGATAGTAAATATTTTAAACTCACAGGCCATACAGTCTCCATTGCAACTGCCCAGCTATGCTATTGTAACAGGAAGCAACAATAGACAGTATGTAGACAAATGGTGGCTGTGGTCTAGTAAAACTTTATTTATAAAAATGGTGTAATTTGTTTACCCATGCACTAACTATTAACCATGCTATGGGTGAGCAAGGGAGAGATGGAGACCATTACTCTTTTATTCTGCATCATGAATCTTTACAAGAACATATCAATGTGTTTTATGATTAAAGCAACAACAACAAAGGACAAAATAATTGTGGGCATGACCCCTGAACTAGAGGTAACTAATTTCAATGTCTAAAAGGACCAGATAGTAATGTAATTTGCCAAATGGGAAACATTAAGAAGTGATGGGGCTTTTAGCATGTCCTTTTTAAAGGGTTCAGCTTCTGTCTGTCTCTAGCCAGTTGTTGGCAGGTCTTCTCATTTTTTAAGAGAAGCCAGAAGTCTGGATTTTTATGTGAAATCTCCCAGTTTTTAACGAGAGCAACTGAAAAATAATTTTAATACTATGGTTGAACAAACCGCCCACATGGATCACATCTGGCCTAGGGATATCTGATCGTGACCTGTGCTCTAGAGTTCTACCAGGCACTCTAAACTAAACCTTACTTTATTTCTTCCTCTTTAGTCCCTTTTGATGAAGATGACAAAGATGATTCTGTCTGGTTTTTAGACCATGATTATTTGGAAAACATGTATGGAATGTTTAAGAAGGTCAATGGTATGTCTTGATTTTTTTTTTAAGGTGTTGTGGCATTGGTTTACATATCTCTGTGTGTGTGTGTGTGTGTGTGTGTACACATTTTTTTCTCTTTTATGTATTCCCTTCGTTTAATGTTAAGGGCCCTTCCTTAGCTAGACTTCAGTACCACTGATGGTAGTAGAAGAATGAGGTAGAATAAATGAAGAACTAGAATAGCAATTTAAGACCACCTAAGTTTTGGGGGAGAGAGCTAGCCCTCTGCAGCAGAAAAGCAAAGAACTATCAAATAAAACCACCTGCCTCTAGAGCCTTAGCACCACCAGGATAAATATATCTCTCCGTCATATGTGTCATTTTCATTCTATTTCATTACAGCAATCACAGTGCTTTGGCAATGTTTATTCCTGCAACACTCACAGTTGCAGTCTATGTGATATGAACCTGCATTTGTATATTGCCTTAGAACTATTTTCTGGTTGCTTTTCATGTTTGACCAGTCTCCTAAACTAGTCTAAAATGTGGGTGTCTCTGGATTTCCCATGCTGCTTATTATCTGAGAATTCTTTGAGTTTTACATTTTACAAGTCAAGGTTTAGAATAGATGTCTTAAATTCTGAAAAAGGTAAAGAATATAACAACTGGATTTCTTACCCTTTCTGGGGGAATTACATAGATATCTATATAACAGTTCCAACCCACTTAATTTTTTTTTCTTCTTTCCAGCCAGAGAAAGAATAGTTGGATGGTACCATACAGGCCCTAAACTACACAAGAATGACATCGCCATCAATGAACTCATGAAAAGATACTGCCCTAATTCAGTGAGTGCACTGTCTTTAAAACTCTTGAATGATAATCTTTGCCACTTTACTTAAGAGAATCCTAAGGAGGATTTGGATAGCAAATCATTTAACTTAGTTTTCTCTGTAAGCTTGTGTTAATTTGTAGTGTTTTGTGTAGTATACAGTAACCCAAAGTTTTTAGTAAATAACAGTAAACACCTACTCAGTGCCAGGTATATAGGTTATCTTCCTTAATCCTCTCAGTAACTATATGGGACTGTCACCCTCTTTGATGATAAAACCGAGGTTTGAAATGGTTAGTGAGGTCTCGTAGGTGGTGGGGCTGGGATTAAAATGTTGGGAGTTTTAACTCTGATTTCCTTGTGCTTGTTTACCATATTAGACTACCTCTCAGCTTGTTAACTAATGAGGGTGCAGAACAGAGCAAATGATGGGATAATTTGAATGTAAAATTCTGGCACATGCCTGGTTGAATGAAGTTCATTTAGTAATCAAGATCAGAAGAATGGCTGCAGTTATTTCTGTATACTCAGTGTGAGGTGGTTTGCTAAGATGTGTTTTTCTGCAAGGTATTAGTCATCATTGATGTGAAGCCAAAGGACCTGGGACTGCCCACAGAAGCATATATTTCAGTGGAAGAAGTTCATGATGTAAGTCATCTTGCTGTGAGCCTAGAATAGATTTGCTACGTATTAGGCAGTTCTTTTGGGTTTGTTTTGTTTTTTCCATTTTCAACTCAACAAGTCGTTTATCTCTTCATAACAAAGAGAAGGTTGTTGATTTCTGTTAACAGTTTGATATTATGGTTTTTCCCTTTGTTTGAATGGCTACATTATAGAAATGAGAGGACCATAGAAATCTAAAGTCCCCTTTTACAAATGAAATTGACGCCCAAAGTAGTCAAACGATTGCCCAGAGATATTCACAGCAGAGGAAATGCAGAGCCTAGTGTGAGCTTAGTCTTAATCTAATGTACTTGGCATTGTCAGGCCCCCATTGGGCCAGTATTCCTCTCTCCTTGAAGATTTCCAATCCCTACAGGTTAGAGCATAGGTTTTCAAACAGAGTAGGTCAGAGCTGCCTGGAGATGGGTGACAAGACCCATCTGTGTGATTTGACACCCGAATACTCAGCCACTGCATCTAGTACCTGCTCTTGGGTTCATTAACTTGTGCTTTAGGTGTAGACATAAAGTATGTATCTTTTCTCCATTTCCGGGAAAATTGAACTCCGACTCTAGGATAGAATTTGAGGTGAAAATGTGTTTTGTTAGGAGCATAAAATATTTGCACTTAGGGTATGCAGATAGCATCTTAAATTTCCAAAGTCAAAAGCCTGAGGGATAGATTAAAGTCTGTCTTTAGATTTAGATATGTAGTATATATCCTTATATTCAGTTTTTAAATCTGGAAAAAGATATTTTAGGTTAGCTTTCTGCAAATGTTCCTTGCACTGAGCTCTATCTTTCTGTTACTCTTTGCCTTGCTACCAGGGAGCTTAGATCTCAATTTATCGTCTCATTACCATAAGGCTTTCATTCCTGTCTTGATACAGTTGTTTGTAAGTTAATCTTTACCCTGCCTCTTTCAAAAAGGAATCTGAGACAGTTTACATGCATGCATATGTGTACACACACCAATGAAGCAAGATTTTTAAATAGTGGGTAGAGGAGACATAAGGGTTGCTTATAAGATGAAGCCAGGGAAAAATTAGTACCTGAAAAGGCATGCTGTGGAGTCCTCAAGATTGTTAAAGTCTCTGACCATCCTAGCAAAAAAGCCAAGAGGGAAATTGCATTGGCAGGATTCACACTGTCCTGGATAAAATAGTAACAGCTAAGGTTTATACCTCTTGGTAGAAGTTAAGTGACTTACCCAAGGTCCTGCAGCTCCCTTGTGACATATGTGGCAGAGCCAGACTTTATACCTAGGCAGTCTGGCTACCGCCTTTACAAGAGATGTACAGCCTCTTCTGGCACTAGATCTGAGGAAATTCTCTCCCCAGTCCTATCGGGAAGTCACTAGGTGATGCAGTGAACCACATCCCCCAGGCAGGTCCTTTGATAAATTCAGGCCACAGGAAAACCAGTTGTTCTGACTGCATCATTTTGGCGCTTTGGTATTATTTGAACCAAGGGACAATAGACGGTTAAAAGTTCTATTTCTGACATGATCTTGTCTCAAATACAGATATCCTGGATATTGCTTTTCTAGAAAGAACTATATACTTTTTTCACTGTGGGATTGAGAGGATTATCAAGAATTTTCTCAGAATTGAGCTACTGATGCCCCAGTGGACTCTGTCACTGAGCAGGACCACTGTGACATTAGCTTAGATGACTAAACTTTCAAAGCAAACCTTACCCACCCTTGCCATGGAAAACCCAGTGATGCATCCATGAAGTGATTTGACTTAAAACAGGAATCAAGGTGTGGAAAGGAACATGTGCCACTTTGTTTGTAAGCACATAACTATAGTTAAGCCTCCTCCCCCAGGATGGAACTCCAACCTCAAAAACATTTGAGCACGTGACCAGTGAAATTGGAGCAGAGGAAGCTGAAGAAGTTGGAGTTGAACACTTGTTACGGTGAGACTTAGGATGGCGTCAGACTCATAAGCAGCCCAAGAGGCTCAGTGTGAGGGAGAGAACTGTATCGGGAATAAAGAGACTGGGTTCTAGGCCTGGGTCCTCTCTAAAGTATCCTGAGTTATGATTTATTACTTTGTGGATATATACCTTGTGTGGAAACTAATGCTGACTGGGACAGGAACAGACGTGTAAAAGACGTATAGGCATGTGCTCCTCCAGGTATGTTAGTGAATGTAGCCAGCCAGTTTTCTGCAGAGAATCTACTTGGGATGGGTTTTGTTTTAAAATACTCTACTTTACATAACCTGGATTTATTCAAAAAGGTCATAGTTCTCCGTAAGATTCCTTTCTGTTCAAAAAGTTATTGCTGGTTGATTCAA
Organism: Miniopterus natalensis; assembly: GCF_054644295.1. Taxonomy (NCBI): domain Eukaryota; kingdom Metazoa; phylum Chordata; class Mammalia; order Chiroptera; family Miniopteridae; genus Miniopterus; species Miniopterus natalensis. The sequence goes on from NC_142098.1 coordinate 26,425,738, forward strand.
ACTTCTCACAATATCATATAGATGCCAGTGGAGAAAATGCCATCCTTTGTTAGGGAAGTTGAAGGAGAAAGCTTTTTTTTTTAAGTGAAACAAGTTTCATTTTAGCTCTCTCTTTTGAAAATGGCCTGTGATAAGACAAATAAAATGTGTACTTTCAAATAAAAACAAAATTAAGGCAATTTATGCTCAGATATTTGTAAAATGGAGAAATAACATTTTTCTTTTGAAAACTTGCCCCTCCCCACAAAGCTAGGTGTTTCCTTAGAATGTGAGAAACCTGTGGTATAATACAGTAAGTACACTGATGCTTTTTCCTGCCCTTTCTTGTGGGTTATTACAGAGACATCAAAGACACTACTGTGGGCACTCTTTCCCAGCGGATCACAAACCAGGTGCATGGTTTGAAGGGACTGAACTCCAAGCTTCTGGATATCAAGGGCTACCTGGAGAAAGTGGCCACAGGCAAGCTTCCCATCAACCACCAGATCATCTACCAGCTGCAGGATGTCTTCAACCTGCTGCCAGACGTCAGCCTGCAGGAGTTTGTCAAGGCCTTTTACCTAAAGACCAACGACCAGATGGTCGTGGTGTATTTGGCCTCCCTCATCCGTTCCGTGGTTGCCCTGCACAACCTCATCAACAACAAGATTGCCAACCGGGATGCAGAGAAGAAAGAAGGGCAGGAGAAAGAAGAGAGCAAAAAGGATAGAAAAGATGACAAAGAAAAAGATAAGGAAAAGAGTGATGTAAAGAAAGAAGAGAAAAAGGAGAAAAAATAAAACATGTAGCTTTTTAATTTGTAAATTAAAATCTTATAAACTAACTCGTGTGCCGCCAGAGGGTTCTTTTCATTTTAAGTGCTTGTTAAAAAGCTGTATTGACGAGAGCTCTCTGCCTCAGGTCACTCTTGCTGTTGTGGCATTACATGGAAGTGAATGGATAGAGGGACTGATCTCACACCTAAACCGCAGCATAGGATGCTATGAATTGGGACTGACAGCTCAGGCTTCAGATTGTGTGATGAAAGTGAAGAGAAGGAAACATTTTTGGTACTCTTCATTCTTTTATCTGTAAAACCAGGAGTTGAATTTTCCCCATGTCAAAAGACTCTTGGGGTCTGTTTCTGGCAGTTTGCAAAATTTCTAAATGGAATGCGTGAATTCCAAAAGTGCTCTGCCTCGAACACCTCAAGTTCTGACCCTCCTGAACTCCGTTGAGAACACCGCCCCACGGGACACGTGGACTTGTAGCTCTGGCCTTCTCAGGGCTCGGGACCCAGCTCCATGTATTGTTTACCTTCAAAGACACAATTAAATGGCTTGGTTTTTAAGTCTTGTGTACTAGTTGTTTTTTACTCTGGGAGTGGCAATCTGTTGTATTCAGAACAGTCTAATGGAAGCTGCCTTAAAGAATTATTTTAGACAGACTTGGAGTTCTTTATGAAAGAGAATCTCATCCCTTTAAAAAACAGCCTACTATAGTGAGGAGAGTTCTCAACAGCCTAGAAGATCTAGGTCCCAGTTTGTGCCTCACGTTCCTCTCTGAAGTCCCTAGAGTTTTTCCTAAGGGACACTCAGCAATGGATCTGAATACATCAGACCACAAGGTTAATGGGGATGTTACTAAAGATGGAACAAAGTTCTCCCAAGTCTGGATCTTTTATCTATAGCTATAACACTGTTCACTTACACTGCCAAAGATTTTATACAGAGGTCAGGCTGCTCCTGCTATACACTTTACAGACGCTGGTATTTATTCCCTACTGGTTTTGTTTGATAACTTACATCTGAAATCTCCCTGAACTTAATAGGTTAGTTCTTAAGGTAGACACTATCAGAATGAAACAACAGCTTTGGGCCAACTAACTAGTTAAATGTTACTAATTTCCCTCGGACCATCAGTCACTAAAGGGACAAATGGGAAGTAATCTTACTTAGAGCCTACCATGTTACTTCTCCAAAGTAAACCTTTCCAGCAGAAATTAGCAACCCCAGAATCTTCAATTTTTAGAGGACCCTCCAGCTGTGAGACTTCAACCATATACAATTCCTTTCACTTCAACTAAATGACTAAGCACAGGTCCTCTTAAATAATGAACTAGCCCATTCACTGGGAACTTATGAACAAGCCTTTTTTTCTACCATTTTCCTACAAAAATATCTATAAATCAGAACTAAGACTTGGGAATGAATTACAGTTGTTAGTGACACGCTAACAAAACTACTTCATCTGCCCCTGTCCCAGGAAATGAGATGGAGTATGTTGCGAAGGCAGAGAACATTTGATTTGTATAACCCACACTAGATTTCTACAACTTCCCTAAACAAATTCACATAATATAGGCAAGCACTGATTTGTATATCTCAATGTCATTAGCATTATCTAGATTTGCCTAGGGGCTACACAGACTTGAGGTCTTTAAAAACAAAAATGGCTATTCTTGCTAGGGAGAAGGTAGAAAAAGGGACTCAGAAAAGGAAATAGAAGCGAGGAAAGGAGAGAAAGGAAGAAAAACTATGGAAGTTAATGTTTCCAAGACCTAAATCAAGAGAAATCTTCAAGCATTCCTCTTTCAAGCCAATCTGTGCTTCGACACTAGATGGCACCATTGACTAATCTCAACTCTTGGCAAAAGAAACAGAATTGGAAAACCGTCCCCCAAAGTTGCTTCCCATCACTTCTGCTTTTGGCTGCAGCCATCTAGGCAAGATTGTGAAGGAAGTTAGAGAGCTGCATGGGTGCACAAAGATTGGGTGAAATTGCCTCTCCCCACACTACAGCTTAGGCAATGAATATACAAGACTTTCTCTGCCCCTCAGCTCATGCTTTGATTTTCCTCACTGCTGATACCACTATTGATTTCTTTAAAGACAGTTTTCAGTGGTGTGCTAGTAAATGCATAACAACCAGTTCTCCAAAACAGAGAGGGAAGGGGTTGATTTGTAGCCTTTGCTAATTTCCCTGGTGTAAATCACCAGGGCTGATTCCAATACACCAACATAAGCTGGGAAGAGATGCACAGTAGCACAGCACTGCACAGTATTACCTAAACATGAATACAGTAGATAAAAATATCTCAAGAACACACATAATAGTAAAATGTAAAATAATTAGGATACAATGCATGTTGAGTGTTTCCTTTTCAGATATAATTTATGTCAATGTGAATTTATACAATTTGCCTATTGCATTAGAGTCTCTGAGAATCTGTGTTTTTAAGATGCCCTCCTGCACACATGTAAGTTAGAGAACCTTTATTCTGATGTAGACGAATCCATCAGTCTTTTCCCGACTGGTTACCACTTTGTAGATCATATTTCAGAAGTCCTTTCCCAGCTCAGGATCTCCTCATACATACATGTCTTCCTTCTCTACAGCTTAACACCCCTGTCTGACCTCTACCTATATGCTACAGCTAAAGTCTGATCAATAATAACATAATTTAGTTAATCTTTTAATCAAAATAACCAACTAAGATCCTTAGTTCATCTGTCATTGCCTCTTTCATCATTTTCAGCCCTGGCTTCCTCCCTGCCTCTGACCTCTCAGCATATAAAGACTCAGTTCCCTCCCCTCTCACAGCCCTGCATTCTGCATCCTCCACTGTAGCCCCTTCTCTGTGCTTTTCCCAGCCACCTTCAGCAAATAGCCATCGTGGTTGCTGCATTCTCTCCTTTATCCTTCAGACGTTTCTGTAATCTTATGCAATCATGGAACCTGCAACCCAGGTACATGCCCTTGACCCGGAATCAAACCCGAGACCCTGTGGTACGCTGGCGAACACTCTAACCACTGAGCATGCCAGTCAGGGTAAAAAATCATATCACCTCATCAGTAGATGTAGAAATAGCATTTGATAAGATTCAACTTCCATTTATGATTAAATGGCTTAATAAAATGGTTATAGAAGGAAAGTACCTCAACATAATACAAGCCATATATGAGAAACCCTCAGCTAATATCCTAATGGTGAAAAACTGAAAGCTTTTCCTCTAAAGTCAGAAACTAGAAAAAGATATCTACTCTCACCACTCTTATTCAACATAGTTCTAGAAGTCCTAGCCAGAGTGATCAGGCAAGAGAAAGAAATAAAAGGCATCCAAATTTGGAAGGAAGAAATAAATGTCACTTTTTGCAGATGACATGATTCTGTATGTTCTTAGGAAACCCTAAGACTCCTCCAAAAAACTATTAACAAATAAACAAAAAAACAATAAACAAAAAAACCAAAGTTGCAGCATACAAAATCAATGTGCAAAAATCCACTGCATTCTCATATACTAAGAAATGAAATTTCAGAGAAAGAAATAAAAATAAACAATTCCTTTTGCAGTTGCAACAAAATGAATAAAATACCTAGTAACAAACTTAACAAAGGATGTGAGGGACCTATAGACTTAAAACTACTAAGCATTATTTTAAAAGATTGAAAAAGACACAATGAAATGGAAAGCTATTCCGTGTTCATGGATTGGAAGAATCAACATAGTTAAAATGTCCATACTACCCAAAGCAATATACAGATATAATGCATTCTTATCAAAATCCCAATATCATTTTTTAAAGAAATAGAACAAAAAAATCATCAGATTTGCATGGAACCACAAAAGACCCCAAATAGCCAAAGCAATCCTGAGAAAAAAGAACAAAGCTAGAGGTATCACATTACCTGATTTCAAATTATACTACAGAGCAACAATAAGCAAAACAGCATGGTATTGGCGGGGGGGAGACATACAGATCAATGGAACAGAATTGAGAGCCCATAAATAAAACCACATGCATAAGGCCAAATAATTTTTGGCAAAGGAGCCAAAACAGACAATGTAAAAAAGAAAGCCTCTTCAGTAAAAGGTGCTGGGAAAATTGGAGAGCCACATGCAAAAGAATGAAAGTATATGGTGACAGACAATGATCTGACTTTGGGTGGTGGGTACACAATGCAATATACAGATCTTGTAACATAGAAATCTGCACTTGAAACCTGTAGAATCTTATATAACACTTCCAAACCCAGAGTCCATCAGAGCCCAAACGCTCATGACTCCCTGCCGCTTTGAGACAGGAATTGTGCCCCTTTAGCCAACCCCAGCAGGAGTCCTGGAGCTGCAAAGGCCGTCCTTCGGGCTAATTTACTGCTGTAACGGCACCACCTACTCTGCTGCTCACCCTGTAATTACACAGGAAATGGACCCAAAATTGTCCTTGAGAGACTGGACATGACTCTTGCCAACTGGGTTTGGCTGGAGGCCCAGATAAGCACTAATGACATATCACAGCAGAGTGCCACAGTTGCAGGCTGGGCCAGACCCAAGGCCTCCGCCACCATTAGTGCCGCTGGGCAAATGACGTCAGGCTGGGGGCTGGGGGCAAGGACTGAAATTCCTCCCACTTCCCAGTATTTTCTTTTGCCAAGAAAAGGAACAAGAGTGATACTAGTACCTTTCTGCCTATATTCCTGGTTAGTGTGATGTTTTGACCTACAGATAATCTTCATGCTATGGCTCTTTCGTTTATTAAAAACCATGGCCACATTCAGAACCCAGAGCATGGAAGAGATGCTAATCCAAGGACATTTAATCTGACCTAGGATATAGTGTATTAGTTATCTATTGCTGTGTAACAAATTACCATAAACTTCAGCAACTTAACACACATTATTACCTCATAGTTTTGGTGGGTCTGGACAGCCTGGCACAGCCTAGCTGCATCTGCTACTCAGGGACTCTCACAGGTGGCAACCAAGGTGTCAGCTGGGCTGCAGTCATCTCAGGTTCCAAGCACATGTTCATGTTAGCAGGATTCAGTTCCTCATGAGCTGCTGAATTGAGGGCCTTAATTGCTCGCTGGCTGTTGACAGGAAGCTGCCCTCAGCCCCTTGCTACACGGGCCTCTCTAACAGGGCACTTGTTTCAGCCAAGCACAGGAGCCCAGAAGGCAATGGAAAGTGAGCTAGAAGGTAGTAGGTCACAATCCTTTGTAATTTAATCACAGAAGTGACAGCCCATCACCTTTGTCATTTTCTAAGGGTTGGAAATAAATCACTAGCCCAGCTTCACTCAAAGGGAGGGGATTACACCAGGAGGGCGTGAATACAATGAGGGGGTCCTGAGGAGGGGGCCACGTGAGAAGTCTGCCTCTCACAGACAGGAACAAGAATTCACCAGGGTAATCCATAGAGGCTACATACAGTGTGTTTTCTTTTTTAATTTCAGGGCCTAATTAATGCCTTAGGATAAAGGCAACATTAGTAGAAAATGTAGAAGTAAAACATCCCTCTTATTTATAAACAGGACTGTTGCCATCATTGGCTTTGGAGATAACAGAGCAAAGCAAAGCAAACCTCAAGTGAGGAGCCTAGTCAGTCTTAGAGGGGTGAGGCGCAATGGGCTTAACCGTGGCTGATTGGCGAAAATTCAATTCTTACATGTAGAATTTATCTTTTCTCCCGCCCAAGACCCCATTAAAATAATAGTCAATGAATGTAAAAGATTTCACATTCTGCCTGGGCCATTTGGCCCATTTGAGAAGTAGCATCTGAGGAGTAGATGAGGGACTTCAACAAATTTCTGGAAAGAGGAAAGCGGGGATGGAGTGGCCAGTAGCAGAAGCCACAGCCAAGAACTCACTACAAGGAGCTTATTTAGCCTAGGAGGGTTCTGGTGAGCCCCACAGAACCTGGGAAAGGCTCGGGCTTGAGAGGGGTCAGAGTCAGTGTCATGGGGTAAACACTGGCAGGTTAGCTGAAAATCAATATAATGGAACCTCTATGCACAAACTGGCAGCCACAAGCTGCCCCTCCTCTGCCCCCATGCAGACATATCAAAGGAAAGGGAGTTAACTGAGATAGCCAATTAACCATCTCCGGGACTCAGGGATGATCAAGGACACGCGGGAAGAAGGCGGAGGAATGTAACTGACCAAGCAGGTCTTCACCTAAGGAATGAGCAAGTGCCTGGAGAGACCCTTGGGGGCAGCAGGAAGGCAGGAGGAGAGCTGAAAACTGGGCTTGTGAAGTTTCTGTTCAGAAGGGTTGGACACCCAGGTCCTTCCCAAGCCCCCCACAGCCTGGCTACCTCACCTCTCCCAGCTGCAGGAGGCAGAGGTCAAGTGGAGCTCCAGGCTTGGGCGGAAGGCTGGGGGTGGGGGGAAGTAGGGCTGAAGAGAGAGAGAAAAGGTCAGGTCAGGAGCCAGGAGTCCGGGCGCCTCAGCTCCTTCCTGCTGCTTATTCCCAGGAAGCCTACGGGCAGATGTACCTGCCTCAGGTACAGTCCCCTCAGGCAGGCGCAGAGGCTTCATCTCTGGGAAAGCTGGTCACCCCAGAGGAAAGACCCCTAAACAGTGACATGTAGGGCCCCAGCGAAAGGCCCGTTTGCCACCTAATCCGCTTACAGCAAACACAAGCAGGCAAGAGATCCACGGATATCTTTCTCTGAAATGTAGAGACAAAAATTTTGAGTAAGGAAATGTGCTTTTGCTCCTTCTGCCTAATGGTGGGCATCCGTCTAGAGCCTGACCTTTGAATGGCAGGTGGGAGCCTGGCCTGGGATGACCTGACTATCCCAGATCCAGACCACAACCTCTGGGGTAGGTTGGCTTGATGAGTTTCTGCCTCCTTAGGCCTCCATGCTTCTCAAAGTCACAGCCAGGTGCACAGCACCAAGTTTGGTTTTGGTTTGCTGGCTGGCCTGCTTCCATGAAATGGGGGGGGGGGGGGGGGGGGGGGCAGTGGGCTGGTGCCCGCCCCATCTATACAAGAGCATATTTAGACAGCTTACCCCACAGCAGCTGAACTCCCAGCCACCACTGCCAGGCTCTGAATTATTTTTCCTGTTTTTGAACCGACCTTCTTGTTTTTCTTTTATGTTTTGTGTCTTTTATTATGTTTAGAGTGCAGAGATTGATCAAATCATGAATTCACTGTGCCATCTTGATGAAATCAATCTTGGTTTCTAACACTATTTTATACCAAAAAGAAATACTGCTCCTAGTGGAAGGGTTGACTCTGTGTTTGGGGCAATGGAACTAAAGTTGGGAATAGAACATTATGTAGAAATGATCTTTTTTTCAAAAAGAAAAAAAAGATTATTGCCACTGGGACCAGCTGATTTGGAGTTAGGCCCTGAGTCTATGTGGATATTCAAAGGCCACAAATAATGGAAAATAGTCAATGAGAAGCCGCATGCTCTGATCTGAGTCACTTGAGTGGTGCCTGATGCATGCAGTGGGGACTACAGAAAAGTCAGCTTGACCGTGGGACCGGAACCAACCTCAGAATCAGAGGGACCTAGATAAATGGTATTTAAAATTGGATTCAAGGGGTAGACTAAAAAAGTTAAAATAATAAAATAAATAAAAAATAAAAAGAGGTGGATTGTAGGGAAATGAGCTAAGGTAGTAACTTTGGGCACTGGCTCCATTTTCTTCCCCAAGATGAGGCTGGGGCGTTGTTGATGCTGAGTTTGGCTCAAGAGCCAGGAGAGACCGCTGTTTGTCAGCATTCCTCTAACTGGAAGTACACAGATCATTAGGGTGAGTTTTTCTGGAAGGGTGAAGTGAGCCCTAATATTGAATGGCAGTGGGGAAGCTAAAACTGAGCTTTCCAGACCAAGTGAGATCCCACCTTATGTTAACTTTTAATGGCACCTGAGAGACCCATTAGGGACCTTGGATGACAGTCAATTCTGTGTCAAACACATCGAGACCCATCAGCACGGTAATCTGTCCCATCTGAACTCTTAAGTACTCAAAAAAGTAGGTGACAAGCCCCTATACGACCAGGAACTCAAGATCAGAGAGTCCTGCCATCATCGTGGAATTCAAGAAACACCAAGAAATGTTTCTGGAATGAATAACTGCCCAGAACGCTGTCTCCAGGACCTGGCTTCCAAAGCCTGTCCAACCTGCAGCCTCACCTGTTGGGTGATCTGGCCCCACAGCAACCGCTCAAAGAAACCCAGGCCTGTCAGGGGGAGGCTAAGGACACCGAGAGGGTGCAGTGAGGCAGCTGACCAAGGGCTGACGCCAGTGGCCCCTGGACCAGGACTTGGCCCCCCATCAGAAGTGCGGCTGTCTTGGTCAATGACGCACACGCTTCTCAAAACCAACAAGGTCATGGAATTTCTGTCCCTGTCCAAACCTGTAGGGTCTGTCGGACCCAGAGGCCTCTCATCTGCGACAGTGATTTTTGGAGGAAACACGCCAACACCACCCACAGCTGCTGACTGTTTATTGCACAAGAAACTGCCAATTCCGAGGCAAGGCGCTGGGCATTACAAAACAGTCTGATGGCCAACCCAGAGCTACCGAAGGACATTCCGTGGACACCTGTTATATGTACACACATGTATGTATACACACGCGCACATAAACACACTCTGAACACACATGAGCCCAAGGCTTCCAAACTCCGCATGGCAGCTCACATCCCAACCCCTGATGTGGCGAGTTGCTGCAGGGAAGCACAGCAAATGACTCCAGGGAAGAAAAAAGGTTGAGCTGCAGTGAGCTGCGCCATTCAAATCAGCACAGACGAACAGCAGACACGGGTGTCCCTCCACAGGCCAAGGGAAAGGACACAGATCTGGGAACACAAAACTATCCTCCAAAGGCCCATGACCGGTCTGGGGGCCTGCCTGGGGTCCCAGGAAGTTGGAGCTAGTCTGCAGCTGGTGCTCAGCATAAGAACCTTGAGGGGCTGGATCGGGGAGTTCATGACAATCACGGCTTCAGCATCCCAGAGGAGCCTGTTTTTCTTGAAGATATTAATACATGGCAGAATGCCCATGACGGAGCCCGGCAGGGGCTCCAGAAATCAAGTCAGATGTGTGCAGCAACTCAGGGCCCTTCAGCCAGCTTCCATGAGCATCGTTTCCTATGTGCAGACAAAGCCTCACTTCTAGGCAGAATGAGCACGCTCTAGGGCAGCGGGGATGCACTTCATTCTCAAAAGGGGACTAACCAACCCACCTGGAGGTCTACAGCCTGGGTGACTACATCTAGCAAAGGGCGTTCTTTTCTATCAGAGGGGGCAAGGCTGGGTGGCACTCAGGGCACCACCCCCTGCCCTCTCTGTCAAGGCTAGGGGGATGAGGCTGCTGTGAGGTCAAGCTGCCTGAGCTCGCTGAACTGCTAATCTGCTTCCCAAGAGGAGCAGCTGTTCGGGAAATTCTTGAACCAACAGTGCTGGGTCCCTCAAAGTCCCAGCAACACCTGGTGCGCCAGCTCCTCAAAAGAAAGTGACAGTAGCATACCACCAACAAAACACCAGGCAACCCTACACACAAAACGCTTCAAGTTTAGGTAAAGGGAAAAGAAAGTCTGAGCTTGCCGTTTCCATCTCACTGACATCCAAGAAGCTGGCACAACCCTTGGCTGGCTGGGAAGGGTGAACTGGCCAGCCCTGAGTGGAGAGAGGGGCCTTGCCACTCGCCTCCATGGCTAGAGCCTGCGGGGGAGGGAAGACAGCCTCGATCCAGAGCTCTGGGTATGGGAAGAGCTCCTCTCTCTCAGACCTTCATTTTATACAGATCACTGGAAAAGTTCTATTTAAAACAAAACCTCTTTTACTGGCAAAGACCCTGGGCTTTCTCAGCTCAGTTACCCCGAGCGGCCAGTCTCCTTCTTGCCTAACTAGCCCAGGAGGCTGGGCTTGTGCTACAGCCCTTCGGCACAGGTGCCCTCCCTTGTACACTCACGCACACCTAGGGTTGGCCTTAGGGGAGGAGGCTCAGTGAGCTTTGCAGAGGGTCAGCCCTCCAGACTGCAGTGGGTGACGGGGTTAAGGTGACTAGGGGGCTTTATTCCAGACTGCCACCAGTGGGTAGGAGGGAGGGGTGGGCAGGGCCTCTTGAGGTCAGGCTCTGCTGCCACCAGCCTGATGACAGTGGTCCCACCATCTGCGGGGCCCTCCCAGGGGCTGCAGCCAGCAGCCTCTCAGGCAGGGAGGACTCGTGACTACATGTGTGCAGGGGACATGGGAGAGGGCAGTCTCAGTTACTCCTGTCCAAAGCCCTCGGTCTCCTCAATGGCGTAGAGCAGCTTCTCTTTCAGTTGTTCATAGCTCTTATACGGTGGGAGATCCAGACGGTTGAAACTGTTGAGAGGGGGTGGAGGACAGTCAGCATGGGGAGGTCAGGGCTGCTGGCCAAGGAGGGTCAAAAGCGTTCAGGCAACTGTGGCTCAACCATACCACCAACCAGCTGGTGAGATGCCAAAACAGGAACATCAAGGACCCTGTTTGCCAGGCCTTAAAGCTTCATGTTCCTGGACCAGAGGGGTTAGGAAAGAGGACAGGCAGCCAGGGAAATAGGAACTGGGCAAGAGGGCACTTGGGCCAGAATCTCTCTGCCTACTGGAATATAAGTGTTTTAATATTTAATACCTGGCATGACCGTCAGGGTGCATGCCTGCTGCCACAACTCCCAAAAAATCAGAGGCCCTGACAAAGGCAGCCGGGCACATCACAGCCCTCCCCTCCAACCCAGCACCCCAGAGCCATGCAAAAGTTGCTGGAGTCAAGGCCCCAAAGTCACCCTGTCCACTGGGCTGCCCTTAGGAGCTCATCAGGTCTGTGAGGTCCCACCCCACATCCCAGTAAAACCAGCAGGCTCACCAGGTGTGGCTTCTGGGCAGCCAGGTTTCCTTGCCAACCTTGTCGATGCAAAATTTCTGTGGTCCATTGCTACCTGTTATCCAAAGAAACACACCTTATGCAAAGGGACTATCCCTTCCTAAGGCAGGACCCTCTGACTCCACCCACAGATGGCTCAGCCCCAGGGGGCATAGGCCACAGACTTGCCCCTCCCACTGACTTGCTTCCAGGAAGACACTAGGTGCCACCCTCCCTTTGAGCTATCCTCACCAGCCCCCCAAGAGTGCCAGCTGCACAAGGGAAGACGCACCAATGAGTTCGGCAAATCCGCCGACAGGCAGACGGCAGGTCCCTGTAACAAACTGCAGCAGCCGGATACTTTTCTCGTTGTCCATCTCCTTCACCACCTGCAACTCCGAAAGTCAAGGCAGGTGGGTGACTCCCCTGGCCCTGCTCTTCACCCTACCCTGTAACTCTCCTCTTTGGGGCTGAGAACACAAAGCCCAGATGGCCGGAGTGACAGCCACCAACCAGGGAAACCCCAAAGCTGCTCCCTCTAAGAGGCTGTGTTTACAGAGCATTCCCCCAGTCCACGGGACAGCTGTCTCAGGAACACCTCAGACCAGTATTCTCTTCTCCTCCAAGTTCTACTTTTTAAAATATACTAAAAATGGGAGTGACTGCTTAATGAGTACAGGTTTTTGAGGGGGGGGAGACAAACTTTTCTGGAATTAGCTAATTGTGATGGTTACACAATAGTTTGAAAAGTCACCGTAAAAAGCCACTGAATTGTATACCTTAAAATGCTTAACATGGTGAAGTTTACAGTATGTAAATTTCACCTCAGCCAAAAAATTTACATATAGTTATTCTCTTTTTGTGTATTTGCTGTATTTCATAATGACAACACCACCCGCACACATAAAGGAACCAATTCATTATACACACATCGATGAGCTCAATCAGTTTCTCTGGATCCAGGCATATGCTTCCCGGTCCCACCTGGCTCCCCTCCTGCACACCAGCACTTAGAGCTGACCCCAGCTGACCACTGACACTGCTATCAAATGCACTGGCTACGACCCAGCTGCAACAGCTCCATTTGTCCTGAGACTGGGTTTTTCATCTCCTTTGGCAAGTTGTGGGGGGAGGTGAGAAGACCGTCAAAGATGGGAGAGGTGATAACACAAGGGTCCTTGGGTATGAGATCTAGCCGGGTCTTCTTTCCCTTGGTGGGATGCAGTAACACCCCTGCTGAGACCCTTGCCTGACCTGGCAGGACCCACCTGCCAGAACCACTGGATCTGCTTGCTGTTCTTGGTGTAGTGCCGGTAGATGGTGTTCTTCTGCCAGTCATTCATGTCTATCTCCTGCATGCCACACAGCATCAGCTGCAAGGGAAAGAAAGGGTGTCAGCTCTGCAATGCTGACCCCTCCCCACCAGCCCTTCGCCCATTCACCAGCAGATGGAACCACTCCAAACAGCCAATATTTCTGCTGGCAGTTTTAATCATATGGATGACACAGATCTTGCACATGGACTTCCTCAAACCAGGGCACAGGGAGGGGTGGGTGTGAGGACCCAAATCAAAGTTATTCGCCTGCTTCCACAGTACTGGGGAGTGTGGGTTCTACTGGGAGTTTCTGTGGGTCTGCAGTGAGGCTATCAAAGGGCAGTATTGCCCCAGAGGCAGGGGCTTAGGGTCCCAACAACTTTCTCACTCACCTCCAGCTCTTTCTCATCAAAATAGCGCAACCACTCCAGGGGGGCCACCTCGTTGAAGCCGTCCAGGAAGGCTTTGGTTTGCTCCTCCACGCCCCGGGTGAAACGCCAGTCAGTCAGCAGCCTAAAACCAAAGACCGGCTGTCAGTGAATCCTAGAGGAATCTGCTGAGACTCGACTTCTGGCACCGCGAGTCCTGGAGGCTACTGGCCCCAGAGCAGAACCTCTTAAACCTCACAGCAACCCGGAGATGCATGAGGCTTTGAAATCACCACCTCCTCCTCCTGCTGTCGAATGAGCCTCAGGCGTATAGATGTTAAAAGACTAAACCAAGAGACCTGAAGAACATGCACACACGTACGTGAAATAGTGGGTTTAAGCACACAGGACACAGAAACCCTTCCAGTTAGGAGAAAAAAGAGAGATGTCTAAGTTTCGGACCTGCAGTCAGGAAGTCCACCACATGGGGAAAAGGAGAGCAAACGGGAGCTGTACTGGGCTCTGGCTTTGAGCTCTGGCTCCTCCAGCTCTGGTCAGCATGCGACCAGCCATGGCAGCCATCTAAAGCCCATGTAAGATGGGAGGTTTCTATGATCCCTGGTAACCCATGGCCCACGCATGGGGCCTGGCTGAAGAGGGCACCCAGAAACAGGAGCAGGAAACCCCTTCTCTGCAGCCGCTGTGTCTCTGCCCCTCCACCCCACCTGGCCTCCTAGCACTTGACTTACATGATGTACTCCTCCTTGTTCTCCTCTGTCACTCGGATGCTCTCACCACCTTCTTTCAGCTCGTGGGTTGTCACCTTGCCCAAAATCTCCATGTCCTGGATGAAGTACAGCTCTAGGCCACACTCTTCTAGATTGTTCTCTCTGGGGGCACGAGAGCACAAGAGGGAAGAAGTCTGTCTTAGAAGCATCTTCTCTCGATCCTACTCCATCACTCACTTTCAGTGCCCATGGAACACAAGAACTCAAAGGTGGCCCAGAACCCAGGACAGTGGCCCAGGCCTTCTCCCTGATGAAAGGAGAGAATTCTGGAGCTGATCTATGGGGGCCCTAGAAGCTGAGCATCTCCACAAGAACTTGTATAACCTGGGTAAGAGGTCGGGGCCACTATGGCAGAGAAAATAAAGGCCATGGGTACCTACTCCCAACCAGAGATCCCTCTCCTCCCAACAAGGGGCAAGCGAGGGGACTCACTTGATCCAGATGATAGAGTTGTAGAATTCGGGGTCGATGGATTCCAGGTCTTTCAGGGTTGGTCTCTTGTTGAGCATCCTCTTGTAGAAAGGGAGGGTGAAGCCTGTGTCAATGAACTTTCCATGGTATAGAGCCTGTGGAAGGAAGAGACATAGCAGAGATTTGGTGTTCCCAAGGCAGGCTCTAGTATGCTCTGTATCAAAGCCTGGTCACTGTCAGTGTCCCTCTGTCCCAGAGAGCACCTCAGTCAGCACCCAGCACCCAACTGGATCCAAAGGGAGAGTCTGGGAAATAAGCAACGCTCTTTGTCCTGACTGGGACCTTGCGACAGACTCTAATCTCACCTGCAGACCACAGGGATGGAGCAGAGCTGGGTGACTCAGGAACTCACCTCTAGGCCCTCTACCTGCCCAGCATACCTGGCTGCCAGCTCCCTGCTCCAGCAAAAATGTGCCCCACACTCACAGAGAAGACTCGGTGAACACAGCTCCAGGTGGCAGCCCTGACTCACTGACGCCCAGAGCTGGGCAGTACAGGCAGCCAAAAATAATGCAGACGCCGTTGATGGCGAGAGCTGGCGGGCCAGCGGTGAGTAATAGTCTAGGGTTTTACTGGCCTGGCCTGTCGGCTTCTGGGCCAGGCAGGTCTCTAGACCTGGGAAAAATGTGCCCACTTCCTGAGCCCAACACCTTGGCCAAAAACTTCCAGACCAAGGAAAGGGACATATTTAGTCATGGGCTCTTGGGTCCTCCTGAGAGGGGAACAGGGTGAAGCAAAGGCAAGTTAGCAGGGAAACATCTCAAACTACTAAATACAGATGGCATGGGACTGTGGCTCCCATGGGCTCTCCCTCCTCAGTCCTGGTTCTGCATACTCGCAAGACACTCAACAGGATGCATGGGCCATGACCCTCTTCCTCATTCACGTTATATTCCTATTTCTAGGCGAATACAGATGATGCATGCAACTCCCCCTTCCCTACCTTGCCCAGCTCCTGATGGATGCCGCCTACATCAGGCACCAACTGGTCCACTAGGGTCTTTTCTAAGCTAGTGCAGGTTCCACATCCGCTGTCAGAGGCCCAAGTATCACAGAAGGACACTCCCAAATTCCCCCGCCCTGGGTTGTGACAGACAGTGGCACCCCCAGAGATGGGCAGCAGATGGGCAGTTATGGAAGTGCTTAGCCCATCATCCCAACACCCTCAACAGAGCACTTTTGAATATTCAGTGAAGCCGGTGTTGTGGGGGACCTGGGCTTTCACTCAACAAGTCCTCCACAGATCAGCAGGTAGAAACCCTCTCAATGCCCCTGGGTGGGCACTGAGAACTCTGAACTATCTCCAGAACTCTAGCTTTTTGCATGTTTAGTTAGGAGCACTGTGAGGATAAGGGTGGGGCAACTATTGGTTAGTAGGGTCTGGCCTCCTCAGCTGCCACTCCCCCGCCCCAGAGGTCTCACGGCAATGCATCTTACCATGGCAGTGCATCTTACCATGGCAATGAATCTGCCAATAAAGCGGAAGTACGTGAGGTGGTCAGGGTTGATGGAGGAGGCGGGGTTGATCTGCAGGCAGTAATTGTTCTTCCCAGCATATTCAAATAAACAATACATGGGGTTGAGCACCTCGTGGGACAGGAGGAAAAACCACTCTCTGTGAGAGAAGAGAGAAAAATAGGACTAGCAGGTCCTCCCTTGCACACCAGCACTGGAGGCGCGACTCTCCTCCGCCCTCCTGTTTCAGCTATTCTGGAGACACGTGTCCTGGGGAGTCGAGCCCACTGGGATCAGCACCTGGGCTAACCTGCAGTAACAGCGGGTCAGTGAACAGGGTGGGGTCAGACCCAGAACGAACAAGGACGACAGCCACACCTGAGGATGGAGCTCAGGAGAATGTGCGTGTGTGCATGCCGGCTCCCAGGTGGTGCGTTCCAGGACTTCATGTCTGATATCCTGGGCATCTTAATGGCAATGGGGCTCCTTGCACCCTGGGGGCACCATGCACAGTTGTGTAAGCTGTGCACTACACCAGGGTACTACCGTAAAATATCATAGATTTGCACATTTATTGCAACAATGTTCTTGCGACTAGCTGCCAAGTGGTTTTTTTCTGATAAAGTCAGAATATTGTGACCATTTCCCAACAAGGAAGTGTCTTGAGAAAGGACATCTTTTTCTAAATCTTGCAAAGGTGCTGTATGAATAGCAGCCACTCTGCTTCCACCCAACCTGAGCAGGCAGCATAGCATGAACACATGGTAATACGTTCCTAACTCCTGACGCATGAACTCTGTATTCCCTTGTACTTTGCCCTCCCCCCCCGCCCCCCGGCCCCATTACCAGACCTTTCTCGTACTTCCACACATTCATCTGAACCAACACCCATGCCTTAGCATCTTTTTGCACCCTGGCTACAAGCCTCAAACCAGAATTCAGAGTCCTTTTTGGCTTCAGCTAAACCAGCAGGGGGACATCCCAACGGGGCCAGTCCCTGGCTGCTGGGCTCTTTGTGGCCGAGCAGATGAGGAGTCCTTCGATGCAGAGGGTGCCCCGGTATCCTGTCCGTGGTTCTACCCTGTGGTAGAACAGCATGACGTAACCTACCATAGGGTAAAACCACTGGCAGGACACAGAGAGACAGACACACACAGGGCGGGAGCCACACCAGAAGCCCACCAAGCAGAGCCTGGAGAGGAGGTCACCAAGTCACCATGGGAAAGAGAGCAATCAATCCACCGGGGCCAACACAGAGGGCAAAGCCACCAACAAACAGAGGACCAGCAGCAAATTAACCCAACACCAAGCAAGATGTCCCCACTCTGTGAGAGGTGAGTGAACTGAGCGGTCACCACAGGTTAAGATACTCCTCCTCTCTGCCAGGGCCTTTCAGCCCCATTGTCTAAGGCAATGTTTTTTCCAGAGTCTGTTAACTTTTGTAGGTGGACTGTGGCAAGGGCAAGACAATGCTTTGGGCTCTTCTTAGGGTTGTATCAGCCATTTGAATTTTATTAATCCCGTGCACATGACATGCAGCTTGATACTGACCAAGGCCCTCTGGATTTTGACAGGGGTGATACATGTCAGGTGTACACCAAGATGCCCCACTTAACCTGCCCCAGCTGCCTTAAGAGTAGGAGACACCCATGGGTGATTTTAATGAACAGCTACATGGCACTGATAGTTAACCACTGTCCACAGATGCAGTGGACTGGTCGTTAACGTTCAGGAATAATGACATATTGGTTGGTGAAAGAGCTCTTGTCCTGAGCCCTCCCTGTAAAGCCCCCAGCCTCCTCATGACCTAGTAACTAAAGGGTTAGTACCTAGCCCAGCAGGGGATCCTGGGACCCAGCTCCAGCACCATTGGAACTGGCCATACCAGTGCCCACTCCTGAAGGAGCATAAGGGCACTGGCTGGCCATCAATTTGAGCAAGAAGGGGGCAGCTTTCTGGCCATGGGCCCAGTAGCCTGGGGAAGTGGGGTGCAGTGAAGCTTTCCCGGGGCACCGAGCTCACCTAGCAATTCCCCCGTAGTCCAGGCCCTCCTCGCCACGCATGATGATGTAGAGCCGGCGGCGCAGGTCATAGGGTTTCATGTTCATGATCTAGGGAGACAGAGCATCGTGGCCAGTCTGCCACTCTCCCTTCCATGGCAGCCTGGGGGCAGTGGGCAGACACCATTCACCAAGGCCCAGGCCTTAGAAACTTCCGTGCGGGTTTAACAGACCATGTGATAGAAGATAGGGTGGTGGGAGGGGGACTTCTGCCTGCCTCTGGTCTTAGACAACATAATTATTTTCTAACCTGCTGGAAAGAATCCTCAAAAAGTGTCTGCCTGGAAACGCTGATCTTCACATGGCTGGGGAGGGCATTTGACTGAAAAGAGAAAAAACAAACCTTGAATCAGGCCTCAGGAGGTAATTATTCAGTCTGGTCTCCTGTCTGCATGAACAGGTTTCCCTCTCTCCCTGGGCCGTGGGAGGAGAGCCTGGTCCCCAGAAATGGGAACTGGCTTCCTGGAGACATCAAACAACTGCTCAAGGTCAAACAAGTGACCTGCCCCCACCTAACCAGGCTGCTACTGGGCTGGGAAATTGTGCCGAAATAACTCCACAACCCCAACCTCCAGGGGAGGGCCCAGTACCAGAACTCACA
Source organism: Miniopterus natalensis (assembly GCF_054644295.1). Lineage (NCBI taxonomy): Eukaryota > Metazoa > Chordata > Mammalia > Chiroptera > Miniopteridae > Miniopterus > Miniopterus natalensis. The sequence continues at coordinate 26,444,408 of NC_142098.1, forward strand.
TGGCAAAGGAAACGGAACTGGTGATACTTCCACCGAAAACTTCGGTCATATGCACCAGGGGAACCTTGCTTCGTCCTAGGAAGAGCAAAGAAGTTCTGGAATCTATGTGATTTCTCAAATATTAGCAACGTATCTTGTTAGCCCTAAGGAAACCTGGTGCTATGTTAAAGACCAGTAAGGTAAGGCATAAAAGAAAGGAAGTGACTGCCATTAAAATCTTCGGCAGATATGATAAAAAAAACACACCCTAGAAATAAAGCCAGACTTGCTTTGAGAGAGAGACAGACAGACAGACACCACTGGTGTTACTCTGAATAAATAGGGTGGCCCCTTCCCTCCCTAGCCCTGCTAAAGTGGCGTGGAAATTGGCCACTAGAGGGCAGTAAGAGTAGCTCAACACAGATAAACTGGGCCTGTGCTTAACAGATAACTGCAGTCTGTCGCCTGTGGAAAGTCCTTACCCTGACTCAAACCCTGGGCGAGGATCCTTAAAGGTGGTGGTACGGGTATTGTGGTCCACAAAGTAGCGCACCCCCTCACTGGTATACTTCATCTCCCACCCTGGGGGCAGAGCTGGTTCCTGGATCATCCTGGAAACATGAGGAAAGGGGGGTTAAAGGGTTAGCCTCACCTTCTGGGCCTCAATGCTTAGGAGGCTGGGGTCTCCAAAGTGCTCCTTTCTCTCTGCTTTCACCCCAGGCTCTGCAAAACTTGAGTGTGGGCCTTGAGGAAATATACCTGGCACCACCCAAGTGAGGACAGTTCTACAGAAGAAACAGGTCATTTACTGTCTCAAGGCCAAAGAACTAGCTCTAGGTGGCCATGGCGATGGCCTGAGTGGGCACCAGCAACCCTGAGGCACCAACTGCCCCAGTCCCAGACTAGCTTCTGGGGGGTGGGGGGGGTGACATATAGGGTGAAGTCATGTTATCAGCAGCTTGCATAATCAGCACTGAGACCCTGCAGGCCACTGTCCATATGCCAGGAAGGTCAATTTAAGGACCTCACTTTTAGGCTCTCAATAGGCTGACACTCGTATGAGGCTGAAGGTCCCAGAACATTGGCCACAGAAGACAAATGCAGTCCAAGCCACTTGGCCAATGCTGGAGCTACACAGGGCCCACCCACCCCTCCCAGCCTGAGCTCTTACCCCTGGGTCCTCGGGTCCTCCCACTGGGTGGTGCGTGTGTTATGGTTCACGTAATACACCCGTCCATTGTCCTGTCTCTTCTCTGCCAGGGGGAAGACAGAAAAGAGGACAATCAGACTGGGATGCTTTGAGCCATGTTCTCTCCCCTCTGGCTGCCTCCTTCCAGGTGCTGGGTCCGACTTTCTGCGCTGTCCCCGACCTGTTAGAGAAGTGTAACCAGTGAAAGCCTGGCTCACACACATCTGTCACAGGCAAAAAAGACAAAGAGAATCTTTCCCTATTGGGGAGTGGGGGAGGGACAGACACATTTCCAACTCAGGATCAAGCACTGTCTTTGGTTTGTTGGAGGGAGGGGAGCAGTGTGGCAACATGGAGGGGGAGTGGCCGGCTAAAACCAGAGCCATAATTGCATCCAGCTGTGTGCAAAGTGGAGGCACAGCCAGCCTCCCCTCAACTGAGGTCCCACCCCCACCAGGCGCCCCTCAACCCTGGTCCCAGCCCCACCAAATCTGTGATAGCTGGTCTCTGGTGCTGCAACAGCTCTGCACACAGAGTGCAGGGACCCAGGCGCCTGTGGGGCTACATTTTCCCTTATACCTCTCTGATCAGCACTCAGAGCCTATGTACCCTCTACTTTACCTTTTTTCTCCTGCTCAAAGGGAAAGTTTTGTTCTAAAACTCTCACATCCCAGCCAAACCTCTAGGTTGCATATGTGCAAAATGCCAGGGGCTGCGGCACTTACAACACCCATCTAGTCCTTACACCTAAGTGCATCCTTCCAGACAGGGCAGTGTTGGGAGATCTCAGAAATTCTTCCTCTCTCCTCTGGACAATCTTTACTCTCCTGCCCTTTACCAGTGCACTGATGATGGCTCTGGGGTCCTCCAGGGCGGGAGTCTGGGCGTCAGGGGCAGACCCAATTCTAGGGGATTCCAGACTTTGAAAAAGGTTAAAAGAGTCACCCCATCAGCTCTGGATGGCAGGCAAAACTAAGGGCAAGGCTCAGAACCCATGACAGGTCACCTTTCCCAGGAAGTTTCTGAGCCTTCAAGGCTGTTTCTGTCTTGAAAACAAATGATGCTAATGGCCCTCTCTCACTTCCGACAACAAGGCAAAATTAAAGAAATAAAAATAATCAGTTCCAGAAGCTAAAAGGGAAACCGAACACTGAAAAGGAGCAGAACTGGGAGGCCCAGCCCCCTCCCCTCAAGTACCAGGGTGCAACATTCCCAATATCAACCCAGGCTCTTGGTCTCTGTCTACCTTACCTGGTATCCATCACTCAACAAACATTTTAAAGACACAAACAAAAGGAAAAAAAGGTGCCCAGAATTGCTATAGAGAAGCTGTGGGACTGTCCCACAGGAGACAGCTTCCCGAAAGGGCTCTGCAGGGAGGGAGGGGCTGCTCCCGGCCAGAGACTTAGCTTTGAACTAAATCCTCACCAACCACGGGGCTGGGGGCCTGTCCAGTCAGTCTGAGGCCTGCGCCCTTGCTTCTGGCAGTTCCCTGCATGGAGGGCCTCTCATGGTCCACCGGAACTGCTTTGCTGAATACAACTTCATTGTGGGGAGGCCAGGAGAGTCCTTGAGAACATCTAGCTCAACCTCATTTAGGGAGAAATGGACTCGCGAACATTCGGTCATACGCCCAAGGTCAGGGCAGCTGAAGAGATGTGGATCTAAAACTGAGAGGTCCTGAGTACTGAGCCGATGCTCAGGAAGGACCATGGGGTCTCTCATGGGGGAGCAGAAAGGGATGCAGGACTGACAGCAGAACACAGTAGACTTGACAGAAGTCTCATGCTAAATGCAATTCTCATTTAGTTTTGCTGCTCTTTCTGTTCAACTCTCCCTGGGGAAGTGGCCCTGCACCGGCCTTGGAGAAGCCAACACAAAGCCCAAACGATCTGATTAGGAAGATTCCCTGGCCCTTGGCCAGATGTTCTTCTTTCTCAGGTACATACCATTGTCGTCTTGTGTGTTTTCCTCCTCATTCGTAAACAGCACTGACTCCAACCATGGCCCCTACTCCCATCTCACATATTTCACACTTGGCTTCTGGGAGCTGTTTATAAGTCCCTATAGCTCCTCTTACTTGGTGATCATCATTTAGCTAAACCGGTACAGAATAAATTACTTGACTACAGAGAAAGGTACCACTCTGGGTCCCCAGCTCTGGGTCACAGTGTCTACTGGCTGCCAAATAGCATTACAGAGTCCTGTTTAATCTGTTGAGTTTCCCCCTATCTGGCTAGGAACTCTATACTGGACTCCCTCACATTTGACTTGCTGCCAAACTCTGAGATAGCAATGGCCTTTCATCAGCTCAGGGAGCAAGGTAGATCACATGCATTTGGAAGGGATTCCCCAGGAAAATCAAGAATTGTGTAGAGGCCTCCCTGATACATCCCACTAGGAGGAGGAGGTCCCTCCAGTGTTTGGAATGCAGTGGTCATTCACTAAGTGATACCCTACAGGTCCTAGGGGGTTGATGCAACCTCGTAAATTACTACCAGGGAGTAGTTGTGTCTGCACCATGAGGATTAGATGCTCAACCTGTCATTGTCAGCTTCTCCATCTTCAATGGGGAGCACGCCCCTGCCCAACTTAATACCATCTGTGAATACCACCAAACCTGCATTTACTGTTTTCTACTGCCCTAACCAATCAATTAAACCCAAAACATGCCAATTCCTGCCAAAACGGTCCTCTTTAGCTCCCAGGAACTCTTGCCGATTGAACAAAACCCTGACCCAGCTCAGAGAGCTACAGAAAGCCCTGAGTCTCACCATCTCTAATGACCCCTTTTTGCATGACCATGCCTTCCTGAAATAGCCATAAAGTCTGTAATTTCTCTCAAGTCATAGATGCCCATCTAACTCACTATTGCAAATCACACCAAGGACTTAGAATAGGTAGGAGGCAGCTGCCAATGACAAGGAGAATCCAGTGATGTACTTTCATAGAGTTGCCACCCCATGCTCAGCTGGCTTCCCTCTGGCCCCTTACACAGCTGTGTCCCCCCAAAAAGTGAATTCCATTAGTCAAAATTAGGCTGAAGTCTTCCAACATCTCAGTTGCAAAGGAAGGTTTGGTAAGGTGCCTCCTTTCAATCACATGGCCACAGACCTGAAACAAATGCATCTGGGAGTCAGCCAGCATCAAAATGTCTTAGTGACAGGATGGATTGTTGGGTAGACACCTTGAAAGTCAGACCAAAACCCAACAGTACCACAGCCACTGGGGACTTCTTTCGTAGGGTCACCCTCCTTCAGCTACGGCAGGTGAATGCTATAGCGTAGGAGAACTCCATTACTTTCCCAGCCTTCTGGCTCCATTGCCTGCAATTTCTCTGACGGGGCATCCCCACAGAGCATGCTGGAGAGAAGTGAAAGGGGAAACCGAGGGAGGGGAGTGAGGGAGACTCTCAGGGAGGGGACAGAGCACGGTGGAGCATCAGCTGAGGGAGGCTAAGGGCACAGAAGCAGGGCTCAGTACTTACCCCAGCCAGGAGGGAGGGGGCCCAGTGGGTCATGGTCGGTTGAACCGCTCGAAGACTAAACACAAGAAACACAGCAGAACACAGAAGTTAAAAAAATGCCAATGGTTAAAAATAAATTCATAGATAAAACTAAAAATGCCAACAATTCATTTCCACATCTGGGCTCTTTGTAGAGGAGATAGTGGGGCCTTAGGTGGCATCTGCTCCCCTCAAAGGTCTTTTCCAAAAAGAAAAACTGAAAAAGAACCCTGCGCACAGAGGACCCAGATAGGTTTTGGAAAGGGTGGAGTAAGGGGGAGGAAGAGGTGCGCAGATGAAGGTGGGCCAGGGCCCGGGAGGCAGCGGGCTGGCCCCAGGCATGGCCGAAGGGACCAGAGCCGGACTGCTGGCGAGCTCAGCCAGCCCAGTGCCTCTGCTCAGCTCCTACTCCCCGCGGCCAAGGCAACTGAAATCACCACCACCTCCAACTTTCTCCAAGAACCACACACGGGAGGGGAAAAAATATCGCAGGCCTTTCCAATGAAATCATTCCCACAAGCCCTGCCCACGCCCAGAGCTTCCTGGCTGGGGGCTGGGCCCTCCTCCCTCCACCTCCCTCCTGGGTGCGCTGGGAGAGGGAGCAGGGTGTGCAGCATCAGCCCAGACTGAGGGCACATTCATGCCCCAGGCCCCTCACCTCCCCCAGGAATGTTTTGCTTCCCTTCACAAAGCACCTTTATTCTCCTCAGCCTGAACCTGAAGTTGCTCAGTGTTCTGCTTGTGCCTGTCTGGGAGGTGGGGCTGGGGGCGAGGTGGCAAGAGAGAAGGGGAGACAGGAGAAAGGAAGGGGAGCTGACTCCAGGACTTCATGGTCGCTGTTTACATTAGAACCCCCCACCCCCAGCCAAATTCTGCTGCAAGGTCCCTAGGGCAGGGCTGCAGTGGACCGAGAGTTCTCATATCCTGCGGGGAAGGGGGTGCTGTCAGAAAGTCTTCATAGTTAAATAAAACAAGTATTGTTCTGAGCTTTCCTTCTTTCTCTCTCTCTCTCTCTCTTTTTCTGAAACATTTTTATTTCACTTACTAAAATTTAATCGTTACATTAGGGGATCAAGTTCTCAATGCAGACTTCGAGCTGCTTGGCTGGCCCCTTTGGAGCCACACACAGGCATGAGGATGAATGGAGCTCAGTCTCGGCTTGAGAAAACATTGGTGGAACTCAACTGCCAACGAACCCCCTTTCACAGCCACCCTCCACCCCCCAGCTGAAAGGACAGAGAAACCTTCTTTCCGAGGTGGCAGCACAAGCAACTCTCCCAAAGCAAGTTCCAACAAAGACGTTTAAGTCTTGAAACCATAGGTTCCTTGATGGGACAGAGCCCCCTTTCAGCAACGGGCCTCCAACCCAGCAGAATGAAACTGCACCAAGGTGTGGGAAGCAGGCTGTCCTCGATTTAGGGCACGTTACTGCCAGTGTAACGTGGAGGACGTGCTCAGTACCTCCACCACAATTCAGGTTTGTCTGGTGGTTACTGAAAAAGACCTCCCGAATTCACAGCGGTCATTTTGTTGGGTGTGGGGTGCAGCATCTCATAAAACCCAAGTTCCTCCAAGTTTGTTTTGTAGTTCATACATACGAACAGTAGGCACAGAACCTTTTGGCAACAGAAGGAAAGGACCTAACGTGTGAAACACGCATGCATTTCAGATAACGAAGCCAAATACAATGCTGCGGGGTAAGTACTGAGCTGGAGCAATGACCGTGCAGAAGAACCACAAAAAAGGTCATTTTAAGAACTGAAAAGAAGCATTTGGTGCAAAATTGTTTGCTGCTTCAGGTCTTTTTTTTTTGGAATGAGTGGACAATCTGCAAAGCATTCAGGTGCTCTGATGGGATATTAGCTCCCAACTGATACCAACTGGTTTCAGTGGACTTATAGGCATCTATCGCTTAACTATATAAATCAAAAGACCAAATGTCTTTACTAACAGCCTCTGTGCCCTGCACTAAACTACAAACAAAAAATATTTATCAGCTAGCAAATATTCCCTTTCCCAATACCATGGCACCTAGGGTATAGGCACATGACTTAAGAGCAGCCAACCAGATGCACCCACACTGAACTTGCAGGGACCGACATGAAAGCATGGGGCTGTTGGCCACGTCTCGCTGCTGCAGTAGCGGCTACAGCCCATTGGGGCATCAAGTATTCAATAGCAATGGAGGGGGCGATGTCCTACGCAAACTATTCTTTTGCCTGGCCTACCCCTGGTTTTCTGCCAGAGCTTGGTTCTTCATCGTTCTGTTAGTTCCGTTAATTCCCATTTGATAAATTCTTTTTCTGCTTAAGTTTAACCAAGTGGGTTTCTATTAGTCATCAAAATGAACACTGACTAGTATACAAAACACAGGGAGGAGAATAAAAAAAATGATCAGCCCTTTTCTTAATCCATGGCTTTTTAACGTCACAAACTTCATACAGTGTCGGCCCTCTTTGTTAAATTGTTGTTTTTTAAAAATTTCTTCAGCATCCTCCTCTTCCCACCCTATCAGATGCACATCCCCAGCACCTGGAGAAGAGTGAAGAGGAAGCAGAGAGGGAAGGGGGAGAGACCAGAGACAGACACACACGAACACATGAAACAGAGTCACTGGAAGCCAAGATGCATTAACAATTTTACCTCTTACAGTTAAAGCAAAGTACTTGACTATTTTGGATGTTTCTTCTCTAATGTACATAGTACAACGTGAGAAATAAGAAAAGGAAGTTGACAGAAGCCAAGGAGAAATAAAAATAAAAGCTACCCATCATGGCCAGGAAACCAAAACCCCACATCTCTAGTGAGCCAACCAATTGCCCCTTCCCTTCTACCACACTTCCCCGAAGTGAATGATCCCTGGCACACAGTGGAAAATTGCAGAGAAAGGGGCATGGAGGGATTATAGTTAGAAGAGAGATCCTAGGATGTGCAGGTGACTCTAAGAGACAATGCAGTTTCCTTTATTACTAGGAACAGAAAGGAAAGCTGCTGAATAATTTTCTCGGTGAGTGTCCCTGGGTTGGGAGATCCGGGGTACAGGCCATAAGCCAAACAGCTCACGTGAGTTCAATTCCCTCAGGGAATAAGCAGTAAGTTCCAGCAATATTTTAAGATACAAACTCAGAAATAAAGAATGTCTAGTAAATACAACTGAGGGCAAGAAAGGCTCTGGGAAGGGTATAAAGGTTACAGTGTGGAAGGCAGGCTCCTTTTTTTTCCCAATGATACACTCAGTGGGTGCAGAACAAAACCCAGGTGCTTGAGAATTCAATCCAAGGGGCCCTCTGCGGAGTAAGAGCCAAGCTATCTATTTCTGGATAATGCAATTTGGCGCCCTCACATTAGGAGCCAAAGAATGATTTGCATCAATCCTGCCGACACTAGATACCTCCTTCAGTTATTAGGAGAAGACCAAAGTGGGAGCAAAGGAAGAGGTATCACAGAAATAGCAGCAGATGTGAGACGGGTCCCGTCGCAATGCACAGTGTGCACGGCCGGGCCCAGCATCCCCAGTGGATGCAGTGGGAACCCGAAATAGAGAGCAAAGTGAAAGTGCACAGTGAACACAAGCATGTGAACGACGATCATGAGCAACAAAGGCGCTGGGAGCTTAGGAAAGGAAAACATGTCAGAAGTAAGGGAGCAGTAACAGAGACTGAAAAAGGTGTGTATTGAGGCAGACAGCAAGAAGGAATTGCAGGATGCGATCTGGGATTCCCTTGGTTTCCATTTTGAACTGTATTTTGTGTTCTTTGCAGGGCAGCAAAGAACAGGTCTCACTTTCAGCCCCACAGGAGGAGGAGGAGGGGAAGCCACTGGTATAGTATCAGCTCTTAAGTCTACCAAGTCAAATCCTGGGCCAAGGCCAAACCCCAAAATAACTCCATGAAAGTAACTCTTCTTACTTGTAACCAGGACATGGCACCATAGCAAACAAGAGGGGCAAACCAAACCCAGCAGGGAGGGAAATCAACAGAGAGACATTGAAAGCTGACCCAAAAAATAAGAGTCTTGTTTCAGGGAGAAAAAGGAACCATCACCTCCATCCAGAACTCTCCTGAATCCCCAACCACGCTGAGAAAACCATATTATAGCACTTAGGAAGAAAATTTTTTTAGCACTTTATTTTTACTTCTAGGAGACCCTCTAAGTCGAAGTTCTTCCTCTGCAGGCCCAGAATGATGCTGCTAAAATGAGAGAGGCAGGTAAGCGGAACGAATGTGCCAAAGACCAAGCAGACGTGAATTCCACAATCTTCCCTTTCACACTCCAAATATCTCAGTCAACCTACAGAACTTACTTGGTACATGGTAGACAACAAAGAAAATTCCTTTAATGGATTCTTTTATAGCTTGAAAAGTTGAGTGCACGCAGGGAGACAGAAACATGTGAGATTCCTAAAATGTGTCCTTGTCTTGAAGTCAAAGGACAAAGATGCCCACACCTTCTCAGTTTTCCAGGTACAACCACCCAAGAAAATGGCAGGCAAGGTCTTTGGGGTCTAGCTCAAGAGGAACAATTTCTGAAATGCAGAGAATGACCAGATCCCATCCAATTTTGAAACATGCCAGAACCAGATACCAGGTTGTGGAATGGGGGGCCTGGTATAAGGACATAAGTAGTGCTGCACCTGGTAGAACACCAGGGTGTTTCAGCTGCTTTTCTTGGATGCATTTAATGTGACAAACACCATGCTTTCTGCTCACCCATGTTAAGCAAACTGAGGTCCTCATCAGTTTCCTCACAATATAATGAGCATCAGCCCCCACAGACAGCAAAGGGGACAAGCCAGCTCAAGGAGATACCATCATGTCTTATGGTTAATGGTGTGGCTCCTGCTTTGAATGAGCAGAAATAGAGCTGCAAACAAAGGCAAAGCTGATAATGAACTCTACTTAATTAAATGGAATTAAAGATTTTCTGAGCATCATACTAAGGTAGAATCTGATTTAGAAATGGGTTGAGGGGTTAAAATTCATTTCAAATAGCAACAATGTGGATTAAACACAGTGATTAAATGTTGTGGACCAGCTCAAAAAGTTTCCAACCTCCACTCCACCACATCCTATGCGGATCCTACACAGATCCCAAACTTCATGTTCAAGGTTATGAGAAAATGCAATCAGGGTTCCAACTTGGGAATCCCACTTCCTCCTCCCAAAGAGGTTGTGTGGCTGGGCTTCCCCAGTCAGCATGATACTGGTGGGGGCTCTAAAGGAATAGAGACTCAGGAAGGTGAGTTAAGAGGGTTCACAGTGCGGGAGACCATTAGAAAGTTAATTTGGGACCACAGCACTCTGAATTCTGGAGTAGAAAATTTAACTGCTATTCTGTAGGTAATGACCACAGAAGTTTTTGAGCCAGTGCTAAAAAATGACAGTAATAAATGTAGAGCAACACCCGCCTTCTTAAACAACCCCCCCCACCACCAGTGATTTTTTAAAAAGTGATGAAATGACAATGATATCTGAGGCTGCTTTGGTGGAACAGGCAGTATGGATTGGAGACGTGAGAATGTTGGCAGAGAGAACAATTCAGAAGCTGCCCTAAACATTCAGTTGGGAGAGTCAGAGGAAAATCAGGTATTAGATAGAGGGAGGTGGATCTAGACCAGGCGGGTCAATAAACTTTTTCCGTAAAGGGTCAGACAGTAAATATCTTAGGCTTTATGAGCTACATAGTCCCTGTTGTGACTACTTAACTCTGCTATTGTAGCATGAAAACAGCCACAGTCAATACAAATTTCAGGGCATGTTTATGTGCCAATAAAACTTTATTTACAAAATCAGGCATGGGCCAGTTTGGTCAGCCAGCCATAGTTTGCCAACCCCTAATCTGGATGAACTTTAAAGGTCCCTCCATCCTTGAGTATCTGTCAGATAATAAAGATCTAAGGAAACACAGTAGCAATGGAAAGAGAAGGATTTGGGTGGTTGCTTTGATTTGAAAAGGTCAAGTATAACAGAAGTCACAGCCAACCTCCAGGTTTCAAGTCAGGGTAAATGGACTTAGGAGGGCCAGAAGAGAAATTCAGTGTTGGAAGAAAGGTGGTGAACTCAGTTTCAGACATACTGAATTCTTAGGCACAGGAGTTGGGCATTGAGTTACCAAGTTAGAAACACAGGAGTTTGAGGAATTTCACTGTGATGAGTAAAATCTCCAGGGTCAGGGCACTGACGTTTTCCCTGCTCACCAAACAGGCCAAAGCTGCACATTCTGCCCTCTCACCTGGTAGAGGAATCTTTGGCTGAAGTGCTGCATGGCGCCCTGGAGCTGATTCCGCTGCGACTGCCACTGTTCATAGTTGCGCACATACTCAGCTGTGGGGCGCTGCCAGGTGGTGGTCCGAGTGTTGTGATCCACATAGTAAAACCTGCCTCGGGGGTCTGTGCGTTTCTCCCAGCTGGAAACATTAAGCTCAGCATGAATACAATGACCACTCCACCCCTACCTTCAAATTCTAGCAAAATCTCAGGATGGCTAACAAGAAAGGACCAAGGAAGAGCGAAGGGTGGTATCTGGCACAGGAGCTTGGCTGCTCGGGGTAGCACAGCCAGGGAGGCCCCAATCACGGAGGCTTCTGGGGCTTAGAAGATTATAGTGGACATTTGTGGTTGCACCCTTAGCAACCAATCCCTCCTTATCACCAGCTCCTGATTCCCATTTAGGTGATCTATATGGTCCTGGAAGATGACTCTACTCCCAACCCAGGAGTTAAACTGTTGACCAGACCAGAAGTGGGCAATTGCTGATCAATCGGTGAATCTTGAGAATTTTCCTAGGAATTCTGGGAAAAATAGTCTCTTTTCCTTGCGGGATATGACTGAGAACACATGTAGTCTGGGAGCTACTGGTTGCCATCTTGGACCCAAATACAATATGAAGTTGACCCAGCAGATGGCAGAGCAGAAGAGTAGAGAAAAAAACCCAGCCCCTTGGTGATATTGTTGAGCTACTAGCTCAGGTTTCACTTGAAACTAGGACCTACATGCAGAACTTTGTTAAATTCTCTTCATTATTTAAGCCTACACATGAGCCAATAAATTATCTTCATTATTTAAGCCTATTTGGATCCCATGTTTTTTCATTGGCAACAGAAATTATCCTGACATAAGATGCCAGTAAAAACATGCTGCGTGGTCACGGGAAGGATGGTGCAAACAGCAGCAAAACTCTCCACATTATCTTCGTTGAGTAACAACCTTTCCAAAGTTGGTCCTAAAACTCCCATGGACAAGGCAGGGCTAGGCTAGATGGTAAAAACTTCAGCAGTGCTTGATAGATTTAATTTCATTTCCACATACACAAGGAAGAGGTGATCAAAAGAAAATAAGAGAGGGACCTTCATGGGGTGATAAAAATGTTTTACATTTTGATGGGGTATAGGTTACATGAGTATATATGCATTTGTCAAGACTCAGCAAACAGCACATCTGAGATCTGTGTATCTCACTGTATGTAAATTATACTTCATTTTTAAAGGTGAATTTGAATCTAATCATATCTAACTACCAGTTTACAGGAAAGACAAGGGACAGAGAAGTGTGTTACACCACATCACAATCAGCCACATCCAGAATATGAGAAACTCAACAAGACAAATGCCCAGGATCTTCAACAAATAAATGGCCTGAAAAAAATAAGAAAGGGTGCGGGAACTTTTAGGTTGAAAGAGACTTATGAGACATATCAGCCAAAAGCAATGTTTTTGTTTTTTGTTTTTAAATATATCTTTATTGATTTCAGAGAGAGGAAGGGAGAGGGAGAGAGAGAGAGAGAGATAGAAACATCAATGACGAGAGAGTCATTGATCGGCTGCCTCCTGCAAGCCTCCTACTGGGGATCAAGCCCGAAACCCGGGCATGTGCCCTGACCCGGAATCAAACCACGATCTCCCGGATCACAGGTCAATGCCCAACTGCTGAGCCACGCCCAGCCGGGCCCAAAAGCAATGTTTTGATCTTGAATTTGGACCTGATTCAAACAAATCAAGTATAAAAACACTTTTAGGACAACTAGAAAAAATGACACCCAGACTGGATACGACATGAAATAAGGAAATAGTGTTAGTTTTGTTGGGTGGGATAACAGTATTTTGGTTACTTAAAGAAAACATCTCATCTGTTAGAGACATATGTGATGTATTCATGGATCAAAGAATATGATATCTGGGATTTGCTTTAAAATGCGTTGGTCCCCTCTCCTGGGAGATCAGATGAAACAAAATGTTATTGTTAGAACCAGGTGAGGGTTACAAGGAATTCATTGTATTCTTCTCTCAAATTTGGTGTATGCTTGAAATTTTCCACTCTAAGTATGAAGAAGGGGTGGAAAGAAAATCGGTTTTAAAAAGATAAGAGGCATCAAAAAATTAAAAAATAAAATAAAAAAATAAGAGATATCACTGAAGCCCAGCCAGCATGGCTGAGCAGTTGAGCATCAACCTAGGATCCAGGAGATCTGTGGGCTTTGATTCCTGGTCAGGGCACATGTCTGGGTTGTGGGCTCTATCCCCAGCAGTGGGTGTGCAGGAGGTAGCTGATCAATGACTTTCTCTCATCATTGATGTTTCTAGCTCTCTCTCCCTTGCCTTTCCTTTCTGAAATCAATAAGATATATTTAAAAAACAAACAAACAAACAAACAAAAAAAACACAACAAAAAACATAAAAAGAAAAGATATCACTGAAGAAAACAGGATTAGCCCCTACAAAGAGAACCCAATATAGATTGTATTATATGACTCCAAACTGTTGGAGTGTCTTTGTTCCCTACCTTCTCCCTGAATTCTTATTTTACTCAAATGACTATCATGCTTCAGGTTGGTATCTTCCTCAGTTTTCAGGGTTAGACTCCTAGATGACTTTTGTTTGCACCTCTTTAATGATCCTTTTAAAGTCAAAGCCTCCCTAGATATAGCTTCTCCTCACGCAGTTCCCAGCCTCATGGCTAGTTCCCAGATTCTGTCTGGATTGGACCCACTAGACTGCACCAAAAGGTTGCAGGTTCAATTCCCAGTCAGGGCACATATCTAGGTTGTGGGTGTGATCCTAGGTAAGGGTGCGTACCAGAGGCAACCGATTGATGTTTCTCACCTCAATGCTTCTCTCTCTCTCCTGTCTTCTCTCTCTAAAATTAATAAAAACATATCCTCTGGTGAGGATTAAAATAAGTAAGTAAATAAATAAATAAATAAATAAATGTGAGCCACTGAACGCTGGCTGAAAGCTCTGTGTGCCCAGGTGGGGGCTGGCCGACCAGTGGCTTCACTCAGCTGTTTCATTAGAAGATCCCCAAATATCACTATCTGTAGTTCTCGTCCCTTAGACTAGTCACTTTCCCCAGCAAAAAATACTCTCCCATTTTTAGCTTGGGAATAGCATCCCTACTTAATACTTTTTTCTGAGTTCATCCCTGCCTTCAGCTATGGCTGTATGTCCCCCAGGCCAGTTCTCTGCTTCTCATGCCAGCAGCAGTAATAAGGCTGTGTTTAGGTTATGTGTGTGAAAGTGTGTGCACGTGTGTATATATATGTGCACACACACCTTGGCAGAGGGATGGGAATGGTAGTTGACAACCTAGGAATCTCTTTCCTGCACAAATTTACAAACTGAACTTCAGGTTTCTGGTTTCATCACACACACACGCATCTCCCACGGCTGAGGCTTTCCAGGGCTCCATGGTGCAAATCAACTGGCTTCCTGGTAGACACCCCACTCCGTAGGTGTGGGTTTCAGCTTTCTCAGCTCTGCCATTTATCTATCAGCAACTAAAATTTGATTAGCATCTCCCATACGCTGTTTCTCCTTTTCCATTCCTTTATCGTTGACAGTTTATACCTTTTCTATACCTTTATTGCCATTTTAGTGAGTTTTCAGGAAGGAATAGCAATAAACACATGTTCAATCTGCACTGGTGAATTTCAAACTTCTAAGCAGCACAATCTTCCCCCTGATTTCACATGAAACCTTATGCAGAATCTCAATCACAGAGCAGTGGCTGGAAACCCAGTTACCCTTCTTCTTTGGTTCCAGAGGATATTTCCACCAAACCTACAAGCCTTGAGGGACACACTTTGAGCATCTTTGTTTTACACAAACCTTCCACTCCAACAAAACTGCCCCAAGCATCATTCCTTAACCACACCTTTTACATTCACACTGTTCCCCCAGTCTGGATCACCTTCCCATTCTTATTTAAGTCCACCTTCAGCTTTTCCTGCAAGACTGAGTTGGATCCATCTCCCTCTGTGGGGCCTCCCAACCCCGTGATCTATGATGATGAATCACTCTCCCTCCTCACCTCTCGTCTGAGCACCACCTAAGGGTGACTAAAAAGCAAATTACCACATTCATCCTCGGCTATTGGGTCCTGGATAGAATAAGTCATCATCATACACGTGTCCCAGGGGTCTGAGAAAAGGGGGTAGTGGCCCTGATAAAGTGAATCCTTTGGCTCAGTCTCACTCCTCAGTGACCAGGTCTGCTGAGGTAATCTTAGTTTCAAGATTGCTCTCACCACTTCCCCAGATTGAAACTTCTCCCATTAACTAGCAATGAAAGCTTCAGCATTCTATTCTCTCTGGGTTCCCTGTGACATAACGGAAGTAAATTCCAGGAACTCAAAGGTCTGGGCCTAAAACTCAGAAAGAACTAATAGGCTATATAGGGTGCACAGCTGAGCCATCTCCCCATAAAACATTAAAACTATCCTAAGAATAAGAAAGCTGAATCTAGTATCCCACCTCCATCCTTAAAGAAGAGTAAAACCTCAGCTATCCTTAGAAGATACCATTAAATATCTCCATTTAGATTCCATCTGAAAGTCCACCAGGTGAAGGCCTATATAATGTATAGACCAGAGAGGTTAAGAGGCAGCAACCAGCACACTTACAGAGTTGCCACTGCTTTTAAACAGATGTGTTGTTAAATACACAAAGCACAAGTGTGCAAATGCATCCTGTTAAAAATCAATAATTAATTTGTGACACAACTGGAAAAATCTGACTACTGACTGGGTACCTGATGATAGCAAGGAAATACTGTTAATAATATAATGGTTTTATTTTAAATAAGAGAACTTTTTTCTTTAGAAATACATATAAAATATGGATAAAATTATATGATGTCTGGGATTTGCTTCAAAATAATCCCGGATGGGATGGGGAGAGGGGGAGTACAGATTACAGATCAGGAGGTGACACCTATTTCCTATAAAGGGCCGCAAAGTAAATATGTATTTTAGGCTTTGCAGGCTATACAGACTCTGTCACAATTACTCAACTCTGCCATTGAGCACAAAGCAGCCATAGGCAATAAGAAAACAAATTAGTGTGGCTATGTTCCAATAAAACTTTGTTTGCAAAAACCAATGGAGGGCTGGGTTTTGTCCACAGGCCCATAGCTTGCCAACCCCTGGTATAGATGAAGCAAGACTGGCTACGAGTTGATAATTATTGAAGCTAAGTGTTGAATATGTGGGGATTCTCTCTGCTTTGTGCATATTTGAAAATTTCCATGGTAATTTCCATAATAAAAGTGTTTAGTTTTTTTCCTAAGAAGTCAGTGTTTAACTTCGGTAACTGCACTGAAGTTAGAGTCAAAGTAGGAAACAGAGCAAAAACTAAGGATGACAGATTATGAATTTCATTTCCAGAAGGGTAAGGAAAACCCAAGCATTCTACTGGAAAACAAACTGAGAACAGCCCATCCATGGAAATTTGTAGGACCAGAAGGTGAGGTGGTATTTACCTGGCACACGCCTGATAGCTGAACCAAACAAAGCACAGGGGCTCCTGCACCGCTGACATCCTCTCCCTCGCAAACTGAGAAGGGAGAAGTGTTCATGTTTTATGCAGGAGCCCTTCACGGCTGCTTTACTGGGAGGGGATTCTTTCCTAAGCGCAGAATACATTCACTTTTGAAAGCTCTCAGGGCCGGGAGACACATGTGGAAAGAACTTTCTGTCCCTGGCAGAGAGGGAACCAAACCTCTCCTCCTTGAAGTTGGATAGTCTTCTCTCACTTGGAAGCCTCACTCATCCTCTGGTTTTGGAGAACTCAAGCTGCATTCTCGCAAAGCCCAGAGGAACGAAAAGTGCACTGTCTTCAGGGGTCAGCTGGGCACCGGGTGCTGTGACATGCACCACCACTCTTTCTAGCTTGGCCTCCCCATGCCCAAGTTTCTTGCAGAGATGCTCTAAAACTCCTAGTATATCTTAAGAAGAAAGATCAGAATTAAGATAAAGTGAACAGAAAAAGCAATCAACAGACCCAGGATAAATTGTCCCTGAACTTTGCTACCTCTGCAGAAAAAGATTGAAAACCTGGCCCGACAGGATCTCTCTGCAGGTGAATGACTGAGGGCATGGAGACAGCGATGGCCCTGGAGGCCTTCTCAGCCCTCCTCCCTCCAGGATCCAACAGCCATAGTAGCTCTGAATACCACTTAAAGTGCAGGGCCATCAGTCATGGCCAACCCAATGCATGAGGGGAGAAGGAAAAATAGGAAGAGAGGGGAAAGAATATAAAAGGGGAAGACCATGGGAGGAGGGGAAAAAAGAGAGAGAAAGGAGAGAATGGGGGCAAATAAAGAGTAGGCTAGAGTAGTTAGTGGTGGAGACGCCACTGGGTCTCTTGGTGCCAGTTCTAGAGTCTCAGGTCTTGTTTGTCCATGCCTTACCCTGGAGGAAGAGGCCTTTCCCAGGTGGTGGTCTTGGTATTGTGGTCAACATAATAGACACGGCCATTGGGCAACTCTCGCTGTTCCCATCTGAAAAATAAAGTGAAGGAAAGCATGAGATAGATACACAGGTGAAAGGCATAAGCCCTGTTGAAAGGGAGTCCTTCACTCCTGATGTGGCTAATTTGAGAGAACACATCAGGGATGACATCCAAGATCAACCCAGTGGTCAGACCAGCTCCACGCTGTCACTGACATTGGACCCCTGGAGTGCTTTCTGAGAAAACTAGAACAGCTCCCCTTAATGGACTCACAGCACTAAGATATGCCATCAATCACTCTAAATTCCCCTCAATGACCCATATTAATCTATATTCCATGGATTTTTCTAAATAAGTGTCTCTTGTCCATTTCGAGATCAAAGATCCATTTAGGAATGTGATGAAAGCTGAGGACTCTTTCCTTCCAACAAAAATCTGCATACAATTTCTGGGCTTCACAGACCTCTCCTAGAGTTTATCTATGGATAACTCCACTGCCCTTTTAGCCTATACTACATCTTAAAGTAACAATTTATATGATTCCCACTGTTCTCCTAGCATTATACATGTTCATAATCACATGTTTTTTAGATACAGGATTCATTTACAGAGGGTCTTTAAATGAGATCCAGGTGACTCAAAGGAACACAGCACACTATAATTTACTGACTGTGCTATACCCATGTTATTTATTTATTGCTCTACCCTTAAGTCTGTGTGTTAGTTAATATGCGATCGGGGTGCTTAGGGTGTTTCATCTGTGCTAATGGAGGAACGACAAGGTAGCAGATGATGTAAAGAGATAATCCACAAGCAAAATCACTACAAAACACAGCCAAGGACCACCCATCCCCCTACTACCAATTATTCCCATAGGTCCACTTACCCAGAATACAGTAACCGATATATAAAGAATTCAAATTTTTATATTTATAAAATGATTACCACTTTATAAAAGATGTTAATGATCCCGTTAGTTTTTATGTTTTACATTGATTTTACATATTTCTCCTTAGGGTACTGCCTGGGGGAAGGTGTCCTTTTTCAGGAAGCTGGTACAGTCAGTTCTGCTGAAACACTTGTTTTGAAAATGCAGATCTAATCCAATGTGGCTGATACAAGGGGGAACAATTTGAGCATAATGCTGATTTTGTGTTTGCCTACCTATGGTTTTGCCTTTGAGAAACACGAGATGAACATAGAAGACTTCCTCCAGCTGAACCCAGTCACGTAGGCATATAAAACCCACACATCTACCAGTTACCTCAGTTTACCACCTTATACGCCACACACATCTGGCATGATAACTCCCATCTGATTTCAGGTAACGCTCCTTGCACAACTTCAGGACGACACACAAACTCCAACCCTTCCACACCTGCTTCCACAAGCAAACCTCGGGCCTTCTCATGGAAACGTGCCATGCTTATTGTAGTGTTATGCATCTCAACCATTTAATATGCACTGCCATCATTAGGTTCCTGTTTTGTGTGTGTGTCACTGACAAATTTTTGAGTGTTATGCCCCTAACCCATTTTTTCCCATAAATCCTGTGGTTTTTGTGTGATTCTGCACAGCATGGTGCTTTTTAGGAACACGTGTTACAGCAGAGATGATTGTGCACTGAAACGAGTGTCCTAGCTTCTCTTATGAAGCCTGGTGTGTCTGCTCTGGTGGATGTTAGCTTCATTCACCACCGCTTTTCATTTAAACCAGGGTGGCTGCACGGATCAGCCCCTCTGAGACTAGGTCAGATACACGTGAGGTCTTTAAGGCAAGGAAGGGAAGAGGGGCACCATCACCCACTGAGCATCTACAATGAGCCACAGGCTCATGTTTTACCTCCTGCAGTCCTTACCTCCATTCTTTAAGGTGGAAAATGCCATCACCATTGAGGAAACTAAGGCTCAGAAAAGCTCAGTAACTTACATGGCATTCAAACTCAGCTGACTATCTAGCCCATGGGTTTTACCACCACATCACACTGACAGGAAGAAAGGGAAGGTGAATTGGAATTTACAGGGAACCTACTACACAGCAGACAGGTGCCAGGTGCTTTCCCGATCCCCTGGCACTGGAGTCCAGGTAGGGAGCCCTGTAGAATCAAGAGGACTGGGGAGGAATTATAATGGGTCCACTGTGCGCATTTTCAGCCTCTGTTTTCATCACAACCCTCCACTCAGATATGACCTACCGGAAGAGGCGGCACATTTTGCACCACTGGTAGCATTAGCCTGGGAGCAGTGAGGGTCTGGGGTTCCACACTCCCACCCCCCAGAAGGGACCAACTGCTGGGCTGAGGATAATCAGAACTGCGCTTGAGAGCATTTTCTCTCCTGGGTATTAGTGCTCAAGGCTCTGGCTGAAGTGGATAGTGGTGACTTGACCCAGGTGCCTTGGTTCCCCCCACTGCAAAAGGAAGATCCTCGCACTTCATTCACATTTTATTAAAAGGGCAGAAGTGACCAGATGAAAATGCATACTGGGTAAAGTTAAAGATATCCCTGTGGCTGTCCCACTAAATTAAAGACGAAAGAGTAACAAATACGGCCAGCTCAAGAGGCTGTTGTCCCATCTGTGGAGATCTGGAAGGGACCTGTGGGCAGGAAAGGTAGGCTGATAACATACTGTGGCTTCACACCGGCTCTCCAAACTCCTCCTGCCTGCTCCGTGATTGAGGAGCAAATCTGATACCCTTTATTCATCTGAATTTGGAAATTAGTTAGCTACCTCCTTCCTTTCCTTGGCAATTTTGTGGCACAAAAGCACCAACAAAATTAGTTTGCACATTTTGCAATCACTATTTGGAAAACTGTCCATAATATGTAGATGGGGCTCCCCCTTTTGTAAAGACAGAATATTTATTGTAGCAATTGGAGATAAAAGGCACTAAAAGATCTTTTTCTTTATCCCAACAATTTTTTCGTTACAACTATCATCTGATAAGTAGACTCTACTTTTGGCTTCTTTTATATTTCATTTGATGCAAGGAGAAAACTTTGGTTTTGTTGTACTTTGGCTAATATTTTAATTTGAAGATGGTGTAATACTTGAAATCCCATGAAGTAAATGCCTTTAATTGGCACAGCAAGTTCCCACATACTGCCAGAAAGGAAATCAGTGTGAATCCTCTTTGCTTATACTCAAGAGTTACAGCAGCTCTTTCCAAGCCCAGACAAGATCTGTCCGTCCCATCTTTGATCCCAGCTGATCCTAGAAATGAAAGTCTCCCTTTCAGGGACTGCTATTGTCCAGCCAATCTCAGTGTCCTTCTATGAACCCTCTCAACTGGCTTAGCTAGAAAAATAGTTACCAGAGAAATAAGACCTTTCTTCCATTACCTTTTTGATATCCATGTTTTTCCTTTTAAAAATTGGACTCCTGCTCGGATTAAATGTCCATGTGGGTCCTCCTTGATCCATGACCTGGCCCAGCTGCTTTTCTTAGAGAACTCTCAACTCCTCCCTTACCTGCACGGCTCCTCAGAATTCATACAAAACTCCTCCCTTCATTCATGTGGCACAGTCGGTCAATTCTATTGTCAATCAAACGAGCCTCCTGATTCTCATTTCTCCTCAGTAACTGCTGACCCACATAGATCAAGCCTTCTGACTGTCTTGGTTTGGTCTCCCCATGCCAAGAAAGTGCGACTAGCAGCGACCTTTCATCTGTACATCCCTGTCAGGGGTTAGGTTTCTGCCCCTCATAAGCATCTTTTTCCCCACTGAGATTAAAAGGCTTTTCAATCAAACTACCCACAGGTCTCAATACTGCATCCTGGTCACGTGGGTCATGTCCTGTCCCACTGAATAGCTTTCTTTGATGCTCTCAGAAACAGTGTTCAAAGCATCAAGCTTGATTCAGGTCCCTTCCCAACATATTGCTCCTTGGCCTTCAATGAGTAACATTCAGTTGGACCACAGACTACACGGGGTCTTTGTATCTGAAAGTACTTAAAAGTAGTCTCCAAATTCAATTAATCTTAGGTACTTTTTTAAACCTAAATTATCTTTGCTCCTATGGATTTTAACTGCCCTTTATTCAGTTGTGTATACTCCATGTGCATGCCCCAATCCCCTCACCACCGTCATCATTAAAACAGTAAAGGCTAAAAATCTCAATTCCATTATTGGGATGACATGCAATCATTTCTCTCCTATGTTTTCCTGAAAGGAAACTATCTGGTCACCTTGAACCACATTTTCCTGTGGAAGATTTCCTAAAAGGTCTTCAAGAAATTAATTCTCAGTGACCTGCCATTACAGTTTGGATTCAATGATCCTGATCAACACACTTCTTGAAGAGATTCCCCTATGTCTGAATAGAATCAGTTTCACCAAGTACAGGATTAAGTTGGGAAAGGATTAAAGCTGGGTGAAGGGTGCAGGTCAGTATTAGAGCCGGTTATTTAAATTGCCCTTACAAATTTACATATCAAAAATTCCATCTCTGGGCAGCTGTCCCTTTAGGGAACCCACCTGCACCTTTCCCTTCCCCTTCTCCTTCCCCCAGGCGAAGTACCTTCTATTACCTCTGTAACTTTCTAAATAAGATTTCTCATATAATTCGAAAAAAAATTCAGTCTCCGTAAGAGCATTATTTACTTACATTATTTAGTAATTTGCTCACTGGGCATTAGAAAACTTGACCCTCATTCAAAAAATATTCTCTCCATTTGAAAACAGTCAAAACCCCTATGCACCCCTCCCCCGCCTCCAAAAAAAGAGGCCTGGCTGGTTACTTAGACAAAAACTAAATTTCAGAAAGATGCACTGAGAGTACTCAAGTATTCCTAAAGGCCCCTATGTAGAAGCTCAGTTCCCCGAGGACAAGAACCAAATGGAATTCACATTTTGTTACTTTATGCTGCTATCAAATGACTCTGAGCCAAACCCTTGTTCCCCAAGCTCTGGCCACTTCCTGGGTGAACCATACTATTTCTTTCCTCTGCAGGGACATTTTCAGACTGTTTTATGAGTCAGAAATCTGTGTGCAATGGAACACACTTCCTGCTCACTGTTTTCATTGCTTCAGTAGGTCCTTTGCAAACTGGGTAGGAAATGTGTTCAACTCGGCCCTTCCCCCGGGAACCTTTCTTGAAATACTGAGCTTCTCTTCAAATCTTAGCACACTAACCCCTTTTTAAAAAACGATCAACAACCAGCACTTTATGTCCTTTCAGCACAGGAGGCTTCTGCATTAATTCTGTTTTCTTCTCCTTCAACCATCCCGTTTTCTTTGGCGTGGAAAAGTCTCCAAAGCTCTTCAATGGAAGTTGGCAACATTAAAAGATATGCTTTCTCAGAGAGGCAAGACAATTCCTGGAGATAGTATTATAAAAAAAGATTTTTTTTACGACCCAGCGATTCCACTTCTGGGAATATATCTGAAGAAACCCGAAACTCTGATTCCAAAGAATCTATGCACCCAGTGTTCGCTGCAGCGTTATTTGCAATAGCCAAGATTTGGAAGCAGCCCAAGTGCCCATCGGCAGATGAGCGGATAAAAAAGCTGTGGGACGTTTACACAAAATACTACTTGGCCGTAAAATAAAAGGAAATCTTACCCTTTGCAACAGCATGGATGGACCTGGAGAGCATTATGCTAAGTACCATATGATTTCAGTCATATGTGGAATCTAATGAACAAAATAAACTAGCAAAATAGAAACAGATTCATAGATAGAAAACAAACTGACAGCTGTCAGAGGGGAGGGAGGGGGCTTGTTGGAGTGGGTGAAAAAGGTAAAGGGATTAAGCAACAAAACAAAACAAAACAAAAAAACTCAGAGACAGACAACAGTACGGTGATTACCAGAGGGAAAGAGGTAGGGGGAGGTAGAAGAGGGTAAAGGGGGGATAAATGGTGATGGACAGAGACTTGATTTGGGGTGGTGAGCACACAGTACAATATACAGGTGATGTATCCTAGAATTAAACACCTGAAACCTATATAATTTTATTTAGCAATGTTACCTCAATAAATTCAATAAAAAAGTAAAAAAATTTTTTTAACATTTTGCACATATAAGATTTTGCAGATAAACCTGGCAATGCAGGGAAATAGTCACTCTTTAAAAAAAAAAAAAAAAAAAAAAAAAGTTGGTGGGAGCAAAAAATGGGTACACTCTTTCCAAAGGACAATTCAGCAATGTGGTCAAAACCCCTTTCCTACGTTAATACCCTTTAACTCAGCAACTCCGCTTCACACCCTAAGGAAATAATTATGTGTCAAAGATTTAGCTATCTGTTACAGTACGTTGCAGAATGTTACAGAAAATCTGGAAACAACCTAAATGCCCCCAAATGGAGGATTAGTAAAATATGCGATGTTATTTCTATAATGAGTATTCAGTCATTTAAAATAACATTGTAGATAATATTAACTTGTTCAGATGTTTACGATGTATTGAGTGGAAAAAGCAAATAAAAAATAGCATTCATGAGATAATCAAAATTATTTTAAAATTATATAAATATACTTTTTCATTAAATCTAAAGTGCCATCCATTTTACCTGTATGCTTAAGATATTTTACAATAAACAAACAAAATTTCAAAGCATATACTGTAAGATTATCAAATTTGGGTAGATGTGTGTAAATGTGTGTGTGTATGTACGTGAGGCAAGTGGCTTAAGGTTTTCTCATTTGCAAAATGAGCATAAAAGTAGCTACTTTGCAACATCAGAATGTGGTGAAGACCGTGTGAAATAACCCACGTACGAAACTTAGGGCCCCCACACACTGGGAACACTTAAAGGGTGCTGGCTGTTACTAATGTACACAAGGTGCATGAGAGGCACTGATGGTTAGATCTGGGTGTTTGTAGTTTTTGTCCTTATTATTTCTTCTCCTATTCCCCCGCCCCCCCCAAAAAATTTTCAAGGGCTACTGAGAATGAAATCATGTCACTCAACAAACACTTCCCACTCCTTCTCCCTAGAAGCCAAGCGCTACGCTCGGAGCTAGAGGCACAGCGATGGACACAGTGATCACTGGCACACGAGTGCACACATATAGGAAGGAGAGGGCGTCTCCTGGGCCAGCCCCAACAGCGGGATCTTTGGAAACCGCTTTTGCTCTGAGATGATGAGGAGGAAGTCAGGAACACGTAATACTGGGTATTACCTAAGCATGTAAGTAAAAAACTAAACCATATTCAGCAAAAAGGCAGATTCTCCCAGTATAATCCTTTTAAATGGTGCTACTCAAAGTATGGTCCGCAGCCCAAACGGTTACTGTTCAGCCACCAGAAAAGTACAGAAGTTTCTAAGCATTTAGAAGCTTTCGTGCCAATTTGACGTTGCCACATCGAAACGTGTCTCACTAAATAGAGAACAGAAATAAGGATTTGTAACGACTGGTGGGGGGGAGAAAGAAAAAAAAAAGAACTGGTCTTCACAGATCGTTTGAGAAGCACTATCTAAAACTCCTCGGGTAAGAATCTTTGGCTAGTGTCAAAATTGAGTTTGGAATGAAAATCAATGGCAGCGGCTGGTTTCTAACTTAGCAGAGAAGCTCCACATTCCAAGGTCTCTTCAAGCGTCTCTACAAACAAGACATCGATGAACTCTTACAAGGTTGTCATCCTTGATCGTGCCTCAGAGACCACTGGAGAAAGGGCCTCTGGGTCTCCATAACTGGGTGTGGTGGCAGGGGAGGTGGCACATCTAAAAACTCTAGAAAACACCCCTCCCTCCTCAATTAATTCCATTCTGAGGCAGGAAAGGGACAGGCAGCCAATGACTGCGGGAGCAAAGGGATGTGTGAAATGGCAGTGCTGAGGTAAACCGGCCGTCCAAACACAAGGGCCTCCCTTATATAAGAAACCACAGCAGAGCTCGGCTGCCAGGGTGAAATAATGTGCCTCTGTGTGCGAGGCACTGCGCAAGCTGCAAAGCCTGGGACACGCTTGGAGTTTATCTAAGCCATGTACAGAGGGTCTGTTAATGAGCATTCAGTCCCCAAAGTGGGCTCGGTGCTGATAAAAACCAGATGCAGGGCCAACTGATCAAAGTGGCCTCGCTCCCCATTGCCCGCTGCCTGGACCACTATCTCACCATGTCTCCTGAGCCTTCCTGGCGGCCCTCCATGAACGGACATTTGCAAGCTGAAAACGAAGACACCCTTCCAGTTGGCTTCTTTCATGCTAATTAAATTTAAAAGTACACAAAGCTGGAGAGTTTGGAGACAGGGAGAAACGGGATTAGAGGTGTTCTATTTGGGCTTATGCAGCCCAGTCTTAGGTAGCCTTCACTCCTTAAAACATAGATACAGCCCGGCCAGAGTGGTGCAGGTGGCTGACTATGTCGTCCAGTGCACCAAAAGGTTGCTGGTTTGATTCCTGGTCAGGGCACATGCCAGGGTTTCAGGTTTGATCCCTAGTTGGGGAGTGTACAGGAGCAAGTGATCGATGTTTCTCCCTCACACTGACATTTCTCTCTCTTTCCCTCTCTCTATGCATGTCTTCAGGTGAGGATTAAAAACAAACAAACAAGCCAAAAATCATACAGATGTGTGCCTCTTTATGACCCGCCTCATCTGCTGCAAACTGCAGAAAGCAACACAGCAACTAGAAAAATAAGCCCTTGGGATCCCCAAGTGAACCTTGCTCGATTGCTCAGTGAAGGAGACTGCAGGACTTGAGAAGGTCAAGTTGGAAAGAGACAAAGTCAGCTGGATGCCTTGAAAAAGCACTCTAGGTAACTCAGGAATGCCTCAGCAAAGAGGAGACATGTTCCACGGTACCTCCCAGGGCAGGAAGCCCCCTCCTGAGCAGGGAAGAACACCTGGTGAGCGACGCACAGTTAAACCCAAAGCCAGTCGACCCAGTGCATGATGCCTTAAGCTCTTGCTCTTGGGAAGAAATTGCAATACTCCTGTCCCACTTGCTCTGTATTTGAGGTATCGAAGAAGCAGAAAACATTCATCCAACTGGAGAGGGGAAAAAGACGGTGTTTAAATTTATTCTTTACAAATATGTTCTGGGGGCCTACTTTGTGCCAGGCTCCCTGCCATCTTGGCGTTTACAGCCCAGCAGGGCAGAGAGACGTGAAACAAGCAATTACACGTGTGAGCAGAATTACAGCACTCAGGACGGTTTGACCTTGTCTGCCAGGGATCAAGGAAGAATTCCCAGAGGAAGTGCTGGTACTGAAAATGGATAGGAATTAAGGTTTCAGAAACAGCAACCAGCATGGCTGAGGGTCCCAAATACAGAGAAAGAGTGGTACATTTGTCCAAGTGAAATAAATTATTATGAATGAAGACTTGACGGGTCCTTTCCTGCAGGGCTTTTTAGGCCTCATTAAAAATTTGAGAATTTATCCCTAAGACAGCGATTTTCAACCTTTTTCATCTCAGGGCACATGTAAACTAATTACTAAAATTCTGCAGCACACCAAAAAATATACTTTTTGCCAATCTGACATTTCAAAAAAAAAGTATAATTTTGATTCACTCACACCAGATGGCTATTGTTGTGTTGGTTGCTGTCATTTTTAATGCCAATCTAAGGGAAAAGAGGCCAGTGCCCCTGACTAAATAGTCAGGTATTACATGTTTTAAAAATTCTTCCCTGTCCAGGTAGCTCAGTCGGTTAGAGCATCGTCCCAACATGCCAAGGTTGCAGGTTTGATCCCCAGTCAGGTCACATACAAGAATCAACCAATAAATGCATAAATAAGTGGAACAACAAATCGATGTTTCTCTCTCCCTCCCCCTCCCCCTCTCTCTAAAATCAATTAAAAAATGAGTAAATAAAATAATAAAACTATGAACAAAAAAAAAAATGTCTGCGGCATAGAGGTTGAAAATCACCTCCTTAAGCCAATGCAGCTTAGAATGTGGTGAAATATCAGGCTCAGAGTTTTATTTAAAATGGTTCAACTCGGTCCCCGGACTCCTAAAGCCATGATCACAGGAGTAAAGGAATAACCCAACTCATCTGGATCCCCTAAACTTGTAAATGAGCTGGTGGGGAGCGTAGGTCTATGAATCGCAAGGGTCACTGTAGAGCATGTGCCCTCTCTGGCTTTGACAGAACAGAGAACTGCAAGCCTGCCTCTCTCACTGCCCTGCACTCAGCAGCGCTGGTGGTATCCTCCAGGTAGGCAGCTCAGGATCTGCGGGGCTCCCTGAGGTCTTAGGGATGGGGACCTTAGGTTGGAAAACTGGGTCCCAATGCCCTTCTCTGGACGGGCACACGTGTTAAAGTAGGCAGCGGCCTCGCCAGAGCCACACGCAGACCTTGTCATGTTCTAAACACTCTAAGGAAAAGATGCTGCCCAAACTCTACCTCAGGAAAGTGCTGCAGCCTCTGGCGGGGTGAGGGAGGAGAATCACTTCCCTGGGCCACTCCATCGGCCAAACTTAGAATAAAGAGCGTTTTCAGAGTCTGGAGTTTTCCAGCTGCCTGGAAACAGGAAGAGCCCAATCCCAGAAAACAGTAACCCTCACACACGCCCTACATAAAGACACGTTGAGCCATTAGCCCTAATTGCCTGTGACTGACACAGGAGTGAAGCCGGCCTTCCAGGCATTTGCTCAGCGGAAAGAAAACAAACAGCTCACAGGGGACACAGACCGCACCATTTTCTCTCCTTTCTGCCAAAATGATTCTGCTCTGTTCCCCCCAAATTATATACAGATTAGAAATTATAAACCAAACGAAGGTCCTCCGAGTAGTCTTTACCACATACAAGAGAGAAAAGAAATCTCAGTAGGGAGGACTTGGACACAGCAACTGGTTACTCATCTTTCCACGAAATCAAAAACTTCACAAAGAAACTTCTCCGAGCCACCTCTCCGCACCCCCAGTTCGCTCCAGGCTTGAGGTATTAAGAACTGTTTGCAATATTTTCCATTTGTTCATCACACTTTATCATGAAATATGCGTCAGGCAGTGTGCCAAATGGTAAGGGTGCAACATGTATGTAGTAAAAATCTCATGTGCCTGCAGATTTAGGGTTTTTGTTTTAACAATTGGGTTTTTCAAAAGTAGCTTAAGAACAATACAGCATATTATACACCAAGCAAGAAACCGTCTATCTTTCCCTTTGCCTTTATGAGTTATAGGGCTCAGAGGACCCCCCCAACACACCACCACCACCACCAGCCAGACCATGGTGACCGCGGCAACATGGACATTGGTTTCCTCAGTAACAAACTGATAACCATGATGGACAGCGGGACCCTTCATTTCCCAGTTCAGAACCATTCACAACCCCTTCAAATACATCACTCACCAGGTGCAATGCCTACCACTGGGTGAATGCTTCACATACACAGTCTTATTTGAGCCTCCTAACCTCCTGGGGAGATATGCATGATTATTTATCTCCACCTTACCCACTCAGCCACTCAGGCAAGGTCAAATAGGGTCAAGTGGGGATTCAAACCCAGGCAGATTTGATTCCTGGGTCTATGCTTTTAATCTCCACTCACTATATAGCCAAAATTGAACTTCCTTTTGGCTTACTAGGGTCATCTTCTCAGCATCCAAGGTCTTTACCACCAGATTTAATTCTGAACTGAAAGAGGGCAAGGAAACTAGCAGCCCATGTTAATACCAGCACCAGTTACGGAGATAACATACACTAATATTCAGAGTCTGAAGTCCTCCATGGGCCGTTAAGATAGAATTCAAGAGAGAAAAGCTGTTTCCTAGGCAGGATCTCGGCGAACACCCTCCAGTGATTTCGGAAGGCAAAATAAGCTTCTTGTTCTATAAAAGCCACACTCTTGGGGCCAAGCTGTTCATTTCTGGTCACAGTATAAGGTAGCATTGATTCTGCCCCACATGATTTAGATTCTCTTGAAGATTTATGCAGAACAAGCAGTTCTTCCACACCTCCCTCAGTCCTGAGCACAGAGCCTCCCAGAGACTCCTAGCCGCTAGGTAATAAATAACCATGTTGTTTCTGCCCTGGTGAAGGGGCCTCGGTCTTTGGAGGGGTGGAAAGCACTGTTGTAGGACAGAAGGCTACTCACCCAGCAGGCAGAGCATCGGGGGCCTGGGCAGCCACCGGGAGCTGCTGTGTGCCCGAAGTGCTGGGCTCCTCTCCTTCAGGTGGCGTGGCCGGAGCAGGGAGAGATGCCGTGGTGGGGTTCGGGGTAACACTCGATACGGCAGCAGGTGGGGGTGTCACACCAACTACAGAAGGTTCTTCAGGATCAGTGGCTCCAGCAGGTTCATCATTCACTAAAAATATAGAAATCATATTTTAGATTTCATCAACTAAGACTTGTGTTCACATTTATTAGGTTTTCCCCGATGTGATAACAGTACCTACAATGTGACCATGCGTGTATCCAGTGACAGCAAAAAACTTTTACAGGACATAAGTTTGGAAATTAAGGCAAGTCAGTAATGGCCTGCCAGAAGAAAATTGAGAGATGGATCTTAATAGGTTATTAAATATTCCTTCTTATATAAGTTTATTAAATTCTTCCAACATGCCATGTTTATACTTATGGAAATAAGAGAGCAGCAGGAAAGATAAGGGAAGTGCACTGATGCTCAATGGAGCAAGGCCAAGCTTATAGGGCATACACTTTTGTTTAAACTTGTCATTTGTCTGCTGGATGCAAACAGCACCTTCCTTCAAAAAGCTCCACACACACGAAGAGGCAGAAGACTTCTAAGAATGTGTTTTTTCTTTTAAAGACTCACGCTCAGAGTAGGGAGAGCAAGGACTAATACTCTAGATGAAAGGGATGGGGCTCCAAAGATATGAGCGAGACTTGTCTCCAAGGTAAAAAGAGACGAGGAAATGGAGTGAAACAAGCTGTTCCCGAGTCTCCTTATTTCTCCGTATCTTCATTTCTTTGATGGTCACGGACGTTGACAAGGACCCCACGGCACTCGCATTCAAAAAAGGATCAAAAGGTTTCAAAGAATTAGAATTCTTTGAAAATGAATAAGCCCTATGCAGAGAATTTTCTATATATGAGATTGCATTTGGGTACACTTATACTAAGATATTGTAGGGAAACGCCTTAGTTGTTTGTCATTTAGCCTCATTGTCTTAATTCAGGAATTCTTTTTGCAGTTTCTTTAGCAAATGGCTACCCAGACTCCTCTTGAACATTTCTTCTGACAGCTCACTGCAGAGTCTTTCCATTGCTGAACAAATGTAGCTGACAGAAAGTTTTTTCTCGCGTTAAGCTGAATTTCACTAGCTGGTCTTAGTCCCTGGGCACCTTTTCCTCATTCGCCTTCTCTTTTCCAGTAAAAAGGCCCACAATTTCTTTAATGTCTCTAGCCTACCCTCTTCTTACCACCCTCTTCTTACCACCCCGCTTGTAGAGATCTTTTTCTACTGCCTTTGCTGAATAATGACACTTGGAACTGAGTATAATGAATCAGATACCATCAGACCAGTGGAGTCACATTTCCAATAAATGATATTAGTTAACATTTATAGGACACTGGCATGTACCAGGCAAAGTGCAAAAGCATTTTGAATTCTCTCATTTACACACGACCCCATGAGTTAGGTACAATTAACATCCCCTCACTTTACAGTTGAGGACACTGAGGCCCAAAGAAATTAAATAACCTGCCAAGGTCACAAGGCACCCCTGCTGTCTGAGCCTGAACCACTCACTCATTACCCTCTACTTCCCCCTCTCTGTATATCCCCTAATGCCACTCAAGGTTGCAATAACCCCGAAGCAACCACATGGCCCTAAAAATGATAAGGAAAACTAAACACAGAAGCAACCACATGGCCCTATTGGCTAACACGAGACTGGAGGTTGGCTGAAACTAAAATTTTTTCACATGATGTGATGCCAAGCTTGGCCTTAACCAATGGATAAGAGCCTAGGGACTACTACAATTAATTTACTTGCTTTCTCCCCAGGAAATGATATACGGTCTAACACAAAGACTGAATTCGTTGTTTAATAAATAACTACATCTTGTTCAACTGATGTTTCCCCAACATAAATGCAAGAAATATTTCTATTCTATCTCAGATGAGTTAGTAAAACACAACAGGTGGCAATTCTCTTCATGCAAATCTATAAATTTTACTCAATTCCAATCAAAAAACCATCATGACATTTTTGAGAACTAAATAAATTCATTCTAAAAATTATAAGGACAACTAAACACAGAAGAATAGCCATGGAAGTTCTAAAGACGAAGTGTTGTGTGTATGCGTAACAGTGGGAATGGGGGTTAGATCTCTGAAGTATTAACACATGTTATAAAGCTACAACACTTTATATTTTTATAATCTCAAAGTGAAAAGGATTTCTGAAATATCACACAAAATCTAGAAGTCATAAAAAACTGATGATTAAAATGTTTTAAAAATCTAAATGGCAAAAACAAACAAAAAACACCATAAGCAAAATTAAAATCAAAAGAAAAATGACAACTGGGAAAAATTATCAACTCATAATACAGACCAATGGCTAATTTCTTTTATATGCAACGAACCTCTACGTATCAACACAAAAAAGACCAAAAATCTGCAGAGACACTTCACAGTTAAGGAAATACAAATTACCCTTAAACATCTGAAAAGATGCTGAACCTCAATTATGAGACAAGAAATGCCATTTAAGGCTATAATGAAATACCATCTTTTAACCTCAGATTGACAAGTGTAAAATATTTAACCACACACTGACAATAGTATAAGAAAAATACATTTTCGCATACTGCTGGTAGGAGTAGAAATTGTGAGAACCTCTATGGATCACAGTTGGGCAATATCAAAAATTTAAATGAAATAATTAAAAGGTAGGGGGAAGTGAGAATGGGTGCAATGAAGAGAGGTGGGGGAGGGGTGGTAGATAAAATTAAAATTGCCATGAATGAATAATGGCTGAAGAGAGGTGATGAGTTCATTCTAATACTCTTTATTTCTGCATACATCCAGTGTTTGTGTACAGGAGGAACGGGATGTCTGGTTGTGTCTCTGCTGCCATGTTAGCAGCCACTGATGATTACTACCTAAATCCATTAATTGGTTAGTCTGCAAAACAGTAATATTCTAATTCTATCATGCCTATAAAGAGAAACTTTGCCTTATCACCTATCTTGGGGTCTAGTTTGTAAAGAAAAGGCAGGAAAAATGCTTGAGTCTTTCCTTCTATTTACCAGTTTTCAGAATAATGACTTGATTTCCTCATATCCTCCAAAAATAAACAATGACATTTTGACTGGAAATATTGAAGGGAACGCTCTGTAAAGTATATTATTATCTAACCAGTATGTAGTACACCTGAAGCTAATACAAAATAATATTGAATGTAAACTGTAATTGAAAAATACAACTTAAAAAATAAAAAATAAATTTAAAAAAAAACAACAACAAAAAAAGAAATTTTGTTTTGCTTAAAAATCACTATGGGTTCTTAGATTTAAATATATTAAAATATTTCAACCTGTTGTGATTACTGTTCTTATTGATACTAAAATTGTCCCCCTCTTTGGCTGTGGCTAGCAGGAAAGGGAAGGGGCAAAGCTCAAGTTGGCTTCAAGTTCTACAGAACAACTTCTCGAATAATTATTAAGTGGGAAAGTGCAGACAGCATATATATTATGTGTGTGTTTAAAGAGTATATATGCATATGCCTGTATATTTAAAAAATATCCTGGAAAGAATCACAAAGGTGACAGCCTCTGAGGAGGGAACTGGAGGCTGGAGGACTAGAATAGGAAGACTTTCTTTACATAGTTTAAGCTTTTATACTTTTAAAGTGTTGATAACAAATATGTACTGCTTATTAAAATAGTGATTATAAAATTATTGACCAGGAAAAAAAAAAAGCAGAGCCCCGCAACGCACTGATGGAAAAGACCCTCCAATCAACACTATTTGGATCCTGCAGCTGCAAATGTAGTTAGAAGGGCTCCCACCAGGACTGCATCTGTCCACAGACCTATCCGAGAGCCTTTCACTCACTGGAGTAGCTCATCTGTTTAAGAGTTTTGTGCTGCACCTCATGTTTAGATTTGGAAATAGAATATGAAAGCCAGATATTCTAGCACTGACAGACTTTGTGTGTCCATGTTTATACTCTTCTGCTCTCAAAGACTGTGTATGTGTGTATGTACATACACACACATTCTTAGAACATGAGAGCTTGAAAGAACCTCAGAGGTAAGTCTGCCCCATCAGCTTATAGACGGAAGAAACTAAAGTTCAGACAATTAAGTTGCTGGTCCAGAGTGACCTGGTAAACCAGTGACAGAGCACCATCACCGAGCCATGATGTGACTTCAAGTAGAGAGAAAAAATGGATTGTCAAAGACAAGAACTTACAATTTCATCAGGCCTTAGAGAATTGCTGTATTTTACATTTTAGCTCTATTCAATATAGCCAATATCCTCTTTTAAATCCTAATTATTTGATGTGTACAACTTATGTTCCCCAAAAGACAGTACCCTTCTTGAGAATGGGGGCAAATTCATTTCCTTCATTTTTCATTATTTCTATTCTCTACCTACTATGTTCTTGCCTCCAGGTCTTTGCTCAGCTCAGCCCTCCTCCTGAAGGCCCTCCCTACCACTTCGGCCCAGACTGATCTCCTTTGCAAAGCCTACAGCACCTGTGGTCTCAGCTAAGCCACAAAGCCCCTGTGATACCTGCTGTGTTGGTTGGTACTTGGCTGATGATGTCTTTTCAGCTTCTTTTCCTGAAGCAGATTATAGGGCAGATGACTACTTTTCTACTTCTTTACCTTGTCCATAGGGCTTAGCAAAACGGTATTCAATGACTATTTGTTCAATAAACACTTGTTCAATAAACCTAATAATCTAGCAAAAGATATTTGAAATAAAACCACCTCACATTTGGGTAACACTATCATTTATAACGCAGGTTCATTTTTAAAGTTTTTCATTTTCGAATAATTTTAGATTTAGAGAAAAGTTACAAAGATAGTATGCCCTTCACCCAGTTTCCCCTAATTACTACCTTACTTAACCACAGCACATTCATCAAAGCTAAAAAATTAACATCAGTACATTACTATTAACTTAACTCCAGACTCTATTTGGATTTCGTCAGCCTTTCCACTAATGTCCTTTTACCATTCCAAGACCCAGTCGGATCCTGTGTTGCTTTTAGCAAGTTCACTTTCCTTAGCTCATTTACCCTCCCAACAGCCCCATGAAGATGTTATCCTCGTTTTACTGAAGACAAAACTGAGGCTCAGAGAGGTGCTGTCGCAGAAAGTAGCAGAACCAGAACTCAAACCCAGAACACCATGGAAGGGAGTGGGGGTAAAAGAAATGAAAATGACTTAGATGGCTTTCCTGTATGGGAAGAAAAGCTGGGCACCAAGAAGAGAGGGTAAATGGGGTAAGTAGGTAAAATGGCAGTTGAATCGCCTCTGGTTTGTGCAACGATGGGTATTTCACAAAGTTCCCTCTGTGGTGTTGGTTAAACATTCTAACTTCATGAATCAGATATTCATTCAGGACTAAGACTCTAATACGCTAGTCACAGTTAGCCAAAAAAAGATCAGGGATTGGAAATCCTTTTTCTTAATCCTAGACATGCCGCCAACTCGCTGTGTGCGCCAAGATCTTTAGGTGCATATGATGCAGCACGGTTTTTCAACCCCCCACTCAGGCAAGGAGAAGGCGGTCTCCAACAACAAAAGCTTTTTAAACTGAAGATCGCTCGTAACATCTCTGCAGTGAAGCAGTCAGTATCTCTCATCCGTGAAAACAAGCAATGCCCCTCCAATGCAACTGATCACTTAGCTCTTTACAAGAGCAACCAAAGCTATTGTAAACCAAAACAAGGAGATGGGAAAGAGAAGAAAAACTTAAGACTGGACAACGCCATTCCATGTTGCCTGATGGGAAAGTTCAATCCTTCCCTGGCCAGCATTTAGATTCATGCCATTTCCATTTGAATTCCACCACGCTTCTAAGAATTCAAAGTCTGAATTTGTTTTGAAAATGTATAACTATCAAAGAATATCATGGAGAAAAAGTAATAAGGCAAAACTAGCCCTTCCAGACATTAGAAAAACATCCTATAATACGTCAATAATCAAAATCACATGACACTGGTCCAAACTGGAAATAAAATAAATGGAATGTGTAAAGAATCCAGAAATAAATTCTCACTGCATATAAGAATGTGGTTACGTGATAAACGGTAAAACCACAGTGAGAAAAGAAAACTACTTAATTAATGTTTATAGGAAAATAGGGCCCTGATATAGAGAAAAGTTAATTTAACCCAGCCCTCATTATATTTATATATGTATAGATAGATATACTACTATAAATTCCAGTGGGATAGTTATTTTTTAACATAACATGATGAAAAAAGGTAAAACAGAATAAAGTATTTATTCCATCTATAGAAAAGAATCTTTTCACTTCTGAAGCAAAAAGTAGAGTTAAAAACATTAAAAACATTCAGACATGATTTTTTTAAAATTATAACTTTTTCTACAAAAGCCACAAAAATGAGATAAAGGATAAAATATTGATATAGGGGGAAACTTATAATCATAAATAAAACAGATAAAACTTGTACCTAGATACTTCACACCCATTAAGATAGCTATTCTCAAAAAAATGGGAAAAAAGAAGTATTGGCAAGGTGGAAAACTGGAAACCTCCTTCATTGCTGGTGGGAATGTAAAATGATGCAGCTGCTCTGGGAATATTTGAGGGTACCTCAAAAAGTTAAATACAGAATTGCTGTATGACCATCAACTCTACTGGTAGGTATTCAGCCAAAAGAGCTGAAAGCCTGGACTCAAACAGATACTTGTATGCCCATGTACAGCAGCATTGTCCCCAATCGCCAAGAGGCGGACACCATCCTAATGTCCATCAGCAGGTGAATATTGGATAAGTAAAATGTAGTATGTACATGCAATGGAATATTATTCAGTCTTGAAAAGAAACAAAATTCTGATACATGCTACATCATGGATGAATTTTGAAAACATTATGCTAAGTGAAATAAGCTAGAGACAAAAGGACAAATCATTCCACTTAAAATATAAGGCACCTAGAATAAGCAAATTTATAGAGACATAAACTAGAACAGAGGTTAGCTGGGCTAGGGCTAGGAGGAGAGGAGAATGTTATTGTTTAAAGTGTACAGAGTTTCGGTTTCAGGTGATAAAAAAGTTCCGGAAATGGATGGTGAAGTAGTTGCCCAACATTGTGCATGTACTTAATACCACTGAACCACAATTTGTAAAAATAAAAATAAAAAAATACTTGAACCTTGGAGTAGGATTATAAATTTCTAAATCTCCAAAGGATAATCAAACACTATGAAAAAAGTCACACGAGAGAAGAAACAGTCAAACAACTAATAATTGAAGAAATGCAAGAAGGTTAAACAATGAGATGGCACTTAATACCTGTTAGCAAATAGGCGAGCCAGTATTTACAAGGTGGCAGGAAAAAATAAAGCTTGCATACCCCTTGAGGAAAATTTTATACTGCCCTGTGACGTACAATTGCTTCAAACCTTTTGTAAGGCAATCTGACAATATATATTAATCTCATTTTTAAAATTCATATCCTTTGACTCAAGTACTTCATTCAAGAAGAAACAAAGCTGTGTGCAAAGATGTCTACACCAGGATTTTGTTTTACAGCAGGGAAATACACTATAATTGAGGAATGGTTAAAGGAATTATGGTGTATTAACTGTGAAACAGTATGAGACCACTAAAAGGGGGTAAACAAAAAGACCCCAGATACATACATGGAAGCAGGTATAAAAAAATAACAAAGTGAATGAAAGAAAATCTATCCATGCTGCATAACTATAACCATATGAAATTATTTACAAAGATAAAAAGTATCTTTGGTTGAGAGCTCAGTGTGTCCCAACTGCCATGCCAGACACTCTACATGTTTTATATAATATATCCCTATAACGACCCTGTGAGATATGTATATCTTGTCCTAATTTTATTAATGAGAAAACAGAGGCCTAAAAAAACTCTGGGCTTATGCACATACCACACACGATGGATCAGAATCTGACCGCAGCCAGTGTGACTCCCAACCTATGTGCATGGAAATCACATTTAAGGGAGGAGGGAGAGATGTCATTTTTTTGGATAAAGTTTTCAATAAAAAATGAGAAAGTCATTTCACACGAGTCTCAATGAAGTGCTATACCATTAGTCTACTTCTCGATTCCTCCACTTCTAAAACTTAGAAAAATTATATTTATACAGACAGGCTGCCATTCACTTTCATTTTATAAAAAATGGTTACTTTACATTTGTGACAACACAAAAAAACCACCTGGAACTCAGCTCCATTTTTGCCCCCAAATGCCTTTTTCATGCATAACTGCACGGCACAGCCAAAAGGGCTTGCTAACTAAACCTCGGATGTCTGTGGAAACATTTCCTGGAGGCATGGCTCCCGACCACCACCATTCTGGAACTGGTACTCACAGTTCTAAGAGCAATGTGTTGAAGGATGGAGCATTCATATCCTCAAAAAGCCTTCTGCTCTTGTGCTGCCTGCTCCCCAAAGGAAAGGTGAGGTCTTTGTACCCCTTGGATAGACATTAAAGAGCCTCCCGAGTCCAGGCTGGCTGGGAGGCAAAGGTGAGCTGTCATCACAGCAGAAAGGAGAGAGGAGACAGAAGCCAAGAAGACCTTAGCATTTTAACAGGCAGAAATCCCTTAAATGCAACAACTATCCTTCCCAGATGGGCTTTGGGAACAGTTTGGGCATTCAGATACGCCGCCATAAAACGTTTCCAAGGCAGCTTGGGGTTATGGATATTTGGCTTTCTGAAGACATGGTTGGCACCTGCCTCGTCTGCTGAAACATAATGTTCCTGGAGATAAGGGCAATATGCAAAGGTGCCTAAAAATAAATGTTAGGGAAATACAGATCTGTTTAAAAGTCAAGAGTGACTCAAAGACCATCACCATATAAAGTCAATTTACCAATAGTATTCATAAGAAAAGCAGAGGTGGCTGAGGGAAACCAGTATCCCCTGAAGAACAAAGTGGTTGGTATCACGGCCAAGGCCTCCAGGAAACAACTAGTTCCAACGAGCCAGTTTCCCTGGCCCTCCCCAATGAGTGACTTATTTTTCTAAGGGAAGAGCGTATACTGGAGCTCACAGAGCTGCACACAATTTTTTATGATACGGCCCATGGCAACCACCTTCACACAGACGGGACCATCTACTCTGCAGCTGGACGGTTCCAGCACTTGGACACAGGTTGGTACGGGAGCGCCAGTGGGCTGCGACACCTCCAGCTCATCCTCAGGGCCCAGGGCAAGCCAGTTAGCTCATTTCCTTCAGGCAGGTCCCCAACTCCAGGGAGAAAGTCATGCCCCCAACATGCAGTGAGCCATGCAAGACACGGGACACTCCACCCGGCAGTCCATGGCAGGGAACGGTGTATGAGGCACCCTGAGCCATCAGAGGGGCCCTGCAGCCCTCATCTGGTGCTGCTAGAGAGCTGAGTCATCGAGAGTAGCCCAAGTTGATTTCTCCTCCTCAAGTCTGTCACATGAAGGGCACTAACAATACCATGACAACACTCATGTGGAGAAGTTATGCTGCTGCAGACCTCCCGTCTTTCAGTCACACCTCTGCCACCACAAGCATCTACAAAATTATTTCAGGTGTCCCTTACCAATTTAAACACCTACAATTTATCAAAGCAACATCCATGTCCCTTCCCAACTGCCCCAAATTAAGACAAATTACCAAATGACAAGCAGGCACTAAAGATCTGACAATTTTCAAGACGCTTAGAAAAATGAAGTGTCGTGTGGGGTTTTTCTTCCCTTTTTCCATTTCAATCCAACACTGACCTGATGGAGAGCATGACAAAAAAATGAATTGTTTTGAAATAGGTCCTTCCCTTCCCACTTACAAGGAAGCAGAGCCAAGTACAGAGACGGTCTATGTGGATGTGGAAGGGCTAACTGTCTATTCTCAAAGGGCACAAATGCTCTCACTGGAACAGCCTGAGAATGCCCCCCCCAGTGCCAGTGTGTCTTTGCCTCAGTCAGCCTCCCGACTGTCAACAGTGCTGCCACTTTCTCTAACTCAGCTCCTAGCAACAATTCTGTTTTCCTTCCCCCTGATCATTTCCTTAAATTAAGGAAAGAAAAAAATATGTCATGTACAAGATATCCTCTCCCAATGGAATCCAATGTTGGTAAGAAATGGATATAAAAATCAGTCCTTTTTATTTCTGTGCGAAGGAATGTTTTAGAAGAGACACGGAGACTAACCTTTGCTAACAGAATGTACCAGAGATATGGAAGACAGGGCAATGGAAAGGCCGATGGATTCAAATTCATCTTAGTGTTGGGGTCTTCTCTCACCCACCCTACATTATGACATAGACAGAATCCCCACTCCATGTGAGAACAGACTAGAGGCCACTGATTCAGCCCGGGCTGGCATTCTGGGCTGTCACTCACCTGTGCCATTGGCCAAGCCACTGTGGCTTGGGTTCTTGACGGGCTGGCGACGGCGGTTGTTAGTACCAGGGCTTCGGTCGCCGGTTGCTGTGGTTGTTCTGGCTGAACCACTGGAATGTCTGTGCGTCCTGGGGGTTCAAAGTATAAAGCAGACAGATATAAGTTACTGTGAGGAAAAAAAGAAGGGTATCCCACCTAAGTAACCGTATTCCCTCTCTCGCTATTTATTGGAAGTAAGAACCTTCAATAGCCTCTGGAGTCTTTGACTCAACAGAAGCTGGCTCCAAACAGAGAGACCCAGGTAAGCTTCCTTCTTGGTAAAAGCCCAGAAGGCAACTTTGGGTAAACTTTTCCACTCGAAGTAAACAAATCCAGAGTGAATTGCTTCCCACATCTGAAATAACTGGCAAAATATCCTGTGACCATCACATTATTTTCATTGGGCTCAAATGTAAGAAATAAACAAGAATCACTAGGCCACTAGACAGGGTACATATGACATATTTCTCCTGTTAGGTAGATCCTAAAATTTATGCAAATCCATTTTCTCTACAGTTAGAAAGATGCTTCCCTTAGCAACAGAAGTCAAGGGACATTGGACAACTTCAGCCAATGCATATGTTGATGTGTTCTATCTAGAAAAGATGATTCCATGGTCTATCCAAGTAAATGAGAAACAATGCACAAGAGATCTGCACCATAAGGAAAATGGTGGGACCTAACAACAGAGAACCTATCTGGCATCTTGAGAGACCACAAGGCAGCAGGCAGTATGTGTTCTCACATTCCTGTTGTAACTTGACTTTGTTCACTCAGTGAAAATGTCTAAGCCTCCTTGCCCTTCAGTTCAGCAGTTTTGTCAAAGGAGATTATTCTACTTAGTCATTCTATACTACTTTACAACAGTGAGAGGATTTAAATAGTATCCAGTGAAGAACAGACCACCCCTCTCCAGGCAGAGAAACAAAGGTCCAGAGAATAATCTAGACCACATGACATGAGGCAGAGAGAACACTATCAACAATAAAAGTAATAACGATGACTATGGAAGTATACACTACGCATTGAGCTGCAACATTATATTCCAGGTACCTGTGGTGTGCTGTGCACTTTAAAAATATTATCTTATGTAACATGGCAACCCTAGAAGTAGCTTACTATTACAATGACCATTTTGCAGACAAGAAAACAGACACCAAAAAGTCCAGTAGAAAGCAAGCAATCAAGAAAAGACTCAAATTCACGTACTTGAAGGTCTACAGCCCCATGCTCTTTGGTTGCAGCCTGGGGCGAGAGGCCTGGACTTGAGCTGAATCCCTCCCCAGTGGTTCTTTCACTAGTCACTTAGCCAATGGCGAGATGAAGAGCTCCAACAGAAAGTTCCCCAGGCTGGGAGGTGCTGTACCCACCAGAATGCCTCTGCTGGTCAGCCTCTAGCCCTGTGTGTTGGGACAAGACTGCAGCACACCAAACTAGAAGGTTCCTAGGGGAATAAGTGCCTCCACTAACTACCTTCTCAAGCACAAGAAATGAATTTTTCCAATGGGATGGGCATAAGCCAAAATGTTGACAGTGATTATATTTGGGTGTTGAAAATGTGGATGCCTTTAGCTTTTCCTTTGGTGCTTTTCTAAATTTCTCTAGCTTTCTTCATTAAGCTTGTATACTTTTGAGCAAGGAAGAAAACATACTTTTTTAAAAGAAAAAAAATTGGTTTTTTGGGCCTACACAACTAAAAACAAAACAAAACAAAACAGGAAACACAGCAAACCCTGGAGTCCTTCTTACCTAAAGACTGCGTGGCAGTTAGAAATGGATGGAGAGGGCACAACTGAGCTATGGAAATAAAGATTTAATTTGGACTCTCTTTTTCCATCTTATTTTTCCCTAAGCTAATTTCATAAATCAAAAGCTGTCAACCACACCTCAGTCAAGAAAAATATTTCAGAGTCCCCACTTCATGGGAAGAAATGTTAGTCCTGAGCATTTCACCACAACTCCTCGTCGAAAGCAGAACGGGAACAGACGAGTTCCAGGGGAAATTCAGGCTTTAGCCCTGGTGAATGTGTGAATATGTGTTGAGGGCAGAGAGCTTGAGAGAGATAAAGTTGGTTAATGGAAGGTTTCTTTCAGCCAAGAATTCCCTTAAAAGGACAAAAAAGCCTCTCTGATTTGGTGCTCTAAGCCATGGCGGAGGGCTGTGTCCCTCAAGGAGCAGCAGGCCGCGTGGGCAGCATGGAAAATGCAACATCAGTCCTGTCACACACACACACGGGCTCTGACAAGCCCATGATTACATCCAGTTGCCAGGCTCCTGTCCCTCAGCAGAGCAGCTGGGCATGACAACAGGGTGGGTTCCATTACTCGCCTAGCTCCTCCCTCCCTTCCCCGAAAGGACATGCGGTCCGAGTTGAGAGAGAATACTTTCAGAAATGTTTAACCACTAATGATAGCAGCTTACCCTGAATGACAGGCTGGAGCAGAGCCGGGATTAGCCCATAAACCAGGGGCAGCTGGGACCACTTTGCGTGAACTGCCGCCTCCCTGCCTGTGGCCCACTGCCACCGCTGCTCCCCTCACCACCACACACACACGCACACCCTCCCCCCAAACTCTTCATTTGCCCTAAATCTGGAGCTTCCACTTTTTCCTCTTGAACTACCTTTAAAATAAGGCTCTCAGAAGGAAGAGAAGGCCTCAAAGTTTGAGGAAAATCTTCTCTTCAGCAGTTTCCTCTCTTGGAGGGACTCACTCGGCCTTTAAAAGATGGGATTGGGTCGTGATTAAAAGCTGGCCCAAATGCTGAAACCGCACACCATAAGCCAAAATAGTATCAGGACAAAAGTGGGGCGATGGGGTGGGGATGAGTGGGGCTCCACCACAGACAGCCTGGCTTCAGCTCTGCCAGTAACTTCAACCTTGGCCTGATCTCCACCCTTTGGGGGGCTGGGGGGTCCAGGGGAAGTTATGCAGCCCAGGGCAGTCAGAAGAAGGTGGAACAGCAGGATTCCACAAATGGTTTCAAGTCACC
Organism: Miniopterus natalensis; assembly: GCF_054644295.1. Lineage (NCBI taxonomy): Eukaryota > Metazoa > Chordata > Mammalia > Chiroptera > Miniopteridae > Miniopterus > Miniopterus natalensis. Next base: position 26,487,265 of record NC_142098.1, read on the forward strand.
TGGTGACAGGCATTCTGCTCTCTTTTACAGCACGCCGTTCTCAGGGCTGGCGTGTCCTTACTTAAGTTCCTCCCTCGGAAATTGAGGTCTCCCTAACGAATGCCAATCAAGGCCAGGACCCTAGGACTCTCTCTCCAAGCTCCTGAAAGTGCATCTGATGCAGGTAAGGTCCCCAGGATGGGGCCCTGGGCTGTCCCTTGACGTGCAAGTTTTGACATTCACAGTGTTGGCCTCAGTCCTCAGGTGACCTGACAGCCAGCGTCTTGGATACCTTGGGGCATCTTACGTTACTCTTCATGAAGGCCATTCTATCATTATTTTCTGAGCATTGGTTCCTGATCTAGGTCTAGCAACAAAACAGAAACAGTCCCTGACCTCAAAGAGCTTACACCTTAGTGGAAATGCAGTGATTTGTAATTTTGCTCAGACACAAATTTGCATCACACCCTACAATGCTGGTGTGTGGGATGGAGCCACCTGGCTAGCGCGAGCCTAGATGACAACCTGGCATTGACTCCCCAGTACAATTTTGCTGACCATTGTCAGTGTGCAATACTTTATGTGGAGTAACTCAACAAACAAACTTGCTTTGTTTATTTTTTAAACAAAAAAGGCCAGCCCTAGCACTGGTCACATAAGTGAAAATGAAGAGCCCAAAAAAGTATAGCTCACAAGCCAGACACAAAATGTTTGGTTACGTTAAAAAGCGAAATTCAAAATTTAATGGTGATTCAGAATTTGAGATTGATAAATCTATCATAACCTTTTTGTGGAAATTGATTTTAAAAGGTAGTTGGTAGCTTCATCAAAACTCAAAGCTCCTGTTCTTCCAAAGACACCAAGACAATCCATAGTCTGGGGAAAAAGTATTTGTAAAATGCATACCTGATAAAGAACTTATATCCAGAATACATTTTAAAAACCCAGTAATAAAAACTCAGTAATAAGAAAACAACAAATACAAAAAATAATCAAAAGATTTTAACAGACACTTCACCAAAGAAGATCTACAAATGGCAAATAAGCACATAAAAGATGTTCAACATCATTAGTTGTTAGGGAAATGCAAATTAAAACCATAATGACATACTATTACCCACCTATTACAATGGAAAAAGGGGGGAAAAACTCACAGTAACAAGTGCTGACAAGGATACAAAGCAGCTGGAACTCTCAAACATTGCTGGAGGGAATGCAGCATGGTACAACCACTTTGGAAAACAGTTTGGCAGTTTTTTACAAAGTTAAACATGCACTTAGCATATAAACCATCAATCCTACTCCTAGGTATTTACCCAAGAGAAATGAAACCATATGTTTACATAAAACCTGTAGGCTAATGTTTATAGTGATTTTATTCATAATTTCCAAAACTGGAAACAACCCAAAGTCCTTCAAATGATGAATGAAGAGATTGTGGTATACCCATACAGTGAACTACTACTTAGTAAACAAAAGAAATAAACTACTGACACATGCAACAACATAGATGTATCACAATGCATTATGCTAAGTGAAAGAAGGCTGACACAAAAAGCTATAATAGTATATACAGCATTCCATTTTTATGACATGTAGGAAGAGGCAAAACTGTAGAGAAAGAAAACAGATCACTGTTTGCCGGTGGCTGGGGGTAGAAGGAGGGATTGACTACAAAGGAATCCTAGGGAACTTTCTGGGGAGCCTTTCAAGAATTTCTATATCTTGAATATGGCCATGGTTACCAAACAACATGCTCTTGTCAAAACCCACAGAACTGTACACTCCATAGTGTGAATATTACTATAGGTAAATTATACCTCTCTACAAACCTAACTTAATTTTTAAAAGCAATTTGTGTATTTCAGCCACCACAAAACAGTTTACCACATGAGCAAAGGTTTTAAAAGGCAGGTAAGTTATAGTGTGAGAATATGCTTTAAAACACACACACACAAAACAAGAACCTTGATGAAATGTGATTTAGGCAATATTCAGTACTCTTAATAAATGTAAGGATTCTTCAAAGACTGGGGGCACATCTCTCCCAAATGTCAAGAATTCATGGCTGACCAGATACCAATGACAAGCATATTTTTATATCATGGGAAAGGAGGCCCAGGATAGGAAAGGGAGGCTCTTCGACCTCAATTCAGCCCTATTGGTCTTCGAGCTCAGCAAAAAAGAAGTTTCAGGGTATAACAAGTAATAGTGGGTTTTCCCCCATTAAAGAAAAAAAAAAAAAGATGCAAAAGTTAAGATTGCCTAATAAACTTAAACTCCTCTCACATTCCAATGCAGCGATATTTGCCTGGATAACTAGACCCAAGAGGGCGGCTCCCACCCCTCCTCTGAGGCCTCTTAACTGGGCATTGTCTTTTAATAGCAGCATGGAAACAAAACTGAGTGAGGCTGGGCCAGTTTCCAGCAAGACAGAACCAGCAAAAAACAGGCACTTAAAATAGAAGCATGGTGAAGAACTGGGAAGCAGTGATGGGAAAAGAAACAGTTTCCACCATTCAGAGAGGCATCAATAAGCAAACCTACTCCCACCTACACCCTCCTCAATTCTTCCTCCTCACTCAAACGTGGATTAGGGAAAAATATATATACAGAGGGGGACAAAAAGGAGAGGTGAAAAGGGAAAGGCGCAATTTTGAGTTAAAATGGGACCATTCTAGTTGTTCCAAGGGTAATTTATGGCTCCACTCCACACCCTACCTCCAGCTGCCAGCCTCAGAAATGACAGGAAAGGTAAAAATAAAACGGCTGCCAACTCCATTCTCCGTTACAGAAAGACAAATGACTTACTTTTGCCCAACCTGGAGTACAGAGCAATCCTCCCAATGGTGGCAGCTTTAAGAGACTAAAAAATTCATCTTAAGAGAGAATTTACAATAAAATTTGACTCATCTAATCTAATTCCAGGTTGCATTCTCAGTTAAATTGTAAAAAATACTCAAATTTTGCTTCGGAATCTAGAATTAAAGTTATTCTTACTATTTATATTCATTATGGTATCATATAAATGTTTGGTCTATGAAAAATTAAACTTGAGCACACAAAAAAAGTTAAAAGTCACCTTAAGAAACGGATATATCACATTCATGGGTTAAAAGATCAATGAAGTAAAGATGCCAATTGTCCTCTCCACCCCAAGGGAAAAAGAAAGGAATGCTCGAACACCCTTCCAAACAAACTTGAAAGACAGCTAAAGTTCAGGGGCAGTGCTCACTGTCTCATCCTACCCCACCCTCCTGGGTGCAGCAATTGATGACTTAGAGATTTCTTAAACATAGACAGCAGCACCTGGTTTATTTGTCCTATGGCCTGAGATGGCACAAGGGCACAGGATGCTATCCAGCTTATGACACGAGCATCACGGGCCATCAACCTCCTCTGACTTACAGTTGGAATCTGCATGGGGCTCCAGCTTATACAGGTGGGCCAGGAATGTATCTCCAAACTTCTTCCTACTGGCATCGCATCTTGTTTGAACCTAGGCCAGCTCAGAGCACCCCTGTGCTACAGACCCAGGCCAGAAAGGACGACATAGGATCCTGAAGGACTGAGGGTGACGGATATTAGGGCAGGTACAGAGGATGACAGTATACTGAGGCGTTATTTCTAAGTGTTTTGACACAACAACTCACAAGCTCCAAAAAGAAAATGTCCAATGGACATTCCTCAAAACATCCCTCCAAACTCCTGAGGAAAATCAGAGCCTTTGCTGATCTACTCTCCTGGCATACCCTTCTCTGGACTCTTCCAGCTGGCTCCTCATCCAAAGCTTGGTCTAAATGTCCCTCATCTCACAGGCTACAGTAAATTCCCTTGCATCCTCTCACACTGTATGCCAATCTTTCCCTTTATGGCAATTCTATTTGTAATTATTTATTTGCTTGTGGGTTATGAGGACAGGGACCATGTCTATTCGGTGCACCTTCATAGAACCAGGACCCAGCATGTACTTGGCCCCCCCAGTAGGTACATAAAAATATTTCCTGAATGAATAAAAGCAGCAAGCTACCAAGTTCAAAAGCACTCTTGGGCCTGTAATCTCTAGGACCTCCCACGTCCTTTGCAATCCAGTCACTCCACCCTTTCTCCCCCAACACTTTAAAGAATGAAATCCATGCCACAGGATGGAGCCCATGATCTACCAGGTATTAGCAAGTGTCAGAGCTGTCGTTTTCCAAAAAGGCTAGCCCTAAGCATCATATGAAACTATTCTCTTTATCAGGGCCTAGAAATAAAAATAAATACAAATTTAATTAGACTCATTTTGTGCCCACATGCTCAATACTAAAATTGCAAGACAACCTCCAAATCCCACCAAATTTATTTGGCATGGGTTTTGTTGTTGTTGTTGTTCTAGCTATAATTTTCAAGCACCCTCCAACAGTAAAGACTAGGCAAGTGATTAAACATGGGAATTGAGAGAGATATCTTCTGTGGTGCTACCCAACCCCAGTGCCTAAAACCAGTGAATATGATTAAATGTCACACACTTGATTATGTTATGTTATATGGCACAGCTGACCTCAAGAAAGGATCATCCAAGCAAGCCTTATCTAATTACATGGTCTCTTAAAGCAGAGTACTTTCTCCAGCAGATGTCAGATGTGGAGGGCAGAAGAGAAAACCAGAAAAATTTGAAGTGTGAGGGAGATTTGACACACACTTGCTGGCTTGAAGATTGGGGGGGACACATGAGAAAAAATGTAGGTCGCTTAAGGAGCTGAGAGAGGCCCTGATTGACAGTCAGCAAGGACATGGGAACTCAGTCCCACAACCAAAAGTAACTGAATTCAGCCAATGACCGGAATGAGCTTTGAAGCAAATTCTTCCCTAGTGTTTCCAGATAAGCACTCAGCCCCACCATCACCTTGATTTTGACCTTGTGAGACCCTGAACAGACAATCCAGTTGGCCACATGGTGCCAGACATCTGACCTACAGAACTATGACCTAATAAATGGTGTTGTTTTAAGCCCTAAGTTTGTGGTGATTTGTTACACATCAGTAGAAAACTGATATATCCTTTCAATACAAATAAATGTCAATTTCCACATAAGATATTAACTTTCAAAGATATAGTTAGGTAATAGCCTCAGCCTAAATTCTTGCTGATCACCCTATCTCACTCTAGTTAGAGGAGTTTATACACTTGTGGCATTGCCCTAGATAATCAGTGTTCCTCTCACAGGGACATTTCTGTGATCCAAATGTCCTTTACGAGACACATTTTTAAGATTCAACCATCACTTGGGAATTGGAACAACTATCTATGAGTGAGATATTACTGTTCTTAGAGGGTAACGTTCTTTTCTGGTAGAGCTTTGGTACACGGACTTTACACATTCTTTTTCCAAACAAGATGTATTTACATGGCAACTTATCTCTAATTCCAATGTTTACCTTAAAAGCTGCACATATTTGAAAAGAATAGCCCATGAAAAGGGTTCCATATGGAAATATAAATCATGAAGAAAAAAAACAGATGAAACAGGAGAGACTGAGCAAGCAGTGGGAACCCACCACGTTCTTGGCAGTTAGGCTAAGCCTTGGAAAGCACAAGGAAGTCCTGATAAAAAGTCTCCCTACACCCTGTGCCCCTGAAACCATTGCTTCCGGGCGCCAAGGAATGTAAACCAGTAGCAAGACCTACCCCAAAGTTCTGGCAAACGAGGAGCAGAAACACAAGACTCTTTCATCTCAACAAATATTTATTGAGCTGCTGCTACATGCAGCAAGGAACTGATCGAGGCCCCACTAGGGACACAAAGATGAATAAGGCACAGGCGCCTCTGACATGGTGTTTGAGAACTCAGCACCGTACCCCTGACCCCCCCAAAAAGTAAACGGAAGAAGAAGTAACTCCTCAATTCATTATTTTTTTCTAAGTGTAAACAAAATGGTATAGCTTGATTTAAAAGAAAGCTTTTTAAAAACTTTTTAAAAGCAAAAATTTTAAGTAAAATTAAAAACTCACACAACAAAAGAACAAAAACAACCTGGTCCTGATCTCCCCTTCTCCTTCACAAAATAACAATTATATACACCAGATCCTACTCTAGGTTTTCACTAATATCGTTTACAATTTTTTTGTCATTTTGTCTTTAAAAAATTGTACCTACAAAGACCATATCGTAAGCACACAAAGTAGACCCAGCACACAGACATGCTATAAAACTCAGAGGAAAGCCAAAAAGAAAACCTTCAGACAGGGAGCCAGTGGACTATTCTTATTCTCTTTACACCATCAGATGCAGAATTTTACACTCCATTTTCAAAGAATCGGTGAGCCAAAGAAACCTTCAAGTCATCAAGATGGAGAAAAGGCAGGCCAAACATAGGCTTAATGTAGAAAGTTAGTCTAGGGATGTGGCACAAAGAACGTAAGACAGGCATTAAAAGGCAAGAGGATGAAAACAACTCCAAATATATGAAAAATCACAGGAAACATAAATGAACTAACCACAACAGTACAAAGACAGAAGTTACCATACTGGTTTCTTAAAAATCCAGTTAAATGCTGCTACAAGCAACACCATCTAAAATATAAGGACCAAAATGGCTGAAACTAAATGGATGGGGGGAAAACTATGCCAAGCAAACACAAAACAAAAGAAAGCTGGGTTAGCTAAGCGAATGTCAAAACAGATTTCTGAGAATGATTTCTAAAATTCAGGTATAATTTACACATAGTAAAATCACCCTTTTACCACGAAGGGTGCATTTTAATGAGTTTTAACAAATGTAACATTTTATCATGTTAACACCACCACAATCAACAATCAAGACACAGAACACTTCCATTGCCCCCAAATATGTCTTGGTACTATTTTTTTTTTAGAGATTTTTTTATTGATTTTTTAGAGAGAGAGGAAGGGAGAGAGAGAAAGAGAGAGAAACATCAATCAGCTGCCTCCTGCCAGAGGAGATTGTCACCTATGTATCTGTCTCCTACTTAGATGTCACAGACCATGATGTCAGGGAGCATTTTTATCTTTTTCTCACCACAACCTAGCTCAGAGGCTGGCACTCAGGTTTCTGGAGCAAATACGGCCTCAACTGCAGATTTCTGCCCTCCATTCTCGGAGTTCAGAAAAAGTTTCTCACCACCTTTCAGGCACACACCACACCTCTCTTGGCTCATAGAGAAGAAATGATCAATAAATACCTATGAAATAAACAGACCTGAATAAAAAAATGTACAATAATGTGTAATGTGCAAGTTCAATTAGTAAAAAATTAGCAAATTAGCATACAAACAAATGTGTAATTAGCCTCCATGATTACTTTTCAATAGCTGGCTGTGAATACAGCAGGGTTCTTGTCCAGTCTCAGTCCTGGCGCATACAAGCCAACTGCTCGGGAGAGTGCCGCAGGCTCCCTGGGACAGGGACTGTCTTAGCTATCGCTGAATGAACTCATGACTTACAGGCTTCCTCTCCGATTCCTTCCTCTTTCCCCAGCAACTGCAATGAGGCTGTAACAGCTAGACTTGAAATAAAAGCCGCTGGGTGGAAGGCCCAATGAAAACTCTAAAGGTGCTCAACTGAGTTTCATGCTGACAGGGTGACATCTCCAAATAGCTGAAGTTCCAAATCAAGTAGCCTTGAGTCATCTTAACTGGAGGAGTCACTGGTGGCCAACAATCACTGAGAGAGTGGCCCAGCGCTCAGAGGCTCAGTTCCTGTCCCTCCTTCCCGGTTAGCTTTGCTTCCCAATACCCGTTGGGCCTCCCAGGACTCCCAGCAGTGTTCCCAGCAGAATCACGCCTGGTTGAGTTTATTTTTCTTTCCTTTCTGGGCTACGCTGTCTGCAGACACAGCTGATGAGCTATTTAGAGCTCACCAGAGACCTTGGGGCTCTATAAGTCTCCGAGATTATACTTCTTTTAAATCTTTAGAGGTCATTAATGCCAGGGCAAAGGAGTCAATAAACTTGATATGCTTTCATCAAAGCAAGACAAAAAGGGAAAGAAGATGAAAATTCTCTCATAAGAGGTTTGAAACTTTTACATGTAACAAAAGCATGGGGTTGGGTCAGGGGAAATTTGTTAAAACACAGACTCTAACCAACGCTGGCCAACACTCACAGCTGATGATGGACATAGGCAAATTTAAGGCCCCCAGCCCTTCACCAAGCACATACACACACGTTCATGCACGTTCACATATACTTCTATACAAAAAATAACTTAAATCCATACAGGAAAATTAGTCATTTAAGCCCCTACATACAGTTTCTTCACCAAGATCCCTTTTACAAATTTCAGACCTATTAATGAAAAACTTTATGAACCTAAAAGCAAAATCAGAGCATTCTTCCACTTTTTTGTACCATTTCCTTATATGACTGGAAAATCTAAAGGGACTCTAGACTGAGGAGCAAGTTATTCGAGTCAGAAGAAATCTTAAGGCTGAGCTTGGAGCAGCAGCATCGCTAGGAGACAATCCTACAGGTTCCATCTGTTAATTGATTTCACCTTCACGCCCTGATTTCACATAATAGCAAAGGAGGAGGGGGAATGACAGGTCATGAACAATCAGCCAGCAACAGAGGGACTCAGACATGCTGGCTTTCCACTCTTCAGTCTGGAATTTCACAGCTATTTCTAACCTAAGAGTAGCTCTGAACAGAGCTGCCAGCACCAGCATGGATCCCCTTGGCTGGGTTCTTTACCCCTCCATGTACACCCTACTGTTAGCTTCTCTAAGTTCACGAGTTAGCTGCCTCAACTAGTCCCTAAGGTACTGCACTGAACAACGGACGATGGACACCAGTCTCTCTACAAACTCCCACCCCACTCTCACCTTAATCTTTCCCACTCCACTGATTTCTTCTCTCTGAGCTTCCCCCAGCACTCACAGTTTTATTTGCCTGTTTCATACACATCTTGTGTATCATGAAGACTGTGAACTCGCTGCAGAAAGTGCTTCAGGCAAGCTCTGTGCAATGTGCGCACCATACCAGGCACACATTATTAGATCTTCGAAACCTGGATTGACTTAGGCACGGTTCCCAAAGCCAGCCCTCATTCTCGCAAAATAAAATAAGCACTGGGGGATTATTAAAGGGTGTGGTAGGTACTCCCCATGCCAACTAGCACACACTCTCCCAGGGGGCTCTGTGATAGCGTGGGCACTCTCCACTGCTGAGATAGAACACTGGCTGAGAACACAGGGCAGGGTGGCACACCAACAGACAGAATCCTCCGTGTGCCCTGTCATCCACCCACTCCAATCAAACACCAAATGGCGCTAGACCAGCCCTCTCAGGCCACCAAGACCAGTGCTGTTCTGACACATTACCTGGCAATGACCAGCTTTCGTTTGGAACCCATTGCCCCACCTCCCCAACTAAATTCTCAGGCCTGAGATTTCTAAGTGACAGGAACGCAATGCCAGTGTGGAATACTGACTCAGAATCATCAGCTACACTGCTACGTGCAGAAACTGGGCAAAACAGAAATCAGTGGTCATTATGGAGCCTGGGGAAATCTTAGGTTCTAAAATCCCCCTGCCTCGCTAGCAAACAATTTCTCCATCGCAGTTCAGTTTTCTGACGTGGGTATGTGACTCTTTTTTATTTTTTACAGTGAAATGTACCATATAAACAAAAGAATATATTAAATATATATTTAGTTTAAAGAAGAACAATAAGATGAACACTCGGGTACCCACCGCCCAGGCTAAGAAGTAGATTCCCAGTACCTAGAAGTTTCTGTGTGATTTTTCCACATTATACCCTTCTCCACCTCCCCAATGATAAACATTCTCCTGAATTCAGGGTTAATTAGTCCCTTCCATGTTTTATAGTTTTACTACCTGTGAAGGTAGTCTTAAAAAAATATATGGTTTAATTTTATATTTTTTAACTTTATAAAAATTACATCACACTGTATGTTTTCTTCAATGACCTGCTTCTCTTGTTCAATGTTATGTTTCCGAGATGCCACCATATTAATGTAACTTACTTGGACTCATTTTTACTATGGGGCAGTATTTCATCATAGGGCTAGACAACAATTTATGATGTTAACTCTTTCTTCAATCAACCAGACCCACTGACTATGTACTAATATGGTCTGTCTGCAAATAAATTTACACCACATGAATTATTGGTGGTAAACCCATGCTGGTTTCCATGTGGCAGACCAGATGATAAAATAACTGGAGTTGTTTCACTCGATTAGTATTAAATAATGGGCAAGATCTCACTGAGAGATGGAGCCTTGAGGCCTTGATCGGCAAGCAAAGGTGCCTTTGCTAGATGAACCTTGGTGGGTGAACCCCTGAGATAGAACTCTTACACGGTTCCAGCTCTATGGCTTGAGACAGCAGGGGAAAGGGAGAGGAAAAGGCTGCTTTGACATTGCAATCTTCACCTTCACGGCACGTCAGAGCACCTTTGATCATGGTAAATAGCACCCAAGTCCAAGCAAAACCTGCCCTTCAGACAGTGAAAGCTAAATATTTAGTCTGGGAGGCAGCAGACAGAAGCCCATCATTCTCTCTGCCCTGGCAAACCAAGGACAGCAGAGGATTGTCCTTGAACCCTGAAGGTTTGATTCATCACCCTCCTAACTGATGTGAACACATCAGCAATGCCTCACTCCCCAGGTTGGAGGGGAGGAGAAGGGGGTGCAACAGACAGTCTCCAGAGCACAGAACCCCTACACACACTTTCACTGAGCACTCCCAGTGTGCACGGCCCTCAGGCTGACATACCTCATCTCGGTTCATTCCTACAATGACCCCATGAGGCAGGTAATATCTCCTTTTTCACCTGAAAAATCTGAAGCACCAGGAGGTTTAGTGACTTGCGCAATACCCCATATTAAGTTGTACTGGGAGCACTCTTATCCAGCCAGCTACCCTGCTGCTGCCGGTGTGTGCACAATGACCAGTGGCAATGGGGAAAGGGGCTCTTAGGGACACAAAAGATACTGCCTTCAGGTGATACTTTCAAAAGTGTTTGCTGCTGAATGGCAGCAGGTTGCATGCGAACACAGAATAAACACTTAGATGGCCGAGGCCTGTGAAAGCTCAGAGGCCACGCGTGGAAAATGCTGCAGTGGCTAGGCAGACAGAGAAGGAGGACTCCTGAGCTGGAGGGCACTTTGCCCACCGATAATTAACGAGCACTGTGTGTCTACCACGTGTCATGGCAAAAATGCATCTGATTTTCTGTTGAAGTCTGGCTGCTGTTTTAATAGTTAACAATCCTCAACACAAATAACAGAGAAGGGCTATCAGGATACAGCATATGAATTTCAGGGTCTAACTGAAAGCTACAGAAGTTCAGAGAGCAATAAATAGGTCAAAAACTTAAGTCCAAACTTGTTAAGAGCTGGACTCTGCCTTCCAGCTCCAAATAAATGTATCAGTTGTTTGACACAAATTTTCCAAGTCAGCTTTAAGGCCAAAGTGGCGGTTACCAGTGCCAAAGCTAAGACGACATCAATCTCAGAGAGTGAAATGCTGAGGTGTTCTCTCTGCCAGCTACTTGGCACTGAAGAGATTCTGTTTTCTCTTGTTCTGGGTGCCCATCACTCCTTGCTGGACATAGATTTGACAGTTACATTGTCGGTCCTTAATGCTGTGAGACTTGACTATTTATCCCAACCCATAAGTCACCTAGCGAGTCACAGAAATGGGAGACCAGTCCTTAGCGCGTGGGGAACACCTCTGCAGGCACTTGGAGAAAAGAAGACAGGGAAACAGCACCTCAGCTTCTAATGACTCTATAGACAAAAGACCCAAACACCCAACCATCTCTTGCTCCTGACACCTGCCAAGCATGGAAATCTCACAAATCCTCAAAGCAACCAAGTCCAGAGAGGCTGATGGCTGTCCTCAGAGGAATCCATTCCAGATGTTGTGGGTATTGGCTAAAATCATACGTCTTCTCCAAGCATTTTTCCCCATGTCCTAGGACTTATTTGGGAAGATTTTACCAGTTATTAGCCTACTCTCCACAGATTAACAAAGATTTTCACACTACATTCATATGGTTCTTCTCCTTAAAATGTCTAGGGATTTTGTACATTGTAATAAACAGTAAAAATAGGCTCCCAATCCCTTTCCAATCTCCCTAATACACTTAAAACTATTCTTCTGTCTGGGAATTCTGTTGCCATGAAAATGAGTTTGCACCATTAACCCAGGTGTAAGATGGGAATGTAGGTAAATAAAATTATGTCATCCGTGATACGTGTAACAAGTATAATATAACTCAGACTCAAAGTACGGGAGGTCTTAACCAACCCCCAAAGTAGAAACAGAGAGAGAGAAAATGTCACACACAAAGAAGCATTGCTCTAAGCATTTCTGTGTGTATCTTGGAAGGGTAACTGTGGTCACTGCACCTGATGTATAAAAAAGTAGTGAAGTTCTGTTCGCCAGTTCCTCTTATCCAAATAACCAACTTAGCCAGTTCCAACCTTTGACAAGCAGCCCCTGACCCTTCCGGGAATCCTGAGTTTTGTACTCCCCTCTGGGCCTCCTTAACACAGCGAGTCAGTTATAAGCTCTCTGGAAATGTCCACCAGTTTCTAACATAAATCGTTCCTCGTCACTTGCCAGCATGTTTTCAATGGCTCTAAGCATCGTCCAGGTTCCTCCTCCTCCACAGGGGTCTTACCGGGATCTCCCTCCAAAGCAGTTTGTGCTAGGGGACTGGTGCCGGCTCTCTGGGGTGACAGCCGTCCCACTGGATTCTCTTGAAGGTGGCTGTGATCCTAGAAAGGGGATCCATCACAAGAAAAGACAGAAATGTTGAGCAGCTCAACTCATTTGAGATGTGGTGACAGGAACAGAGCTCACCCGTGTGTTAGTTACTCACCACTGAGACACAGAGAGTCGAGCAGGCTGCAGCCGCCAACAGGAGAAGGAATAGGGGCAGCCAGGTGAGACCTGGCCAGGGCCACGAAACAGAGGGGCTCAAACCTGGGAAACAGGTCTTCTCCTCCAAGACCTTCAAGAATGCCTAAGGCACTGACAAGCACGTGCGTGGCCTTACACATTACATGAACTTCAGCCACCCATGTGAAACAGAGAAAAGATGCTGACATGCAAAGTAGGGGCAAGGAATTGGGGCATTTCTCCATGTCGCCATCAGAGAGCTTTTAAAAAGCCAAACCAGATTTAATTAAAAATCAAAGCATGATACTATTCTGCTAAAAACCTTTCAATAGCTTCCTGCTTCTTACGATGGGGTTCAAAATCCTTACCCAGGCCTTCAAGGCTGTGTGATCTGAGCCGACCTGCCTCTGTGGCCTCACCTCCCACCACTCTCCTTGCTCCCCACAATCCAGCCATTCCGGCCACCTCTATTCCCTCCACAGGCCAAGCTCACTCCCACCTCAGAGCCTCTGCACATGGGACTCTTCTACCTCTGACTCAGCCACTCCTTTACCCACACCCACACCCTGGCCTATCTAAACTCCTTATACTCCAAGCAGGTCTCAGCTTCCTCAGAGAAACTTTCCCTGCTCCTCCCCCACCTCAATTTAGATGAGATTCCCTAAAGTACGAGAATCTCATACCACCCACTATCTTTCCCTCCGAGCTTTTGACTCAATTATAGTTACAAAATTATTTGTGGGTATACTCATTTGATGTCTAGCATCCCCTGTCCCCACCAAGTAAATTATAAGCTCCTTGGAGAAGACTCCAAGTGAATTTTGCCCCTGCCATCTAGCTAGCACCTGGTCTAAGATCTAGTACATACTAGGTGCTCAATTATCTATGCATGTGCTGTTTTCCTCCATGCACCAAAAGTACCCACACACCATTCAGTTCAGTTGAGGGAGGATTCTTGAGTCAACCATTCACCAGGTGCCCTTGAATTAGAATTCAAATTTCACCCCCTTGAAGCTACAGAAAGTCTGTTTCGGGCCTGGAAAGTACCTTAGTTACATCTCATTTAACGAGAAAAATTATGGAGAAACCCAACCCATCTCCAACTTCATGAGATAATTTCCTGCTACATCCAAAGGTGACTAATTTCAGACCAGATCAAAAAAACAAATGGCCTACATTCAGGGCAGACCAGGAAACACTCTTCAAATTCCCTGCTTCTGTCTGTATTTTGCTAGTGAGAATCTCTAAGACACAGAGTCCTCTTTCCCAACCAATAGCACCTCATAAAAGGCACCCTCAAGATCCCCAGGAAGGTTAACTGTATTGGGGTGAAGAAAAATGGGCCCAAGTAACATGTAATAAACACATTTTATTTTCCAAAGCCCATGTGTGATGAAAAGATGTTTTTCTCTGCTCTCAAACCAAACAACACACTTATAAAGACTTGACGTTTATTTTGGTCCTTTATCAGAAAGCTGTCCTTGTAAAATCATGTCATGATTTTGATCACGTTATGGGTGCTAAAAAGAATCAGGGCTAGTTATGGGCCAGGGCTGGCTGAGCCATACCCAAACTCAGGGGCCTGGTAGAGAACCAAACTCTGGGCACCTCCCTACCCACCACCCCACCCCCGGGGAACAGGGCAGCACTTACCGTCTGTCACGGCACTGCCATTAGGCACGCTTCCCAGATCAACAGTCGGCCCGTCCAGGAAAATTGTCAGCTCACCGCCCGAGACAACACCGCCTTTGTTCTCTGTCTGCAGGTTCAGGGTCAGCTGTGTGTTCTCCACTGTTGGACACAAAAAACAACATGGATGGAAGAAAGCAAATGCACCCAGAGTTAAGATTCTGTAAGTTATAAGCTCTCACTTCGCCTACTCTGACTCCCCTGGCAACATTTCACTGCATCTTCAAATCTGTCTTGTGGCATGGAAAAAAGATCAGAAAGGAATATGTCTCATTGTTATCACTGTTGTATGAGGCTGGTGGGGAAGGCTGTATTCTTTCTTTTCTAAACATTTTAGATTATTAGGTTAACTACATAATTTCTACATTACTTATGTGTTTGCTTATACTTCAGGACCATAAGAAAAAAATAGAGATACTGAAGGCATACAGAGGAATAAAGCGGTTCTTTCAAGCAGCATCCCCCTACCCACATAAATAAGAGTGGCAAAAATAAAAGAAACTGGTCAGGAGACCCTGAGGAAGTGTCGCCAGGAGTCATCTCTAGATGAACAATTTCAGGGGCTTATTTTTTTCTTATTTGTGTTCAAAGTGTTGTTGTTTTTTATTTTCAACCCTGAAAATGTTTCACTTTGAAATAAGGAAAAAGTTTTTAAACAATAAAAGTTCAATAAAAACAAGTCAGCCCCCTAGTCGCATGGCCATGGGTTAGTTCTGGAAAGAGAGACCAGTCGACACCTGGCTCTGTGACTGAGGAGGGAAGGCAGCTCAGATTCACACGGTCCCCAGAACACCAGGTAAAGTCAGCCATGTGGGCAAACAGAACGAGCTGGGAAACCACAGCAGGAAAACAGAACAAACTGGCACAAGGCAGAAGCCCCAAACCCTAGGTGGGCTGGAAACTGCTACATGCACACCCCTGACCCCCACCACCAAGCTTAACCACAATGAATAGCTTCCATCCAGTTACCGCTCAGGAGCTGTAAACTACAGGTCAGGGCTGTTCACTAATTACCAAGAGAGAGGAGCGTTTCTGAGGATTTCCAAAGGGTATGCAGTCTTCCCATGCCTTCCCCAGATCTTACAAAGCCAGACCAGGAAAATGCCACATACTCCAACCTCCCTCCCCACCCACCACCCACCACTTAATTTTATCTCTTAGTTGCCTCTGTATTATCACAAGCTATCTCACTGGTTTTCTAAAACAAGGTAGGGTATGTATAAATAAGTATCTCCATGAGCACTTCCTAGAAACAACCTCCCCCGACTAAAAAGCCCAAATTTCTCTAAGAAACAGACACAGCCCTTTAAGAACTTAGCAAGAAGAAAAAGTATGGATCAATTCAAGGATCTGTTATAATAAAGTAGAAATCAGTTACCCTTCAGGTTTTCAAGTTCTCCTAAGCATCTCTCCCTTCCCTTAACCTTTCTTCCCTGTAATGGATCACTCCATTGCTATTTTCAGTCAGTTTCACTGAGGGGCTTGGTGAGTTCCAAAATTTCCATAAAGTAACACTTGTAACGTGAAAACAAGTTCCTTCAAAAGCTTAGGAGTGGGGGGAAAGAACTGAGGCCTTACGACCACCAACACCACTCACCAACCAGGCAAATGAGCCACCCAGGAAGAGAAGCTCCCAGCCCCAGTCTAGGCTTCAGATGATTGTGACCCAGCCAACAAATCAACTGCAGCCTCATGAGAGATCCCAGGTCCAACTGCTCAGCTAAACCACTCCCAAATCCTGACCCACTGAAACCATGAAATAATGTTTATTACTGTTTTTTAAAAAAAGTCAAGGACTGTCTCTCTATTCTGCTCTTCCGAGATCCTGTGCCTGAGTACCCAGCAGGGAGTACGGCACAGAGGTGGAAGACAGGTGCCAGCCAGGCAGACTGGCTTCAAATCCCAGTTCTATTACCTAGTAGCTGTGCAGCATTACACAAATTACTTAATGTGACCATCGTCTCCCTGTAGAACAGGGGGCAGTAAGAGCACATTTTTCAGAGGACACTTGTAAAGAAATAAACAGTGCCCAGTAAGCCAATAAGCGGTCACTCTTATTATCTCCCTGTTGACTTTCCTGTTTTTAGGCTGAAGAATCCCAATTTTCCTTGGTCTAACTCGTTCTTGTATAATCAATCACTCTTCTTTTCACCTTTCTGAGCCTTTTTCAGGTTGCGGCAATAAACGCCACAAAATCTTCCAAAGATAGCCACATAACCATCACAGGGACGAATCGTTATATATTTGTAGGCTCAGAAGTTAGCTTTGAGACAAATTTGACTTGCAAAAAGATCCAATGGTAGGGAGGTCTTTCTTCTTTAAACTAAACTTTTGAGACCATAACACTCCACTGTTCTGTTTACTGAAAAAGAGAGTCAGAGACACCTCTGCCATCACAATCAAACTGAGCATCACTGAGAGCGAGAAGACCTGACACACACCTGCTTCCTGATGTGTTGCTCTGGGAAGTATACATCCCTTTTATAATCTTCTTGCTAAAAGCATTTAGCCCCTTCAGCCGGGCGTGGCTCAGCGGTTGAGCATCAACCTAGGATCCAGGAGATAGTGGTTCGATTCCCAGTCAGAGCACATGCCCGGGTTGCGGGCTCGATCCCTAGTGAGGGAGGCAGCCGATCGATGACTCTATTATCATTGATGTTTCTATCTCTCTCGCCCTCTCCCTTCCTCTCTCTGAAATCAATAAAAATATTTTTAAATAAATGAATGATTGAATAAATAAAAGCATTTAGCCTGAACCCAATCAAGCCCAGTACATGAAATCGGGGGACAGAGAAACAAATTCAATGATACTGTGAGGAAGCCATCAGGCAGATCCAGAATATGGAACATCTATATGGTGACTGTCCTGAAGTCTTCAAAAAGTCAGTGTTATTAACTATGTTTGTTTTTTTTAGAAATTGGGGGGGGGTCTTCTAGATTTAAGGAAACATAACCCAAATGCAATGCGTGAATTTTGACTAACCCTTGGCTTGAAAAAAATATTCTTGGGGAAATCTGCATCCAGACTGGATATTAAATAATGTCTGAAATTACTGTTAATTTTCTTAGGTTCAAGAATGGTACTATGGTTTTATATATAAATGTTCTTATTCTTGTGAGATTCAGAAGACTAAAATGATATCTGCACTTAGTCTTAACTGTTTTTATAGGAGAACAAGCTGAAGTGTTTAGGACTAAAGTGACATGATATCTGCAATTAACCTTCAAATGGTTCAGGGGAAAATGCACACATCCCACAGGCTCACACATATTGGTTAAACAAATGTGGCAAAATGTTAAAAACGACTGGATCTAAGTGGAGGGTATCTGCGTGTTCATTGTGTTACTCTTTCCATTCTTTTGTATGTTTGAAAATTTCATAATAAAAAGTTGGAAAAAGGTTTTCATTTAATTGGCAAGGCCATTAAAAAATTAAACCTCTGAGAACAGAACACCCCATTATTCTCTTTTTTTAAAAAAATGGCTGAGCCAGGGGAGCCCTACAATGCATAATGGGACTAAAGGAGCCATTAGCTAATTGAGTGACAGACTGGAGCGTACAGGGGAGGCTGAAAGGAGCAAGTGTGGCTGGAAAACATATACTGGAATCTTAGCTATAAATAGCAGCATTAGCCACCTCGCCTGGGGCCCTCAGGTTTCACTGCAGCCATGCTGACAACTCTACAAAGGGCCTTTCTCTTCAAGCATGTCTTCCTACTGCTTTTGAGGCACTGCTCAAAAATCAAGAAACCAATGAAAAATGGGTGTAGTAGGTCAATTTTCATAACTAGAATCAGATTTAGCACAGGAAGCTCACCAGCTACTCTCAGCCTCGTCCGTCCCTGCTCTATCTGTGGTCCTACAGTTCACATACATGTATTGAGCATGTTTAGGACTACTATTCTAGTCATGGAGAGAAAACAAGAGCAAAACAAGAGCACAGATTATCTGTGCTCTGGGCTGTTTATTTCTAGTTGGGAGAAATGGGCAATAAGCAATGGTTTGGGTTTGTTGTTGTTTTTTAAGTAAATTGCATAATCTGTTAGGAGGTTACAAATGCAGTAGAAATAAATGAAACGAGGCAAGGGGATGGAGAGTGCCAGAGGAGGGAGGAGGGTTTGGGGTGGTAAGAAAGTCTCGCTGGGAAAAAGACAATCGAGCAAAGACTTAAAGAAAGATGAGGCAGGGGAGCCATGTAGGTATCTGGAAGGATATTCTAGCCGCAGATAGAAGGAAGCACAGAGGCCGCAGGTGAGAGCATGCCTAGCAGGTATAAGGAATGGCAGGGAGGCTGGTGTGGCTGGAGGGGACAAGGGAAGAGAGGGGCAGGAGGTAAGGACAGTCAGTAACAAGAGTCCACAAGAAGGCCCTGGAGCCCTAGCAAGGTCTATGATGTTTACTCTGCATGAGATTAGAGCCCATTAGAGGGTTTTGAGAAAGGAAGGGACATGACTCCTATTGTAACACAATCGCTCCAGCTGCAGGAGGAGCAAGGGCTAAAGCAGACAAGACCAGGTAGGAGGTCACTGCAATATTCAAGTAGGAGCAGACGGTGGCTTGGTCTGCGGTGATGGCAGTGTCTTCCGGGAACAGGGTGCCTATAGGAGACACTACCTTGGCTGCTTTCCTAACACATACTAGTAAAGAGCCGTAACCCCCAAAGAGCACATCAGCCAGGCCCCACAGGCCTACCAGTGTGTGGAATCAAAGCTTTGGGCAAATCCTAGGCAAGGGCTGAAAAAGAGCAACTCAGAGCATGGATAGAGAAAGTCAGATTCAATTACAACCAAATGGAACATATATAATGAAAATATTCCGCTGGCAAGAGAGTTTAGTTCCACTGAGAACGCCAAAGTCCTAAGCTCATGCTAACTTCAGCAATCAGCAAACATACTTCAGTTATGGGACTGTGTGTGCCCTTCTGTTCTAAGTACCCGTTGGTAACCAATACCTTGTAATGCTGCTTTATGGAGGTCAACAGATAGCGGTAGGGCTAGGTATGTGAATCTAGGGGAAACGAATTTGGAAAGTCTGAAGGACCATGCCAGGAGATCCTTTCGAAAGCCAGCATACCAAGAGAGATAAGCAGACATTAGGTGCCTCCTGATGGAATCACACACCACCTCATCAAAGATGAAAAAAATAAGAAAACCCACACCAGATCAAGCCTCTAGATCTACCTATGAGTTTATAGGAAACACAGAGGGACAGAGTAACATGTTAACCCACAATTCAGCAAAACCCAAAATGTGGGAAACTATAGGACAAACTGTCCAGTTTCTCCAAAAACAAATTTCAAGGTGTTAAAAAGAAAACGGGAGAACCCATCAGTTAAAAGAGACTTAGGAGACAGATCACTCTTGTTTGGATCCTGATTCAAATACACCAAGGGTAGGGGGAAAGAAAACTGTAAGACAACTGGGGAAATGTAAAAACTGACTGAATATTTGATGATACTAAAATAATTACCATTAAGTTTTTTAGGTATAAATTTGGTATTATAGTTTTTAAGAGTCCTTATCTTTTAGAGATACACACTGAAATATCTGCAGGTGAAAGGTGTCTGGGATTCACGTAAAAATAGCCCAGTTAGATGAAACAGGAACGGCCATTCCTCACATGGCCGTGGAGCTGGGTGGCAGGCAGGCAGGGGTTCACGGACTATGCTTTCCACTTTTTTGTGTGCTTGACTTTTTTTTTTTTAATCCTCACCCGAGGATATTTTTTCCATTGCTTTTCAGAGAAAGTGGAAGGGGGAGGAGAGAGGGAGAGAGAGAGAGAAACATCGATGTGAGAGAGACACACTGACTGGTTGCCTCTCACACGCATCCCGACCTGGGCTGGGGATGAGCCTGCAACCGAGGTACGTGCCCTTGGCTGGAATTGAACCCAGACCCTTCAGTCCATGGGTTGATGCTCTAACTACTGACCAAACCCACTACAGTTTGACTTTTTTTTTTTAAAGTATATCTTTATTGATTTCAGAGAGAGGAAGCGAGAGAGAGAGAGAGAGAGAGAGAGAGAAACATTGATGATGCGTCATTGATCGGCTGCCTCCTGCACGCCCCCGACTGGGGATCGAGCCCACAACCTGGGCATGTGCCCTGACCGGCAATCGAACCCCGATCTCCTGGATCCTAGGTCGACGCTCAACCGCTGAGCCACGCCTGGCTGGGCACAGCTTGACATTTTCTATAATAGTTTTTTTCAAGCCAGCACACCCTAGGCACAGAGAGTATAAACTATAAACTAACTAAAAAACTTACAAAAATTCAGCATTACATATACAGTTTGAAATACAAAGGGGCAGAAAATATACCAATCAAAATGCTTAGGGAATGACTCCTACTCTTTTTTCCCCTCACTTCAAAGCCTCAGATCTGCAAGCAGCCTCAAGTTACTAATTTCCTACTGGGAAGAGCTGTTACGTGCAACCAAAATGAGTAATATTTTTCTAAGAGTTACTTTTCCCTTTCTTGACTTGGACTTTTTCATGTTTCTTGCATATGGTACTAATAAGCACAGGTAAATAGAACACGGAGGCTGCCTGCCTTGTTCCAACAAAAGAAAAAACGACGTAAACTATAACTGCCAGACGGTGCCCCTGTAACGGTGCAATTCGGTTATGAAATCCAGAACTCCTGCCTGGACAGTTTCACGATAGCAAATGAAGGAACCTTCTACTTTAGAATCTTCAGTCATCGCTGTCCCTCCCTGTCCCACGTCACTGAAAGATACATGCATGCACACATTTATACCTTTTCAAAGGAAAAAATCATTTTTTTTCTTCTTAATTCAAAATACAAATATAAGGATTTACCTGGAAATTTTAGGGAAAATAAGGCAAGACACAAAAAAGGAGGATACTTCTAAGGGAGGCCAAGTGCTCTTAGGTCAAGAGTCTCGGAAGCCTGATGAAGATGTGATTGATTTGGCCTTAACAAGAGCAGCTCAGTGGAACAAACAAACCTTCTCTTTCCTCCTGCCTCCCTCTGCCCTCAGTCCCATAGGCCCATCAAAAGAAAGTGAAAATAAGCAGGGCATTCATTAACAGGTCAGTGTTCGTTCTACACATAGCTGTGAAACACTGGTGCACAGAGGAACTGAACGGAGGAAATTCCAAAAGGGCAGAGAGTAAACAGTCTCTTTTCCATTCCCAGGTTCCCCATAACTCAGACACACACAGGCTGGCGTCTACTTCAGGTTTAACGAGAACGTTCTTTCACGTTCCTTTTGCAGTAAAGGAAGCCAGAAGCCACCGGGATTTACTGTTACGATGTCTCTTTGGCTTCCAACCTTACCCAGAGCCTAACAAGAGAAAGTCTTTTCTACCAAGCTACCATCAGGTGGTAAACACTGGAATGCCTGTTGGGGGACCAATGTCGATTCTGCTTCACCCCACCTGCCCTCAGCCCCCATCACTTACAGGGTCCCCCGCCCTGGTAGGGTCCTCCCAAAACATGGGGTAAGGAAGAATCTACCTTGGCCTTGAAGCCTCTTCTGTGTGCTGCTGCTGGGGTCCACCCGTAATCATCTCCACATTAAAGTTTGGTCCACTGGGGGTTGCATCAACTCCTCCAGAGCAGACAGCTTCACTTTACAAAGCCAGTGTGTAAATTTTTCTTTTTCTCTTTCTTTCCTGTTCATTTATTCAAGAAGCATTTTCTGGGTGCCTACTATCTGCCTGACATTGCGCTACAAGCTGAGTTATAATGAAGAATGAATATAGACGTTGTCTCTGCTTTCAGTAACCTCACAAGTCAGTGGGACAAAGAGAAGTAAATCATCTCACAAGGAAATGCAAACTTACAGCTATGGAACAGATTCCATGTACGACGTCAATGGTCCCATGAGCAGCTGGGTAACTGACCTGTTCATGGCATCAGGGAAAATTTCCTGAGGAACTGACTACTCAACTGGGATCTGAAGTTTCTGGCAGACAGCTAGCAGGTTGGGGGAGGGGAGGGAGAGGGGAGGTAGACCATTCCAGGCAAAGGAAATACCATGTGCAAAGGCACTGTGGCACAATGAGCTGGATGCTTTCAGAAAACTGAACAGCGATAAGCAGGGTTCAAGAGGAATGTTATCCAAACAGGACAGGAGATCTACATGGTGGCCAGACAGTGTAATTAATGCCTTGTGGGCCTGCCACGTTGAAGAGTTTTTCTCTACCCTAAGAGCAGTAGCATGGTACTTAAGGGTTTTTAATCAAGGTGTGACAAGATCTACTCTATGTTTGCATAAGAGACAAAAATAAGGGTAGATACAGGCAGAGCAGACAGGAGGCCACAGGAAAGTACCAGGGCAGTAGAGGTAGGGATGAAAGAAGTGAGCCAACTTGCAAAAGTAAAAACCAAGAGAACCTGAAAATAGGTTAACAAAGCGGCGGGGGGTTGGAGGGGAGGTTAGGCAAGAGAGGCGGAGGGATCAAAGACGAATCCTGGGGTTCTTACCGACTTAACCGTCAAATGGAGGATCTCTACATTGAAATATGGAGCACTGGAAAAGGGCCAAGTCTGGGGAAGAGGTGACGAGTTCAGATTTCGACACGCTAATTTTTTTTTTTTTTAACATATCTTTATTGATTTCAGAGAGAGGAAAGGAGGGGGGGAGAGAGAGAGACACAAACATCAATGATGAGAGAGTCATTGATCGGCTGCCTAGCCCGCAACCCAGGCATGTGCCCTGACCGGGAATCGAACCCCAATCTCCTGGATCCTAGGTCGAAGCTCAACCGCTGAGCCACACCCAACCAGGCGGACACGCTGATTTTGAGGTGCCTCTGACATCCACGAGGAGGCAGCAAGACAGTAGTCAGGTATGCGGGTCTGGAGCTCAGAGGAAGGGTCTAGACTGGAATTTCAAATCTGTGGGTCACCTGCACGGGGTGGCTATTCGTAAAGAGGAGGAATAGATGGGAATGCGATCACAGAAGAGAACAGAATGGTAGGAGACGCTCAGTTATTAGTCAAACAGACGACGATGAAGACAAAGAAGAACTGTCAAAGAAGACAGAGAAGAACTGTCAGAGAGGCAGCAGGAAAACAAGGAAGGATTCCTGAGAAGTCAGAAAACAATGGGCTCCAAAGCATGTACGGAGAGTCTGCCCTCCCTCATAAGAGGAAGAGATACAGCTCCCTCCTACCACAGGAAAGAGCAGCAGAGATTAGGCACATGCATCCTCATTTCGGTAAATGACAGACTGATCAGTCAGGACTGTCCTTATTTCTCTTGACCCAGGATTCCAGTGATCTATGGCCAAGGCCTACACAGCTACACACGTTTTTACTTACCAAAAAAAAAGTGCACATGGCTGTACACTTCAGAACTGGCTATTCATCACAGTCATCCACCTAATAAGGTACACCACAAAGGGTCTCTCTTGAATGAACGAGGGGTCCCTTTAATACAGGGTACAAAAGGCCTCACTGTCTTGGTAAATCTCGGTTTGCCAAGCTATAGCATATTTTTCAATAATTTCAAAGTAGCCCGGCCGGCCATGGCTCAGCGGTTGAGCGTCGACCTAGGATCCAGACGATCGGGGTTCGATTCCCGGTCAGGGCACATGCCCGGGTTGCGGGCTCGATCAATGACTCTCATCATTGATGTTTCTGTCTCTCTCTCTCTCCCTCTCCTTTCCTCTCTCTGAAATCAGTAAAGATATATTTTTTTAAAAAAAATTTTTTTCAAAGTAATTTAGGGGAAATAAATACAGATCTGGAAAAGTTAAATCTTTATAATAAACTGTCAGTTCGCATCACTTGCTGCTGCCTTGTCAATAAAGGTCCTCCTCCCCAAGGGGAGAGAAAGTCCTCATCACCCATTAACAGCTATTCCTACAGGCCCACTATAACAGCTCATCCATTCTACACGCCCTCAGGGAGCCTCAGGATCAAACCACCTCTCCCTGCTGTACAGGATCAAAGCCAAGTTTATAAACACAATACAGTCAGGCTTTCAGTGACCAAACTTTCTTTTAAATGGTTTTGAATAGCAAAATGTAGGACCTCAGCTAAGAAAGAATTTTTATGGTTAAGATTCTGCTTTTGGTCTGTTTAAAAAAATTGGGTTTTAAAAATTACAATTTCAGATGAGTGAAACATGCCACATTAAGATTTGAACTAATAATTATGACGAATATACAAGAACATGGAAAATCACTCAAACTACAATGTTAAGTTAAAAAAAGAAAACATGAAGTTATAGAATGCACCCTACTGTTAAAACCCTGAAAAAACAGGTAAAGAGGCAAAGAAATAAATGAACCAGGGAAAAATAATACATTGTGTTTGAAGACTAAGATTATGAACTAGCCCAGCCGGGCGTGGCTCAGAGGTTGAGCGTTGACCTAGGATCCAGACGATCGGGGTTCAATTCCCAGTCAGGGCACATGCCCGGGTTGCAGGCTCGATCCCCAGTCGGGGGCGTGCAGGAGGCAGCCAAGCCAGTAAATGACTCTCTCATCATTGATGTTTCTATCTCTCTCTCTCCCTCTCCTTTCCTCTCTCTGAAATCAATAAAGAGATATTTTTTTTTAAAAAAGATTATAAAATAAATAAAGGCTTTGTTTTTTAAATTCCATTATTGCATAGTGGATGCTTTCTTTTTCTTAATTTCCACACCAGTTAGACACGTATACATTAGTGTTTACAAATGAAATGACATGGTGTCTAAGACGGGCTTTCAAATACAGCTGGACATGTGCTGATCACTGTTAAAAGTGGGTAATGGTACAGGATAGTTCATTACACTATTCTCTCTGCTTTTATTTATGTTTGAAATTTTCCATAACAAAAAGGTTTTCAATTTTTGTCCCATTTATGCTATATGTTATCGTCACAATAAACATTAACTTAATTTTTTAAAAATAACAACAACATGCTCATTATAAGAAATTTAAAATAATACAGAAAGGTAAAATATGACACCTTCCCCATAAACACAAACATGCCAAATCCCTTCCCCATGAAATAACTCACTGTAGACAACTCTGTAGGGAGTCATCATACCTGCAAACACTAGCACAAATACACACATATAAACTATGTGTGCAAAACGGGCTTCATCCCAGACCCAGAAGTTGGGCCCTTTAATTTTTCCCTTAACGTATTCCACGAATCTTTTAAAATATATACAGAAGCAATTCTCCACTGAGGAAGGTTTTAGGATTGAGGTGAAGTCAGCCTTTACTTTAATATGTGCCCTCCGGGAGAATGAATTTATTAATACACGTACAAATAAACATTAAGTAAGAAAGAAAGGGAGAGAGGGCAAGAAGACACAGGCACCCCCACCCCCGGCCCAGGCCAGGCCTGACACTAAGGTGAAAATCCCCACTCTGTCCCTAACCGTGGCACTAACTATACAGCTCCCATTAATTGTGGCGTTCTTACTCAGGGCCAGAATCACTTTCCCGACCAACATACCACTCTCCTACAAGAATAAGTCTCCTACTCTAAGAAAAATACTCCTAGAATCCTGGAAGACCAAAGGAAAAGGGAAAATAAAACACTCAAATGAGATAAATGAGGTTTGATCTTAATACGATTCCAGCAGCCGCAGCGTCTCCCCCAGGAGAACATGGGAGACTGGAATGGGCAATCAGGCGGGAGCCACTCTCAAATAACTGGCGCAAAGCAGAGGCCCAAACATCAGATGAAATGTTTCAGGGTTTTGGGGTTGGTGTGTGTTTTTTTGGCAACGGGAAGGAAACAGCTCATATCCAGGCAACAGTCTTATTTTCCTATCACCAATTTTGGGCTCTGTGCAAGGCCACCATTTCATGCCTATAACAGCTGTCAGTTTAGAAGCCCAATACTATGCGGCTGATTGGAAACAGTGCGAGTCGTCGAGGAGATGGCACGTCACCTCTGTGGGACAGGCTTAAGAGAAATGGAAGAAGTTTCTAGAAATGTACAAATAGTACAGTACTACATTAACAACAACCCAATTTGGAAGAAAAGTTTCCCAAGTCTTCCTTGAGTAACTTAACCTCTAGACCTGCACTGTCCAATGTGGGAGCCACAAGCCACATGTGGCCACTGAGCACTATGCATGTAGCCAGTCCAACTGAGATGTGCTGAGTGTGACACATCAAGTCTTCAAAGACCTGATACAAAAAAAACAACAATGTAAAGTATCTCATTAATTGTTTTCTTTATATTGATTTTAATTCTATATTAAAATGATAGTATTTTGGATATATTAAGCTAAATAAATCTATTATAAAAGTTAATTTCACCTGTTTTAATTTTTTTAAATGTGGCTACCAGAAAATTTGAAATTACATATGTGGTCCGCGTTATTTCTATTGGACAGAGCTAGAGCTGCTCAGGTGCTTCCTCCCTGCCACTTTGGTCATAATCTTGAGCAGGTGTCACACACCAGACCTGGCTGGCCCCAGGGGCCTCTCTGTGTAAACCTGATACACCCAGCTCATTCCTGCCTCAAAGCTTCCCACATACTGTTCCCTCAGCCTGGAAAGTCTTTCTTCTGTTGGCTGGCCAATCCCTTCTCATCCTTCTAGAGTCCTGGTGTCACTTCCTCTGGAAAGCCTTCCTTGACATCCCCCCATCCTATGCTAGACGAAGTCCCCAGCAACACATTCCAGAGCATCCCGCACTTTCCTCCATCCCATCTGTCACACCTGGACCCATCTGCACCAGTTATCAGTTTGACATCTGTCTGCCTTCCTCTCTAGATCCTAAATTCCAGGACTGCCGGCTTTACAAGGAGTCACTGTGTGATGTGGTAAATAAACTTCATACCTCCCCTGCTCCAGGCAGGTCTCACAATCTTAAGAAAAGGCCTACAGAGAAGACAAAAAGTTCCCCTCACACCAAATCCTGGTCCAACATTGAGAAATTCTTACATCTGAAAAGGAAACAAAGGAAAGAGGGACAAGGTGTCTTGACCACCTACAATGAAGCAAAATGCAAAATGGCATAACATACCTCTAGAAAAGGGGGAACGGCCTTGGCCTACATTCATGTTTGGAGGGGTGGAGTTGCTCTGCTCAAATATGCTCTCCCATGAAGTTGACCAACTTCCAAAGCCGACACATTTATGGAATACTCTAGAGGCAGCAGTAAAGCCCAAGCTACACAGAGGGAGCCACGTACAGGGAAAGGATTCCTGACAGAAAGCTTTTCTTCTTTCTTCAAGTAAGGTTTCACAAGGCAGCCTCTCAGCCGGCGACACAGAGAGCAGATCTGTTTTCACATTCGTTGCAGGGGCCTGTGTGTTTACTTTTGAGACTCCTGGCTAAAAGGACCTTTTCTTTCAAACAGCTCTCCACTGACACTAAAGCCGAGCACTGGGTCCGGCTGTACCTTTGAGAAGCTGGGCAGTGGGTCGGGGAGGGGGTGGCCTTGGCTTCTTTGGGCATTCCTTGAGGTTCTGGCTTGGCCTATCTGCCTGAGGTGCAGGGTGATGGAAAGCAACATACAGAGAGCTTTTCAGAGACTATTAAAGACGGTCTAAATCTCAATGCCTGGCATCTGGTGCCAATCAAGAACACAGTAGTCGCTGATGTAACTGCAACCGGATGGGGTAAAACGAAACAAAGGCTCACATTTGGAGGCTGGGACAGACTCAACCCAGTGGCTCCCCAGAGTGGCCACCCAGCACTGCCCTGGTCCCAGCTCTGCCTCAGACCTGAGCCACGGCATTAGCCACAGAAACCTAATGCACAAGAAAAGGCAAGATGTCACCTCGCTAATCTAATGCAACATAATATACATAATATGCCACTATTATATTATACTATACTCTGCTATACTACACTATACTATATTATATTATACATTAGTGTCTTCTATGTGTTCTAGGCACAGGGTTGGAAGGATGCACACGAGTGAACAAAAATCAAACAGTGCCTGCCCCCATGCGGCTGACATTCACCTTGTAGAAGACAACAAGTGAGACAAATAAACAGAAAGCAACAAATAACAAACTTATAGACACAGACAACAGTATGGCGGTTACCAGAGGGGAAGGCGGGAGGTTGAAGAGGGTAAAGGGGATCAAATCTATGGTGACAGAAGGAGACTAGGCTTTGGGTGGTGAGCACACAATGCAATACACAGATGATGTATTATAAAACTGTACACCTGAAACTTATTTAATGTTATTAACCAATGTTACCCCAATAAATTTAATTTATAAAATTGTAAGTCTTATAATTTAGTGTTATAAGTCTTGCTTATAATACTAAAAAAGTAGAAATAGCCAACAATAAAAGATTGGTTAAACTACAGTGCTTTCATACCAAAAAAAAGTTATCACAGCCATTTAAAATGATCTACTTTTACGGAGGAAGAAAAAACTGGGTTAAAAAAAAAGCAAGTTACAAAGCAATATGTATAGTGAGTTTCCACTTTGGAAAAAAGTTATATACACACACATACACATACACACATATATGATTTACATACAAAAATAAAAATAAAAAAAGCTTAGTGGGTAGCTAACAAAATATTAAGAGGATTAGCTCTGAAAACTAGAATTTCAAGGGATTTTAACCTTCTCCTTCATTGGGAGACAGTATATGCAGAGGTTACAGGCAAAATCTCTGGGACCAAATGGCCTAGGATAAATCCCAACTCTGCGACCACCTACTGTGTGGTTTTGGACGAATTATATAACATCTGCCAGCATTTCCTCAGCAAAGGGGATGGTGATACAATCTATCTCACAGGTATGAAGGAGTAAACTTTAATATATATCAAGGATTCAACAAAACAGTGCCGGATACATACGAAGCATTCAGGATATTTTTGTTGTTATTTTCAATAATCATGAAATAATAATAATCAGAAAAATTGCAATAATATTTTCCGTTTTAGAAGCATATGTTACTTTTATAACCAGAAAAGATATTAATATTTTCAATTTGGGGAACAAGAGAAAATTTCTCAGAAATTTTCCGTGAGCATTCCACGAGACTGAAATAACTAGGTCTCGTGGTTTAGCAGGTTCATACAAATAACTAATTGGCTGTTCATGACTGGTTTCGCGATTTCTACCATCAGGCCTTCTCAAGTTTGCAGCTAGGTCCAAAATAATCTCCCTGCCAGCTTACAGGATTGTCACATACTGCCTTTCACGTTTGTCCCTTGACCACCTCCTCCTCAGCTAAAAAAAGTGAATAATTTTTCAAATTTAAAACTGTTTTTAACTGTAGAGCAATTTTTTTTCATTTTCCCTCTTCTCCCTCTGACTCAAGTTCCAAGGATCAGTAGTTTTATTTATCTTTCAGTTGAAAAACTGGAAAAACAGCAGTGTGTTTACTTTAAAATAAATGCACATACTGTCTGCCAGCCATGCCTCCTTGAGGTGCACAGCCCACCTCAAGCAGAACACGCCATCCTTACAGGAGTGAGAGAGGCGGTGCGCATCCCCCCCCCAACTGGCCTATCTGTTCTTGGCACGTAAAATGCCAGAACACTCTGCTTGTAAGATTTTTAAATAAAGAGAGAGCTGTTTACTTTCTTTTGTTTTTTTAATCTGGGAGACGCACATGGGGAAAGGAAAGAGACATACAGAGAAAATGGAAAGCAGCATAAACAAGGGGCTTTTCGAAGTCTACTTCATTGATGACAGTAGTATGGGTACAGCAATTCTCACCACCTGCTGTACACTGTAGAACTGAGGAAATGAGTAATTATATAGATGACGTTAAGAGCCAGGGTTCTCATACGGAATGAAGAAAGGTTAGGAAGAACCCTGTGGAGGTGAATTAGAATTAGAGGTTTCAGTATGAATTCATGGTGTTTAATACAGAGACATAGAAATAGATATTTACATGTTTCTGTGTGTGTGTATGTGTACATGTGCATACTATATATATAATGTCTGTCAGGAAACACTAAGGATCAACAGCCAAGGTTGGAAGAAGAGCAGTGAGAAGAGATATGTCCAACATGATGGTACCACACCTTCCAACGAAAACAGTGAGACTGTAAAATCTATCAGGAAAAAATACAACTAGATCCTTATCCCACATCATATACCAAAAAAAACTCTAGATTGATGAAAGGGTTAAATGTTTGACAAACTAAATAAAGAAAACCATCACAAGTGTTGGTACAAGGAAGGTATCTAACTTTATTTTTTCCCCGAGTGGCAGCTTAGTGGTTCTCAGGCTTGAGCATGCACCAGAAGCCCCTGGAAGGTTTGTTAAAACACAGGCCAGACAGACCAGGACCCAGACTTCTGATTCTGCAGGTCTGGGATAAGGACTCTGAATTTACATTTCTGATATGTTTCCAGGTCTGGGGACCATGCTGCTGGTCTGGATACCACACTTTGAAATCCACTGGGTTAGTTGATGGTCCTAATGCCATTGTTTATCTTTACTGATTTTAAATGCCACCTTTCTCATACAGTAAATTCTACCTATGCTGGATTACGTTTGGAAAATAATATATGGTGGGGACACGTCAAAAGAATACAGAAGCAAGCTTGAAGAGGCACCCATTGGTCAAACCAAGGATAATTCAGCATCAAAGTAATGGCAGTAATAAATTATAATCCACTGAACAAAGTAAGAATCTGTGAGCTGAGACTGATAATGCATGCATACCCAAAGGAAAAGACAAAGCACTTCCTTGTAGTAGTACGTCAACTAATAAAAGTGGAAGGAATGATAAAATTGGTGTTGGGGGGGTTGCAACCATCACAGTAATAACTGATTCAGAAAAAAACCATTCATGAACATTATTGAGTACAAAAACAAGTAGGTGAAGTTGTGATGAGAACAGATATTTACATAGTCTCAAAGTATCTCCCCATAATTTACTTATTAGTTATAAGGAGAAAATAGTAATTTTACAGTGTAGAAACCTGGCAGACACCATTTTAACCAAATGATCAAAATTAATGTTATCAATAATGAAATAAAGTTGTGTGCCTGATATGATGCACTGAGGACACAACATCACTTCTGAGTGTTCCAGAAAAAAAATGTATAAATATTCATTGGGCTGTGTATCACTTAACATTTGTGTACTTTTCCTTAAAAGAAAAAAAATTGAATTGGGGGGGTCAAAGGCAAGTTCTAGGCAACAATGTTTTCGAGGAAGACCACCCCTCACTGGATTTATGGCTTAAAACCAGCAGAGATCAGCTCAATCCAACATGGCAACTAATTTCACCTAATGGTAACCCCTAGCCTCATTATATGCTCACCGTAATATATTAGCATGCTAAACAACACAGCCCTCATGCCTTGATCAGAAATGGAAAGCCCATATAAGGACACAACACGGCTGAGGGAGCTCCTCTGAGAAATCTCCTTCTTTCCCTGGAAGAGCCTGAATATCCCCCCCTTAATGAATACACTACACCCTCATTAAATGAACCTCAATAAAGGAAGCAAATTCTGCTAAATGGGAGCTGCTCTGTCTGTGGAGTAGCCACTTTCTGTCTCATTGCTTCACTAATAAACTCATTTTCACTTTAAGCTCTAAAAACAACAACGTCTTCATTAGAAGAAACAAGAATAAATGCACTAAGCTTTCAATTCAAAAGCTATAAATGACTTACTGACTGACTGAATAAATAAGATATGTAACAGATCTAAGGGCAAATAGTTGAAAAAAGTTAAAGCTAAAAATGGAAATTAATATTAGAGAATATGGTATAATTGATGGAAAATCAAGAAGTTGTCCTGTAAAAAATCAACTAAAAAGCAAAAGTTAAAACAAAAATATTTATGCTAGTCAAGAAAAACACTGGGAAAAAACACAAATACCAAAAATTTTAAGTGAGAAAAATTAGAAACATTTTTTAAAATGAGAATGCTATTTAAAATCTTTATATTAATAAATTTGAAAATCTCATGAAATAATTTCTCAGGATATATGAATTAACAAAATTGATGCAAGATGAATCAGAAATGTTGAACAAACCAATCATTATGGGGAAAAATACTGAAAAAGTCATCAAAGAATTATTTCAAAGAAAGCTGCCAGACCCTGTTGGTTTTATGGGTGAGCTCTTTCCTGTACTCATGGAACAGATAATTCCCACGTTATACAGTCTGTTCCCGAAGTTGGAAAGCACTTCAACTTACTGTATAAAATTAGCTTAACCTCAATTCCAAAGCTGACAAAAATAGTACAAAACTACAGACAAACGCCACTTATGAATATAGATGGAAATCCCCTAAATAAAATATTAACAAGCAATTCTAACAAAACTTTCAAGAAATAATCTAGCATGAGCAATTAAGTACATTCTAGAAATTCTAAGATTGTTACTATTAGGAAATTAATATAATAAGCTGAAGGAAGAAAAATAATATAATTATCCAAATTGTTGCTTAAAAGATTATTTGCTAAAAATTCAACTCCATTCCTGATTTTTAAAAGAAAAACAACAATTAATAAACCAAGAAGACAGGTTACTAACACCTAACCTTACACCCAGAGGAGAGTCACAAGCAGCATAGTTATTAGGGCAGGACACCCGCTCCAGCACCACTAAAGCAGGAAAGTGTGTGCAAAGCAACTCACAAGAAAAAGACATAATTACCTAATAAGATGAGCAAAATTATCAGTCTTAGAAACCACATATATGTCTCCCAAGGAAAGTCAAAAGAAACTATTTAAACCTATACTAAAAATTCAGCAACTTACAGATAAAAGAAAATACAGAAACTAACAGTCAATACTAAAAACACTAGATTAGAAGACACTATAGGAAAAGATACCACTAAAAATAATAGCTAAATCATTTTTAAAATTAAAAGAGTCTACCTAAAGATAACTTCAAAATGATCCTAATGAATTTAGAGACATCCACGTTCCTGAGTAAAAAGAATCGGTATGGAAATTCTCCATAAAAGAACTTTACAAATGATAGGATTCTAATAGAATCTCAAGGTATTTGAGGGGAGGAAAGTAGAAAGAGGGAAAAACTTGACAAAATAATTTAAGGTAGCCAGTTCGATCCCTGGCCAGGGCATATACCTGGGTTTCGGGTTCGTTCCCTGGTCGGGAGGCAGCCAGTTGATGTTTCTCTCTCACATTGATGTTTCTTTCTCTCTTTCTCTCTCTCAAATCAATAAAAACATTTTTTTTTTTTAAAAATAAGGAGACTTTAACTATAAGATATTAAAACATATTATAATGTTACAATAACTAAGACAGAGTGACTTTAAAACAACAAATGAAATGGCAAGTCCCTAAACAGGCCCAAGTATACATATGTTTTTAATATATGCTGAAGGTAGTATATCAAATCAATGGGGAAAGAGAGGGGTGGCTCAATAAGCAGGGTTAAAGCCATCGGCTAACTATTTGGAAAACTTAAACAACTCCCTACTTACACTGCGCACAAAAATAAATTTGTTTGGATGAAGAATAAAACGTGACAAACTAAAATCACAATGAACTAGGAAAAATAGCGATGACTATGTACCTGAGCTCAGAATGGGGAAAGCGTTTCAAAGAATGAAAGAACAGGCTGAAAACACAAAGGGTGACAGATTTTACTACAAAAACTTTAAAACACCTCTTTGGAAAAAGAAAAAGAAAACCCACAAAACTAAAATGCAAATGAAGCCCGGCGGGGCAGGACTCAGTGGTTGAGCATGGACCTAGGATCCAGGCGATCAGGGTTCAATTTCCGGTCAGGGCACATGCCTGGGTCGCGGGCTAGGCAACCGATCAATGACTCTCTCATCATTGATGTTTCTATCTCTCTTTCTCTCCCCCTCCTTTCCTTTCTCTGAAATCAATAAAGATATATTTTTAAAAATTAAAAAATAAAATGAAAATGAAAATCTGGAAAAATGTTTACAAATTATAAGACAAAGAATGATGGCCTTAACATATAAAGAGCTTAGGTAGCTCAGTTGGTTAGAGCATCGTCTTGATAAGTCAAGGTTGTGGGTTCGATCCCCAGTCAGGACCCATATAAGAATCAGCCAATGAATGCATAAGGAAACAACAATCAATGTTTCTCTGTCTCTCTCTCCCTTCCTCTCTCTAAGAATCAATTAAAAAAAATTTTTAAACACATATGAAGAGCTCTTTTAAAACTAAAAGTGAAAGCTGAACACTTCAATATAAAAATGAGCAAAGGATGGGCAATACACATACTTTAAAACATTGAATTGCCTTCAATAAATCACAGAAAAGGTAGAGTGAAGGTGGGAGTACTTCATAGAAATAACCAAATGCAACAAGAGCACCTGGCCCAAATCCAGATTCAAGCAAACCAGTTTTTAAACAACACTTTGAGACAAATCATAAAATTGAATATAAACTGGATGATAAGTAATAATAAGGAATTCATGTTAAAATGATAGGTGCGATAATGGTATGGTAATTATGTAAGAAAATGTACTGCTTTTAAGAGATGCATGCTGAAGAATCTAGGATAAAATGCTGAGCCATCTAGAATTTACTTTAAAACACTACAGCCAGAAAAT
This sequence comes from Miniopterus natalensis, assembly GCF_054644295.1. Classification (NCBI taxonomy): domain Eukaryota; kingdom Metazoa; phylum Chordata; class Mammalia; order Chiroptera; family Miniopteridae; genus Miniopterus; species Miniopterus natalensis. The sequence goes on from NC_142098.1 coordinate 26,522,250, forward strand.
AAAGGGATGGAGCAAATCTGGCATAATGTTAATTATCAAATAGGCAAAAAAATCTTTTTCTTACAAATGAATCCAACAAACGCTAAGGTGCAATAGAAACCAGCCATCTCAGCTACTGCTATTGTAAGGGTTTAATTGGTAGAACATTTCTGGAGGGTAATCTTGGAATATGTGTCAAAAACCATGAAAAATGTTTAAACCCAGTAAGTTCATGTTCACTCATTTATCTCAAGCAAATTTTAAATGGGCACAAAGATTTTAAAACTTTCAAGTCTATCATAGCATTATTTGTGATGTGTGAAATACTGAAATCTATCCAAATGTTCAATTTTTTACACAGCCATCTGATGGACTATTACCAGGCAGTCATGAAAAATTGAATTTTGGAAGAAAAATTAAAGCTATTTTGATATATTTTATGGTTCAGCGGCTATGGAAAAAAGTATAGTGGTTCCTCAAAAACTTAAAAGTAAAAATAACACATGATCCAGTAATTCTACTTCTGAGTATGTGTCCTTGAACGGGTGCATAAACAAAATGTGGTATATTCATACAATGGAATATTACTTAGGCTTTAAAAAGGAGATTCTGATACATGCTACAATATCACTGAGCCTTGAGGACCTTATGCTAAGTATAATAAGCCTGTCACAAAAAGCAAATACTGTAAGATTCCACTTATATGAGGTACCTAGAGTAGTCAGAGTCATAGAGACAGAACACAGAATAATGGGGTGTTGAGAAAAGGGAGGAAAAGGGAAGTTGGTGTTTAATGGGTACAGAGTTTGAGTTTGGGAAGAAGAAAAAGTTCTGGAGATGGATGGTGGTGATGGCGGCACGACAATGTGAATGTACTTAATGCCACCGAACTGTACACTTAAGAATGGTTAAGATGGTAAACTCGACGTTATGTATATTTTATAATAATTAGAAATAAATATATAAAGATACTTGATACATTTTCAAGAGAAAAAGACATGCTGCAAAATATTATGTTCGTCTATGATCACAATTTTGTTTCACTGCCATCTTAAATATTAATATATATTTGCACACAGGAAAAGCTCAGGAAGGTATGTATCAAAATGTTAATAATTATCACTAGGTGCTGTGCTTCCGGGAGAATTTTATTTTCTTTGTGTGCCTGTGTGCCTTTCTGTAATTCCTAGGTTTTCTACAATTACTTTTATAATCGAAAGCAAAAGGATGTAGACTGGACAAATGAAGAAGGAAAGAAAAGGACATGCGTGTTGGTTGCCCACAATTATATTTCCAAATGACATAATACATATAATACAACTTGAGAATCAAATCATAAAAGGCAGCCTAAAGTTTGGGAAAATAAAAACCAACTCATAAAACAGAGCATCAGGGAGTTCCCTGAAGAATTAAAATAGAGACATATGCCTGGTTTTAAGCATTTCCCACAGCCAAGGTGGGTTCACCACATCTCTGTGTGCCCAACAGGGAAGAAAGACCCAGGGGAGCCTCCAACCCCACCGGAGTGGCCCATCAGAAAGGGCAGGCTCAGAAAAAAGGACTGGAATCAGTGCAGCACTCTCCCTGGGACTCAACACTCCCCACCCCCACACCTCTCTTAAGCTAAATCCACTTTCAGAAAATATTTTCTAGACAGCAGCTTCAAGAGAAAAAGGAGCCTTTCTTTCTGTGCCATTCCCTCACCACATATGGTACTGCTCTGAATAGAGGCTTTTATGAGGGAGGGTTCAGATACCACAGCCACGGTTATGCCACTAACCACAAACAACAATAAATAGATGTTAGGGTTTAGATTTCCATGCAGCAGAGGTACCCTGAATAATTATGATAGAGCTTCCATCACAGTCTAACATCCAATAAATGTTTATTGAGCGCCTGCTAAGCACAGGGCACTATTTGTAACAACATCCCACACCAACACGCACACACCCACACATGCAGTGGCTTTGTTCTGTTCCAGGACTCAGACTAGGAAAGCAACGGTGTAGACTGGAGGTATTGGACAGTTTGATTTTACATGTCCCACATCTCCTGGCTGGGGAAAAGAGGGCCAAAGGCAGAGGAAAAACACTGATCCTTCTGAAGGATCAAGGGGACACAGAGCTGCATCCCACCACTATGGCCCCTGGAAAAGGGGGCTGAATTCTGCAGAAAGAAGCATTCAGCCTTCCTAAAACTCCACGGACAGCATCCGTGGGGAGCAAGTCACTGCAGCCCCTGGTCCTGGAGGAAACGACATCACCAGCTTTACTGGCCATGTTGAGAGAAATCCATGCCTGCAAATGCTTCCCCCCACTCGAGTAAATGAATCACATCAGCCATACGTACTTTTGCCCCCATTGTTCTTCAGGACATTGGAGAGGTTGACAGAGGCGGTGCCTAGCAGTTCATTTCTTAAGGTATGGCAGCTCCAGACCTTCAAATCTAAATGACTCTGGGCCGTGACATTCCTGGAAAACAAATACTTGATTCATCACATCCAAGCAGGTCAGCCACTCTTAATGCCTTAGAAGAAAACAGGTATCGCTGACAACTGGGGGGGAGGGACCCCAAACAGGAAGGCACTCACATAACCTCTTCCCCCCCACGGCTGACCCTGTAACCATCTAGCTAATAATGAACACTTATGAGCTCAGTGGTGTGGAAACACTTAAAGAGAGGCACCTCGGGTACCAAAGGCAGAAGAGTCAGAGGCTCCACGGGACACCTGGATCTCCCACCACAACCCCCTTGGGGCGCCTTCTCTTTCCCCATGTTGCTGCATTCAAAGAGAAGGGACTTTCTCTTACAAAATGATGATCTCATTCCAGAGAAGCTCAGAGCTCCCGATTCGCTTCCCGGTCTTCTTGGTCTCACTGGGGAGCCCATCCACTGCCACCTCCACAAATGAGTTAATTCGAGGTTGGCGATTATGCACCTTGGGCTTTGCTGACACCACTGGATGAGAAAGAAAGAAAAAGTCAAGGATGAGACAGAGGGCTCCCAGCTGCCCCCATGTGGCAGCTGGTCTCACTCTTGTTTGCTGCTTCTTTCAAAAAATAAAATTTGTTTTTTCCTGATTCTAAGAAGACTTATTTTTTAAAATGTGAGGACACAAAAAAATACAAAGCATAAGAAACAAAAATCACTCCTAACCTAAAAACAAGATGTTGGTAAATTCACACTTTCTAGACTTTCATCCTTTATGTCCCTAATTCTCTGAAAATTCTTCTCTTCTCAAAATCCATTTTAAAAGGCTGTAATATAAGCCCATTATAACAATATGCCATAATTTAGATAACTGTTCTTTCATGGATGAATAAATTACTTCCAATTTTTTGCTCTGAAAAAATGTATATACAGTATTTTCTTGCATTTCTGAGTATTCCTGCAAAGGATATAAACATTTTTAAAGTTCTTAAAACAGCTTAATTCCTTTCCAAAAAGGGTAAACCTATGTAGATGCCTGTGAGTGCTAGAGGAATATCTCCATTTCACCAAACACTGCATAACACTGAATACAATGTTTTTTCATTCTTTGCAAATATCATGTAAACAAAATTTTAAAATTGGTGTAAAGATAATAGCTAAAATTTACTGAGTACTTTTTACAGATACTATGCTATGCATACATTTTCTAACAGAATCCTCACAACAAACCCATGAGGCAGGGAATATATCATCACCCCCATTTCACCCAGGAGGAAACAGGCTTGAGGAAGCTAGGTCACTGCCCCAGGCTACAGAGCCAGGGAGCTTTGAGCCAGGATGTGCAACTGGGCAGCCCGATTACACCATGCTGTGTGTGCCATTACCAGCCTTTGCTTATTTGTTCTAATGCTTTCCTTAAATTACCAGTGAGACTGAATATTTTTTCCATGTGCTTGTTAACCATTTGCATTTCCTCTTCATGTGGCAGTGTTTCTGATGTTCGCTTGGCACCAGCAAGCCAGGGACTCAGAGAGCACAAGCAAAGCAAGTATCTGCCCAAAGCTAGACAAGCTCTTCTTAGAGCACATATTAGCTACGGTGGAAACTCCAGGTTGTTAGGATGAAACACATCTAGATGTCTTCAATCCTATGCCCCAAATCAGAGTATGTTATAGACATTCCTTACCCATGATGGCAAGACTGTCCTACTCTGAGCTCCCCTCTGTCAAGAGTAAGCAAACCTCTCCCCCCCAGGCCCTTCTGAGATGTGGCAGACCTGTAAGGGGCCACAATCTGGCAAAGGACAAACCCACTTCTACATCTTTTTTAGCAAAAGCTCTCTTCTTCAGGCCCAAAAGAAGAGCAGAGAGAAAGTCAAAGAACAACAATATCAAAAGTTGTGGCTAAGATTCCAGAGCAACAAGGGATAGTACAATGAAAAAAAAAGTAGGGGCCCAGAGTAGAAAAATGAAATACTTTACACATAGACCAAGGTTAACTGAGGCCACCTGGTGGTGTAAGAGAAGCTATGCATGCAGGCCCTTAACTAAAAATAAAAATAAGTCAATAAATAGAGTCCTATAATTTTGAACTGGACAGTTTCTTTGAAGAGGACAGTTCAAACCTCTTACTTAATAATTTGGCAAACTAAGATCCAGGGAGGTGAAATACCACATTGAAAATCCTAGAGCTAGTCAAAGCCAGAGCTAAGCCTAAATTCAAGGCTCCCGGCTCCCGGCTCCCAGGCCAGTTCTTTGAACCCTGCCGTGATGTTTCCCTCTTTTGTCCTCTAGCTTTTTCCCATGGGTTTTCCCTACCTTTTCCTTTTTTTTTTTTTAATTTTTACATAATTTCAGCAGAGTTTTTAGAAAGGTTACAAGAACAATATAAAGAATTTTTATAAACCTCTCACCCGGTCACCAAATATTAACTTTTTACTCTGTTTGCTTTATTATTTTCTGTCTCTCCCCTGACTTTCTCTACACACACACACATTTCTCCCTGAAGCTCTGCGGATGAGTTGTAGATGCTGTGTCCTTTACTCCTAAATACTTCAGTGTGTGTTTCTAAAAACAAAGACACTTTCTAATATAACCATAGCATAATATCAACACTGGCAAATTCAGCATTCTTTAATACTATTATCTAATGGACAGACCTTGTTCAAATTTTGCCAATTGTCCTGTCAAAGCCCGTTATAGCAAAAGAGAAAAGGGAGTTTTTTTCTAGTCCAATCTAGGATCACATGTTGCAGTTAGTTAGTCTTATTTTGAAGTTCCCAATCTATAGAAAAGTTGAAAGAATAGAATAATTGTATGCTCTTCACCAGTTATCATTCTGCCACACTTGCTTTTTTCCCTCTATGTGCGTGTTTATATGAGTGCTATTCAAGAGAACTTCTGTGATCATGAAAATGTTCTACACCAGCGCTATCCAATGCATTGCCATATGCTACAAGTGGCTATTAAGCACTTGAAATGTGGCTGGTGCAACTGAGGACTTGAATTGTAAATTTAATTTAATTAATTTACATTTAATGTAAGTTTCCAGGGGGCTATAGTAGCTACCCTATTGGACCTCACAGAATATAAATACATGATATTTATGTCTACATTTGTGTGTGTATCTCTATATCCACATACTTTTTTTCTGATAAACTATTTAAAGTAAATTGTAGACATCATGAGAATGCAGCCCTAAATACTTTCAGAATGCAACTCCTGAAAATAAAGACATTACTTTCACCTAACCACACCACCATTATACCTAAAAAAATTCAGTTATTCCCCCTATCAATTCCAATATTCATTCTATATCCAAATTTCCTCAATTGTTCCAAACATATTTTTATACCATTTTTCCCCCATCCAGGATCCAATCAAGATGAGCACATTGCATTTGGTTGCTGTCTCCTTAACCTTTTCAAAGTTAGAACGCTATCCCTTCTTTTTCTGTGACAATGATTTTTAAAGACTTTCACCAGCTGTCATCTAGAATATGCCAAATTCTGCATTTTTCTGATTGTTTCCCTCATGATTAGATGCACATTGAACATTTTTGTCAAGAATACTACATAGGTTACATTGTATACTTATGCACACACCAGGGTGTCCTATTGGGGATGCTAAGTTTGATCCCTTGGTTAATGTGGGGTCTGCCAGGTCTCTCTACTTAAAGAAACATTTTCCCCTCTAATTTATAATTAAGCAGCAGGGTGATATGTTGAATGCTTCTTTTTCTAAAAGACAAGCCAAAATAAAGGCATCAAAATACAAGCAAGTTTATCTACAAAGTTTACTTACTGAATGAAATATAAATGCCAGTCTCTTCTACATGGAATCACATCTTCACATAGAATTTAGCTTTTAAGGTCAACAAATAAGGCAAAAATCACATATGGCCAAAATTAAACCCTTGAAAAGCTCTTAGGAAGGCACCAGAATCTAACCTGGCATTTTATCTTTCAATAAGTTTCAAAGAGTTTTTTGCTTTGCGGTGCTTTGTTTTTCAGTGTTTCTAAAGTTAAATATCAGATAAAATAGTTGCCTATGTTTAAGGGCCTTGATGTATTCAAAAAGTATAGCTCAAAACTCAAAGATTACACTATGAAGAAGCACAAGGGTACAGAGACAAAGAGAGGGAACAGCAGAGCAACATCTCCAAAATTACACTGTAGGCTCTATCAATGAAATGCATAGGAGGAAGACCCACCCACAGTATATGCAGAGGAGGAAGACCCACCCACACTATATGCAGGGGAGGAAGACCCACCCATACTATATGCAGGGAAGGAAGACCCACCCACACTATATGCAGGGGAGGAAGACCCACCCACAGTATATGCAGAGGAGGAAGACCCACCCACAGTATATGCAGGGAAGGAAGACCCACCCACACTATATGCAGAGGAGGAAGACCCACCCACAGTATATGCAGGGAAGGAAGACCCACCCATACTATATGCAGGGAAAAAAGACCCACCCACAGTATATGTAGGGGAGGAAGACCCACCCACAGTATATGCAGGGGAGGAAGACGCACCCACACTATTTAAATTGTTGTGTGTTTCCTTCTCTTTCTCCCCCACCATTTTCCTGGATGGGAGTATCAAATCTCTATAGATTAAATGCATATATAATGAGAAGCACCTAGATTATCAAGCTAGCTCTTTCCACACTAGTAAAGAACTTCACATTGAAGAAAGGCAATGGGGAATTCTGTTAGAAGTCAGTGGATGTTCCTCAATAATATGGGCCCAAAATAGGGACCTCAGGATGTCACCAGGTTCCATGGGCAGGATTCTGTTTAACGGAGGATAGTTAATTTTCAGGTAAGGCAGTAAAGGCTATAGTCCCAAATTCAAAACCCTATCAGTTCACCATAATCCTCTTCTTCCCCAAGAGTGCTGGAGCAGTGCAGCAATGAATGCCAAGAAAAATAATTAAAATGTAACATGACTATTTTTTAAAGATCAATAACTCAATAACAGGCAAAGACAATGAACAGGCAATCCACAGAAAAGAAAATACAAATTTCCCCTAAATGTATGATAAGATGCTATATACATCGCTATCAGTAAAGGAACCCACAATAAAACTATGTTGAGAAAACAACTTTTTACCTTTCAGGCTGGCAAAGAGAAAAGTCTGACAACACACTGTGTTGGTAAAGATAGGGGGAAAGAGGCACACTCATATGCTGCTAGAAGAGTATTCCTCCCAAGGAAGGTCACCTAGCTCTCAAAATTACAAAAATTCATCCCCTCTGATGGATCTTGGAAGGGACACAAAAAGAAAGGGATAATGCTGGTTTCCTCCAAGCAGGGCCACTGAAGGGCTGAAGGAAATAAAGATGATGAAGTATGTGAATATATTAAGTAAATGAGTAGCATTTATATTTCAAAAATAATAATGAAAAACATTGACAAGAGACACAAGTTTGCCTTGGGATGACCATGTGGAGCAGCCTGAGCTCAGATACGGAGTGCTGATCCAGCATCCCCCGCATCTCTCAGTCCGTGACTCTGCTACAGAGCTAAAGCTTCTGAAGCAAGTCTTTCATGCGGGCAATTTTTACTGAGGGCGTAATATATGGTAATTCTTCTAGTCATGGAGGTATCAAAAGTAAACAAACAGACAAAAAGCCCTGTTATCACGGTGCTTACATTCTATTGAAGGAGACAGTCAATAAATGAAGTACATAAAAGTACGTATTGCGTTAAATAGCAACAAGGGCTGAGAAAAAAACTACAAAGCAGGGAAGGGACTAGAAGCAAGGAAGTTGGGGGTGGGGGTAGGGGAGGCTTTAGATGGGGAGATCAGGATGACCAGGGTGACCTTTTTTCCTTTTTATTGAATTTATTGGGTTGACACCAGTTACCAAAATTATACAGATTTCAGGTGCACAGGCCCAGATGTAGGAATGTGCCTGGTAATCAATGAATAGCAAAGAGGCCATGAGGCTAGAGATGAGTAACTGTGGAAGAGTAACAGGAGATGAGAAACTGGGGTGTGTGGGGGATATCATGTGGGATCTACTGCTTCTACTCTAAGTGAGATGGAAAGCCCTTGTGTTTGAGAAAAGGACTGACAATAGCTAGCTTACATTTTAGCGAGAGCACTAGCTGCTGTGTGACCAACAGAATGAAAGAGAGCAAAGGGCAGAAGCAGGAAGGCTTTAACCCAGGGCTGAGATGGTAGCAGCCTGTGGGACGGTGGGGATGGTGAGAAGTGGCTGAAGGCTGGATGCATTTTGAAGATCGATACAACCAGATTTGCTGACTAGTTGAACACAGGATATGTGGGGGGAAATCCAGAGCTTAGTTCCATACATGTCACATTGTTAGGTGATTACTAAACATTCAAGTGGAGATAAACAAGTGGGCTATTGGAGTTCACAGGAAAAGTCAAACTAGAGATACAAATGTGGCAATGATTTTATAATGGTGGCATTTAAAGCTAGGAGGTTGCATGAGATCACCTAGGGAATGAGTGTAGATAGAAAAGAGCCCTAGCGCATGAAGAAATCACCATTTTAGATATTTTTTGCCAAAAAATTCCAGCTACAGTCCTGGCCAGTGTGGCTCGGTTGGCTGGGCATCGTCCCATGGTTGCTGGTTCAATTCCAGGTCAGGGCAAAGGCCCAAGTTGCGCAGCTCGATCCCTGGTGGGGGCATGCAAGAGGCAGCCAATCAATGCCTCACTTTCACATTGATGTTTCTCACTCTCCCTCTCCCTTTCTCTGTCTCTAAAAATCAATTTAAAAAATCTTTTTAAAAAAACAAAAAAGAATTCCAGCTATAATGTGACAACTCGATGAGAATGAACAGTTACACTCATAAGCCATTTCACAGAATTTGGCTCTCCAGACCAAGGTGTGGTATAATTCTACCTCTTCCCCACAGACTGGGCTGGACCTCAAATGACTACCACTTCACACAGTGCCACTCACCTTTCAAAGTAAGCTGAGACTTCTCAAAAGGCAGGGCCACTCCTGCCCGGCTGGAGCTGGCAGATGCCATGTCATCACCAGGAAACTGCAAGACAAACACAGAAGTAGGTTTAGAGAATATCTGATAAGAGACTTGGGAACTGGACCAATTTTAATATCTGAGTTTAAAGAGACAGAAGGAAGAAAATATAAGCCTCAAAGGAACTGTGACCATGCTATTTCCAGCAGAGTAGTGTGTGTCTGAAAAATAATGACTAATGAACCTGAATAGGTCTTGAATAGCCTAAGAAAACCACTATTATATCAAAGTCTGGAGGAGGGAGAGCCTAATATAACATCTCCAAAAAGAAAGTCACAGTTCAATAATAAAAAATCATCATCATTTAATTTGTTTCATGGACAAAAGATCTAAATAAAGAGTTATCCAAAGAAGATATACATACAAATGGCCAATAAGCACATGAAAAGATACTTGATGTCATTAGTCATAAGGTATCCCTGTCATTCCATCTTGGCTAGAAGTCTATCTTGTACTTTGAATCGATCTTTTTACTCAATATATGATTTTGCAACATTGTAAACTGTCACTTAGAAAATGCTGGTTCACTGAGTTATGCAGATATTTCAAATGTCATTATACAATATCAAACTGTATTCATTTCATTATACAATATCAAAAAAATCACATTTGTGAATGTCACCAGTGATCCTATCAGACAAGCCTTTAAGTACTGGGAAGCTGTCAGCTCTTGGTGGTAGATGTAAGTATTCCAAAATTCTAATTTTCACTTAAAAACTCATATTTTATCATTGGCAACAGATACTGTCAGTTGTTTTCCTTGATGTGACAGGCTCACTTCATTCATTTTCAATAAAACACTGCCAAATACTCATATCTAGTAACTTCAGTTGGTCTGTTAGTTTAAGTAAAAAATGGTATTTCATGAAAAAACTAATTCAGCTCTCAATTCAAACAATCACACAAGTGCTTTTTCTCAACACAACCTGCATACCTCAGGATGCAGCAGACGTGCTCCAGGCACGTCCCATTTCATCACACAGAGTATTAAAGAGATATGTGCTCAAGAGTCAAGACTTAATAAAATTAATTTGTACTGCTTCATCAAACACATTCTTTAAGTGAAATAGGCTTTCTCTCTTCTTTTTATTGCATGTGCTGTGGTGAAGAACACAATGACAACAGCACAGAGTGGCAGCACTGCCCTGATTCAAGCTATGGCACCAGTAGCTTTAGTCACCTTCGTTTTTTACATCATTGGTGCAAATATGACCATAGTGAAAAAGGAAAACAAAGTTATTGTAAAAATAGCTTTGATCTTGCAAAACCCTAAGAGTCTCAAGGGGCCACCAGGGTCTGAGGACCACACTTGAGAACTGCTGCTGTAAAAACATATAAAATTCCTATTGTATTTAACATCATTAATACCTTCCTCCATCCTATTTACATCTGAGCTCTCCTCCTAACCTCCTATCTTGAAGAGTTGTTCAGCTTTAAAACATGGTTATTAACTCACAATATTACTCTAAGAATGAGAATTAAACGTAGCTACAGCTAAGTGACATTAATTTTTCATAGCCAGAGTGAAATAATTTTTTGCCCCCCTCAAAAAAAGAATTTGCGTTATTTATAAGATATATCCAGTCCAAAAAAGTTTAAAGTGACTAGTTTTTTCTGGACTATTCCATACAGGCATTACACTTCCATCTTCCTTGGGGAACAGCAGTGGAACCCTCTGAAATGTTATCTAGAACAAAAGGAATACAATGCTGACACTGCTCTGACCGAGATCTCTAGAGACCAGACCGCTACATTATTAGACACAATGGTGAAGTCTGTCCTCTTACATGACAGCATCTGACACACTGATCACCTACCTTTCTTCCTTGAAATGCTTTCTTCCCTTGCCCTCCAGAACACACCTGCCTGCTTTTCCTCCTGCCTCTCAGGCTGCTCCTTGTCCCCTCCTCAGTCTCTAACCATCAGTGTCCCATAGCTCAGGCCTGACACCTCTTCTCTTGGTTATCTCACCCTGTCTCATGGCTTTAAATACCACCTATTTGTGGACAATCCCAGTGGGGTGTGTCCAAGAGAAACCTCATCCTTGAACCTCAGACCCTCTTTGTCTATTCACAAAACTGAATCTGATATTCCTCAACTCACACCCCTTCCCTCAAAACCTGTTCCTCAGCCAATGACAACTCCTTCCATCGAGTGGCTGAGGTCAAAGCTCTAAGGCTCGCCCCAGCCGGTTTAGCTCAGTGGTCAGAGTGTGAGCCCACGGACTGAAGGGTTTCAGGTTTGACTCTGGTCAAGGGCACGTACCTCAGTCACAGGCTCGATCCCCGGCCCCGGTCAGGGCACGTGCAGGAGGCAACCAATCGAAGTGTCTCTCACATCAATGTTTCTCTCTCTCCCCCTTCCGCTCTCTCTGAAAAGAAATGGAAAAAATATCCTCGGGTGAGGATTTATTAAAAAAACAAAAAACTCCAAGGCTCATTCTTGCTTCTCCTTTCCCTCTCACACCCCACACTGAATAAATGCTATTGGCTCTACCTTTAAAATATGTCCAAGTTCAAACACTTCTCTCCACCCCTACTGTCACCACCTTGATCAAAAGCACCATGATCTCTCACCTGAATCATTATGTTTGCTGCTTTTACCCTTTGCCCTTTCTGTCTAATCTCTAAATTCAGCAGAGTGATTTTTTTTTTTTTAAGTATGCACGTCAGATCATATCATTCTGCTGTTCAAAACCACCTAGTGGCTTCCTGTCTACCTCAGAGTAAAAGACAAAGACTTAAAATGGCCTTGGAGGTCCTGAGTGATATGCTCCCCCAACCACCACATGCTTCTCTAATCTCATCTCCCATTTCTCTCCCCCGCTCACTCTCTCCTGTGAAGCTACACGGGCCTCTTCTAATGCCTTGAACATGCCAGACATGCTCCTTCAACAGACTTCTACCCCTCTGTCTAGAATTTTTTCTCCCCAGGTGTCCACATTTATGGCTTATTCCCCCACTTACTCCTTCAGGCATTTACTCCAAAGTTGCCTTCTTAAGGGGCCTTCCTTGACCACCCCTATCTATCTCACCTCTCTGCACATTAGTACCCATCCTTCACTGGTACTTTTCCTCCTTAGCATTTATCACTGACATGATTCCTACTGTATTGATTTATCGTGTTTGTCTCTCCCCTATAATATAAGCTCCATGAGGACTGAAATGTGTGTCCCATCTGTTAGCCCTGTAGCACTGTCTAGAATGGTGTCTGGCCCTTAGCAAGAACTCCATAAATATTTATCAAATGAATGAATTTGAGCATTTATTTTCTAAAATTTTAAAGGATGGTGTTTTGACTCCCTTAGGCTAAATTTGTTTTGGTAAAGCAATACAAAGATCAACTCTCTATCAATCAGATTAGCAAGAGATGAGAAGTCTAACAGCAAGTGTTGGTGAGAAGCCTCATAAGCCAATTTGATGGTACCTGGCAACCACCAGTAGAGTTCAAGATATTGTACCTCCCAGGAATACACTCCTAGGTATTTGCCAGGGGAAAATCTTCCAACCCATGCAAAAGAAGCCATATTCAAAGATGTTCATCACGTAATGTTTATAATAGCAAAATTTTGTAAACAACCAAAATGCCCATCAATGAGGAAACAGACAAATCATGATATATATATAAAATGGAATGCTATATAGTACTTGAAATATATGAATTCCATCTATATGTACATATCCCAAACTAATATGCTAAAATAAATAAGCAAGTGGTCGCCTAAGTATAATATGATGCCATTGGCACACACTTGAACTTACAAGAAACAATTGCATATATACTTGTGGACACACATAAATAAAATAAAAGTACAGAGGCATGGGTGGGAAGGAACCACACCACTCAGAACAGAAGTTATCTCTACGGAATTGGAGGGTGGAGCAGGGGAACTGGAGTGAGGACAGAGCCCAAGGGAACTTCAACTGTATCTGCAACATTTTATCTTTTAAAGAAAAAAGTTCTAAGCAAACATGGCAAAATGTTAATATTCATTAAATCCAGATGGTAGTTTTTATGACTGTTTGTTATCTATTCTCTGAACCATTTCATATGTTTGATCTTTTACATAATTTAACAATAATTTTAAGGGGGGGGAAGATCTTATCTTGAGTAATGAAGGAAAGATTAATGATTATACTTAAAGCCTAGGGGCTTTTAGTAACAGAGGTTAAAGCACTAAAAGCTGGAAATCCATTATTTATAGACTTTAAAAATAAAAGAATCTTTAAAATCTTCATATCTACTGGGACTCTTTCTTTCCTGAGACAACTTGACTAAGGGTAGTTTTTAAACTGGCTTGTTCTCCTGGGCTTTAGCTGTTTTTAGCCTTTGGTCCGAACTCGAGAGAATCCAGGAGAATAAAACTCCAAGGCCCTACGTGGCCCACTAAATGGGAAAAAAACGGAACCTCTTGATCTATGTATCTCATGGCACCAAAACAAAATCAATCAGATAAATTCTAAAGGAGGCTCAGAATGAAACCAACTGGGAAAGTAGGAGAAACAGCAATAACACCACCTTGTTTTCCTTCTCCAGTGTCTTTCAGAGTCCACAGTTTGCTAATCATAATCTATGTTATTCTGTGGGGCTTTGTCTTTCCAGGTCCAATTAGCAGGATATCAATCTGACCTTACAAGGTAGATATCTTTTTTTTTTTTTTTAATATATCTTTATTGATTTCAGAGAGAGGAAGGGAGAGAGAGAGGGAGAGGCAGAAACATCAATGATGAGAGTCATTGATCTGCTGCCTCCTGCACACCCCCTACTGGGGATGGAGTCCACAACCCAGGCATGTGCCCTGACCGGGAATCGAACAGCAATCTCCTAGATCCTAGATGGATGCTAAACCGCTGAGCCATGCCCAGCCAGGCTCAAGGTAGATATCTTGAACTGTAAAACCATTCCAAACCATGTAAAAAGAAAAATAGGCATTACATAGAAGCAAAGTCAGAATTACCATAAGACCCAGCAATTCCATTTCTAAGTATATACCCAAAAGAATTGAAAACATGTATCCAAACAAAAACTTGTACATGAATGTTCATAGCAGGATTATTCAAAATAGCCAAAAGCAGAAACAACCCAAATGTTCATCAACTGATAAATAAAATGTGGTATACCTGCCCTGCCAGGGTGGATCAGTTGGTTGGAGCGTCACCCCATACACCAAAAATGTTGCGGGTTCAATTCCTGGTCAGGGCACATGCCCAGGTTGCGGCTCAATCCCCAACAGGAGGCGTGCAAGAGGTGGCCCATCAATGTTTCTCCCTCACATAGATGTTTCTCTCTCTCTTTCTCTCCCTTCCTCTCTAAAAGCAATAAAAACATGTTTAAAAAAAAGAGAGAGAGAAGAAATTATTAGCTAGGATACTTAATTCCTGAGTCCTTCTTATTAGCCAAATTAAGCATGTTAAGGGTCCACCTACTGGTTCAGAATTTCTAGAGACATCCAAAAGACAACAAAGATCTATCATAGCCCCTTTTGAAACATCTGAGGTCAAAAAAGCAGGGAGAACATCTTTTATCATATTCAACTGGGAACATCAGAGGAGGCTGAGTAACATGCGGTGGGTGCCTTGGTACCAGGTGGTGGAGGATAATGGCTGCTTTGCCTGCACTACAACCTTAACTTGGCATTCAAAACAGGATTGGCTAATTCTTTATTTTTATTATTATTTAAATATAATTCATGGACCATAAATTCACCCTTTTTAAGCAAATAATTCGGTGGTTTTTAGTATAGTCACAGAGTTGTGCAACCATCACTATTATCTAGCTAGCTCCAAACACTTTTGTCATCCCAAAAGAGAACCCCACACCTATCAGCATTCTTCATTCCTCTCTGCCCCCAACCCTTAATAACTACTAATCTGCTTTCTGTATCTATAAATCTGCCTATTCTGGACATTTCAAGTAAATGGAATCATACAATATATGGTCTTTGTGTCTGGCTTCTTTCACTTAGCACAATGTTTTCAAGGTTCACTCATGTTGCAGCGGATATCAGTACTTCATTCTTTTTATGGCTGAATAATATTCATTGTATGGACATGCCACCTTTTGTTTATCCACTCAACAATCGATGGACAACTCAACATCTGGGTTGTTAGGATGGGTTGGTTCTTAAAGCCAGGGGGCTATAATGGCCACAGGCACCTTCAGAAGGCAAGCAGCCAGCATTCGGACTGCGCCCCTTCTAGGCCCCTTTTATGCGCCCTGTCCAGTCCTGAGCCAGGGTCAGTCTTTCAACAAATGCTCACAGACACATCTGTGCGAGGCTCTGGAATACAACGGTGAATGCCATGGAGCCCCTGCCCTCTGGGAGCTCAGATAGCTTGTTTTGAGGGGCCCACATCAATAAATCCTCAGAGAACTTTTGGCAAGAGAAAGCAACCACACATCAGATAGCTCCTGATCATTCTTACTACCCAACTTCAGCAAGAACCTTTCAGACCAGTCAGTCTTTCAGAGGCAAATAGGTTTAACTGTTCACTGGCCTTTGAGTGATACTGGACAAGTACCATACCCTCTCTAAAATTCAATTCCTCATCTCTGAAATGAACCTAAATAATAGTACTTACCTTACAAGCTTACTGTAGGGATTAAATGAGTTGAGGTAAAGCAGCCAGCGCATAGTAAGTGCGCCTTGAGTATTAATGACAAGCTAAACTAGTTCTTCTTGATGCTGTAATTCTAGGCTCTGGGAATCCTGTAATTCTTGACCCAGCTTTGAGTCAAGAAACCACTGAACACTGACCTCTAAATGAAAGGGCCTGTGTGGCAGATGAGCCACGGAAGAGCAAAACTACTCACCAGCACCAAGATTTTATTTTTAATTAGCCAGCTGTAGAAACAGGCAGAGCTTATTTATAATTAGATATCCACCCAGCATCCACTTCTTGAAAGACGTGGAAAAGAAGGGTCTGTTCAAAAGATTTCTTCTTTCCTTCACACGCTCATGCTTTTCCAGTTCTTTCCAACACTTACACTTCTTTCTTGGCCTCTTTCCTTCATCCAGCATTGAGCTGGTTAGCTTCAACTCTCCAATGGCCCACATTGAAAAACAATCATACAGAACTGAACTTTGCCAAGTGACATCCGTACAAAGACCAAACACATAAAGGGGGAGGTAGGGGTGGAGGGGATAGCACAGTGGAATTACAGGCCAATAAAAAAACAGACTGGAAAGCTGATCTCACAACAAAACAGGAAGCAAAAAGCATGGATGACACAGAGGAAGAGGGCCTGCCCTAGGTCAGGACTGCCAAGTCTTGGTAATAGGTGTTTTCCAAGAAGTAGGTATTAACACTTGACTTAAATCATGAAATGTTTGTTTATAAGCTTCGAGGGGGAGGAACAGGAGCAGGGGACTGCAACCTTCTAAGAAAAGACTCAACTGGTTCTTTTTAAGGGAAACAGTATCTTCCCTTTTCTTCCTACTTCTCAGAAATTTCAGCCTCTATAACAGTCCGAAGTGACACAAAATCACTCAAAAGCAGCTCACAGATTTGAGTTCCTGGGAGTTTATATTTATGCGTCCACTACTGCATGTCTTACTGATGGAAGCATCAGATCTGGACTCAGAAGAGCAAGATTCAAATCCCAGCTCTTCCATGTCTTAGCTACATGACCGCATGTGGGTCGCTTCACCTCAGGGAGGTTCTGTTTGCTTCAAATCTATAAAACAGTGGGATGCCTAACAAACAACATGCATTCCACACATTAGGTAAAACCAATATTTTAAACATTAAAAACCAATTAAAAACCCATCCTTCCAGACTGTCTCTTTCCCATTCTTCTTGGAAGTCTCTAAATTGACTGCCAACCCAGAAAGCCAGACTAATTCCAGAAACTGCCCCTCAAACTGATCTCAGCAGCACACTTGGGAGAGGAGCATCCTCGAGAAAAAAAGAAACCCATTAGCTTACAGTTTTCAAAGGGGTCTTTAAATGAAAAGTGAAAAGGAAGGAAAACCAAGTTCCCTGAGATATAATACATTGCTTTGCTATACTTAAAATATCTACTGATATAATAGTATAAACTGAGATTTTATTTCAAAATTTAACTTCCGATAAGGAGCACTCCTTGGATATGTAGCCATACTACTCCGTAAGTGACTTCGCCCAGTCTCTTAACTCTATATACTATCCTCGTGCTAACTGCTTCCACATGTGCATCTCCAGCTCAGGCCTGTCTCCAGACTTCCCTAACTGTCTACAATACTGTCACTTGGATCTCTACAGGCATTTCACAACCACCGTGAACAAAACGGAGCTCCGGCCCTGTGCCTCTTACAGCCTTCCCCATTAGAGGCAATTCCATTCTTGTAGCTATTCACGCCAAAGTCACCCTTGACTCCTTTCTTCCTCACACTCCACATCCACGAACTTGGGATGTTGGCTGTACTTCAAAACAGGTCCAGGGCCCAGCCTCTCCTCACCACTCCATCACCACCGCCTGGTCCAGCCTTCATCTGCAGCAGGGCAATAGCCTCTGAACACGGCTCCCTGCTTCTAGCCTTACTCCCCTTTCTTTCTCCAGATGGCAGCCAGGGGGAGCCTGTTAAAGGGCAGGATGGACGGTGCCAACTAACTCTGAGTGAAAACCAACATGCTAATAATGGCCTGCAAGGCCCCTCCTCCACCTGCCCATCTCGCCCCTTGCCCTCGATGCCTCTCTGACCTCATCCTCCACATCCCCCCCCCCTCCCCGCTGCATTCCTCCAGTCAGGAGCCTCCTGGCTGGTCCATGAACCTGCCCGGAGTGCTCCTTCTTTAGGGCTGTCAAATTTGTTGTTCCTTCTGCCTGGATCAATATGTCCCCATTGAGCCACACGGCTCCTTCCCCACCTTCTTCGGATCTTCACCCAACCACAGCACCTTCTCGGGAAGACTTCTCTGAGGCCCCAAACTCAAAATTGCAACCCCAGCCAACATTCCACCTCCTGCTTCCCTGCTTTATTATAATATCATATGCATTTTACTTGGTTTTGTTTATTGTGGCTTTCTCCAATATAATTTAATATCCACAGTGCAGATATTTTTGCCTTTCTAGTGTACTACATTCCCGGTGTTTAGAACAGCAATGTCCAATATGATTTTTAATTTTCTAGGAAACACATTTTAAGAACTAAAAAAAAAAAAAAAAAAGTGAATTTAATTTCAATTATACTGTGTTTAACCCAAAAAACTTAAGTTCTCATTTAGAGGATATATTCACATTGTATTAATATTATATTTATTATATTATATTAATATTTATTTTATTAAAAATGTTAATGAGACATTTTATATTTTTTATACTAAGTTTTCAAAATCATGTATTTTCTACTCATAGCATATCCCCAGTGCTAGCCAGCCCCATCTGTCTAGTGGCCACCATACTAAACAGCTCAACTCTAGAACAATGCCTGGAAAACAGTAGGCACAAATATTCACTGAATGAAGGAATGTTTTCCCAGGAAGAGGCAGCTATGGCATAGTACAGAGTTTTCTGAACTTTCACTACATTCTACATTCACATTTTTTCTGGGATCTATATACTTTTTCCTTAAAATGTCTTACTTTTATACTTAAAAACTACTTTAAAATAAAACTTTATATTGCTTCTATGAATGGAAAAGTATGAGTCTAAAGATAAAGGCCTGGGCTTGGGTCCCTGCTCAGTCATTCACTAGCTCTGGACTCTACAAAGCAAGGACTTTGCTAAGCCTCGGTTTCTTTATCCGTAGAAGAGGGACAATACCGACCTTCACAGGACCGTGGTAAAAATTAAGAGAGATGTTGATATAAGCCCTTTGTAAATGGGAAAGTACTCATTAAGTAAAAGAGACTGAGAAGCCCATCCAGGCCTTTTTCCGAGGCCTATCGTATTCATGTGGACCAATAACACAGAAACTGGCAAGTCTGACAAGAGAAGAGCTAGGACTTGGGTTCAAATCCCTTGTCCTCCACTTATAGCTCTGTGGCCTTCAGACGCTTGTTTATTCACCAAACACTTACCAAGAGCCCACAACATGCCGGACGACACTAGGCTAGTAGCCAAATAAGCCAAATAAGATATGACTCCTGCCCTTGAGGGATTAGCAGTCTAGCAGGGAGAATGAGACTCGTAAACAAGAAAGAGCAATCAATTGTTAAAAAATCAAGTCCTCTCTCTCACTTCTGCTTGCTCATTGTGAAATGAGAATAACACCTTCCCAACCTACTACAAAAATCAATTTTAAACGTTTATCAAAAACTCCAAAAACTTGACTCATAATACATTAGCGAAGTACTTTTTTCCCCCACTTGTAACATTGTGGGTTCAAAATTATGCTGGCTCCTGTGAATGTCCAGTGTGAACATTCACTCCAGTTATACCACATCCATGAAATTCATTTTGCTGCTGCAAATTTTAGTAAACACAAAGAAAAAAAAGATGAACAGCTTTTCACAAAGGCATTTCATCTCGAAATCATGATCCGGGTCATATCTCTAAGGCGCACAGCACAGACCTGGCAGTCACCCTACCTAGTTACAGTGTGTCAAGATAAGCAGTCACATGGCAAAGGAAGCTGAATAATTTAAACTGAAGAAAGAGGAAAAAATCACAAAGCAGCCTAAGGAGACACTGTCCAAGGTTTCAGCAGCCGCCGCGTTGCTGAGGTAATGCTGTGCTAGGTCGTCCTCAACCGTTTAGGCTAAAAGCCATTTTATGGCCAGAGCAAAGTGCCCACACTCTCTCTTTTCAGCTTAGAAGTTGATGGGATCTGGGAAAAATCTCAAAAGAAAGATGATCTGAAAGGCGAGGTTCCCAAGAACTGGAAACCCTACCCCAGCAGGGCTAAGTGGGTGTGACGAAAGCAAGAGAAGATTGTGCGATCCCTCCTGAAGTTTGAAAACTGAATGGGAACGAAATCAAAGTCTCGGGTAACAATCCTTTCCAAAGAAGAAAGAAGAAAGGCTCTCTCGGCTGGGGTTCGGACAGCATCTTCTTGATTTCTCCCTCTCTCCCTCCACGGCATAAGCCATTCTCAGGCGCCCCCTTCCAGTTCAGTCCCAAGTCGCCCCTTCCTCCTGGCCCGACCCTTCCACAAAGGTCACGGCTCTTCCTCCCTGGCACCTAAGCTCCATCCATTCCCCCTCCGAAAGGACGTGCGGTCCGCCGCCGCCCCCCCGGCTGCCTCGGCGCCCACCTCGGAGCAGCCCCCGCGCACAGCCCGCGACGCGCCCACCCCACCAGGGCGGGAGCCGGGACACCCCTCCTCGGAGGCCGGAACCGCCGCGCCAGGCCCCTCCCACAGGAAGCCACCGCCCCCCGGCGCCGGGGCCGCACCGCCGCCCCTGCCCACCCCGAGCCGCCGCCGCCCCAAGCCTGCCCCGCACCCCCGCGCGCCCGCCGCACCCCGCCCCCCCCGGGCCGGCGCTCGCTACCTGCCGCGGTCACTGAAGCGGCGCCCAACTCCTCTCCCACTTCCGCCTTCCACCGCCCGCACTCGGGCCGGGTCACGTGGCCGCGCGCGGTCACCTGACCCGGAAGAGGCTGGCCGGACGCGCAGGTGTGGACAACCTAGGCCGGGCCGGGAGGAGGCCTTCTTGTCCCGCGTACGTTTTAAAGGGGGAGCGTCTCCCGCTCGAGCTGTCAGAGAAACCGAGGCCTCGGTAGTGCGAGTCGCTTTCTCCTCCCGCCGGCCCAGGAGGCGGGTCTATTATAAGACCCGCTTTACAGGTGAGAGGAAGCCGTTCAATCGAGACATCAAATAATTGATGGCTTTGGCCGTGTGGTCCCGCCGGCCGGAGGAGCATCGTCCCGCGCGCGGACAGGTGGCGGCTTCCATTCCCGGCCGGGGCACTGTTAGGCCTGTGGGCTCATAGCCTCCGCGTTTTCCAGGCCTGGAAATGACCGCAGATCTTCACCGGCCTGCGGGCGATGCCTGCGCTTTTCCTAAAGGGCCTCACGCGTAAAAGTTGACATTATTTCCAAATGAGTCATTCTTTGACCTCCTACTTGTGTTGGAACCTGTTGTCAATGTAATCTATTTCAGGTGACCACAGTTTTCCTAACAGTGTGAGATTTCACTTTTTAAAAAAAAAAACAAAACAAAAAACAGGAACTTCAAAAAAGTCAAGTGTTTTCAGGGCTCCCGTCACCTCTCAAAGACCCTGTCCCCAGGCACCCTGTCCTACGACAGGCGTTACTCTCAATTCCCTGCACGCCCCCACGGATGTATTTATTTTTTTAATTTTATTTGTTGATTTTGACAGAGAAATACCGATTGGTTGCCCCACTTACTTAGGCGTTCACTGGTGGTTTCTTACCTGTTCCCTGACCAGAGATTGAACTCGTCACCTTGGCGCACTGGGACGACGCTCAACCACCGGAGCCACCCGCCAGGGCTCCCCCTCCCCCTTGGACTTTTTCATACTTTGACGTCTTTGCCCCACTGGTCCTTCAAGACCTGGCTCCAAGGCATAAAACTCTGGAGGTGCCCCTTGTCACTACCCAAAAGAGCACTTTGTTCACAGCTGTTATATCTCCCGACTCATGGTGGTATAAATTAGCTGTCAATACATATTTGTTAAATAAATGAAAGTCCTTCTAAGGCTTTAGGGGGCTTGGAAGACGACTGTTGTAGGGAAACAGAAAAGAGATTAAAATACTATTAAAAATGATAAAAGCTACAAAGTGTCTCCTTTTACAGGCATACCTAATTGTATTGCACTTCGCTTTATTGCACTGAGGTGTCGCATTTTCTACAAATTATTATTATTATTTTTATTTTTTTTGCATTTTCTACAAATTAAAGGCAAGACCCTCCACCAGCAAAAAGATGATGACACTTTATTATGATATTTTCTTTATTCCAGTGTTCTGGAACTGACCCGCAGTATCTCCAAGGTTTGTCTATATATTAATAAGTATTCTTGCCCAGCCGGCGTGGCTCAGCTGTTGAGCATCTACCTATGATCCAGGTGATCCAGGTTTGATTCCCAGTCAGGGCACTGCCCGGGGTTGCAGGCTCAAGCCCCAGTGGGGGGCATGGGGGAGGCAGCCTATCATCATTGATGTTTCTATTTCTCTGTCTCCCTCTCCCTTCCTCTCTCTGAAATCAATAATGATATTTAAAAAAAAAAAAAAAGGATTCTTAATGTTTGCTTCAAGATAAAAAGGCTGAAAGCCCAATCATTCTTTTTCTGTTTCCCTAAAGGGTGGCTCTCAAGTGTGTTCTCCAGGTCAGCAGCTTTAGCATCACCTGGAATTTATTAGAAATGCACAATCTCAGGCTCTGCCCAGACATACTCCATCAAAAACTGAGGATGAGACCCACCAATCTGTTTGCAAGCTCTCCAGGCGATTCTGATGCACACCTACATTTGAGAACCACTGATCTAGATCATTCTCCTTCATCGTAGGGTTTACAGAATTATCGTTGCCAATTTCAATAAACCTCTTTTATTGTGGAGTCAAGTTCCACCCTCCCTTTTTAGGCAACAGTAGCAATCAATCAAAGAAGAAGAAATTAAGAGACTGGAATGAGTGGATCACATTTTCTAGGCTTGATGTAAGAACTTGATAGGAATAATAGGAATGAATGTAGAGGGGACCCAGGCACCACGAACATTTCAGAAGTGTCATCAGTAAGGT
Organism: Miniopterus natalensis; assembly: GCF_054644295.1. NCBI lineage: Eukaryota > Metazoa > Chordata > Mammalia > Chiroptera > Miniopteridae > Miniopterus > Miniopterus natalensis. The sequence goes on from NC_142098.1 coordinate 26,545,315, forward strand.
TTAGCAAGGGGAGTATGGGTTGAGAGTGAGGGTGGCAATGAAGATGACTCAGAGGTTCTTCTCTTGAATGCCGCTGCTGGTAACGCCTTTAGTAAAAATTCAAACTCTCACTATTGAAGGAAGTTTACGCTAGGGTGTGAGAGAGAATTACTTTAGTCATAACCTTCTTCCTGAGTGAACATGCCAAAAATTTTCCCACGGGACATGCCCGGAAGGCTAAGCTGGGGAGTAGACAGGGATTAGACCTACTAAAGATTTGGGAGGTAGTCCTGCAATGGGATAGCTGAAGCCTTGAGGATCGATAGCATTGCTGAAGGAGAGAACTTAGAGAGCGAAAGGGGCCAAGACCGTTCTGTGGAGGGTGTCCTGTTTGCAAGGCAGAAAAAGAGAGTCCAGTGGGAGAGGGTGAGAAGCCATTAGGGAGGCAGGATTGTGAAGTATCACCAAAGTCGGGAAAGGAGAGACAGTCCAGAAAAAGGAGATGGTCAGCAACGTCAGAGTCTGCAGAGCAACTGAGAAGGCAAGAAGTAAAAACCCCAAAATTTGATATGATGAACTGGAAAATTTTTAAAAAGCCTTCCATCGGGCTATTTTCAGGCAGGGCAGGAACCAGTCGGTGTCTCTGGAGGTTGAAAAGGCTAAGTGGTTAAGAACAGTTGAGATAGATGTCTGGGGAAGGAAAAAGAATTTAAGCAATTGCTGAAGGGCACTGAAGGATTTCTGGAAGTGGGATGCATAAATTATAACTGAAGGGTAAGACTGGAGTGCAGACTTGACAAAGAAGGTTTGGAATACACCAACATCGCTGAAGGCTGGTGTCTGAAAATTCAAGACACATTCAGCCCAAATTCACCAGCATGAATTTGTCACGGGCCAGATCTCGACACGATAGACTGTCAGGCCTGAAAGGCAGTTCAGAAATGACCCCGCACCCCTCAGCACGATTCAGCAGTGACTGACTTGCTAGCATGCAGTGTGCCTTGCTCAGGGAAGTGAGGCAAGGACGTTAAGGGAAATAAGACACAGACCCTTGGCCCTCAGTTATTCAAAATGAAGTGGGGGCACATAAGCAGCAGTCGCTATAGCACAGCGATTTTCAACGGGGGTGGGGGGGGTGGGGGGGTGGGGAGGCTCAAGAATCTTTAAAACATGCGATACCTGACGATTTTGTCAGGGACACTGACCTCTTTTCCCTTAGACTGGCAAATAAAAAAATGACAGCAGCCAACACGACAATAGCCGTCTGGTGTGAATGAATCAGAATTATACCTTTTTTTGTCAGATGGGAAAAAAATATATATATTTTGGTGCTGCAGAATTTGAGCATTAGCTCTGTGCCATGAGATGAAAAGGTTGACACTCGCTGCTCTAGCATGCTGGTTAAGAACGTGGCTCTGAGCTGGTCTGTCTGGGCGTTGAGCTTGTTACCACCACTTCCTAGTCATGATAGCTGAGCTTGGTTGTCTTGAGTAGCTGTCCCTTGACTGTCAATCTTACAGGGTTGTGATCATTAAATTAGGTTATCTGTAATGACTCACTTTTAACAATTCGACTATGTACAGGTTTTACATTAAAAAAATTTTTTTTTAAATATATCTTTATTGATTTCAGAGAGAGGAAAGGAGTGGGGGAGAGAGAGAGATAGAAACATCAATGATGAGAGAGTCATTGATCGAGCCCACAACCCGGGAATCAACCCCTATCTCCTGGATCCTAGGTCGACGCTCAACCGCTGAGCCACGCCCGGCTGGGCCAGGCTTTACATTTAAAAGTTAAAAAAAAAAAAAGCGTTAAAAAAAAAGCCTGGATGCTGAAGCGTATTTCCTCAAGTATACCGCCCCCCTTTGCCTGGCCCCCCTCAAGGTTTGCCCCCGCCCCATAGCCCCTGGGTGGGCTGCGAGCCCACCGCGCATGCGCCCAGGTAGCTTGCGCCAGGGGATGTGGGGCCCCGGCCGCCAGGGGGCGCCGCTGCGTTGCGCCTGCTCTTCCCGGCTCCCAGAGCCCCCCAGCGGGACGCAAGGGCGGGCGCAGGCGCGCTCGGGGCTCGTGTGGCCAAGATGGCGCCCGTGGAGCACGTTGTGGCGGATGCCGGGGCTTTCCTGCGGGACGCGGCTCTGCAGGTACCGGGAGCCGGGGCGGAGAGGTCAGGGTCTGGGCTGGCGGCCCCGGCCGGAGCCGGAGCCGGAGCCGGAGCCGGAGCCGGAGCCGGAGCCGGAGCGCGGGCGCTCGGGTGCGTGAGATGAGCTGGGCCGGTCTGTCTGCAGGACATTGGGAAGAACATCTACACCATCCGGGATGTGGTCAGCGAGATTCGGGACAAGGCCACGCGCCGGCGACTCGCCGTCTTGCCCTACGAGCTGCGTTTCAAAGAGCCGTTGCCGGAGTACGTGCGGCTGGGTGAGTGCCTCTGCCCCGGTGTTGTGGGCGAAGCTGGTCCCCAGGGTGCAGGTGGGACCGGCTCGGGTGCGAGTCGGGGTCTGGCTACTTTATCAGCAGTTGAATTTAGAAACTTCAGGTTCTAAGGAGGTCGTGGTAGGAAAGAGGCTTCCTGAGTCAGGAGTCAGCCGGGCTCTGCCAGTTACCGGCTCTATACCCCCGGGGACGGCGCTCAGACTCCCCGGACTTGGGTGTCCCCGTCTGTAAAATGGGCGTAATGACAGCACCTGCCTCGGAGGTGGCTGGGAGCCTTGAGTGAGGACTTTGTCACTCAGCCTAGTGCCCAGCGCTTTGCAAGCTTCAGTACATTTGGATTAAAAAGATAACCCAGATTTCTTACTCTCGCCCATTCTTTTCAGTAGATCAGAGCGATGACTGTTTTGGTTATGGAGGCCCCGCCTCAAATCAGGAAAAAAGGGATGGCTTTTGGCTTTACGTTAGTCCTGAAAGAAAACTAAACAATGATGACTTGTCTTAGGAGTCAGCGTTGTTCTCTTAGGGATCAAGGTGACTGGAAGTGTTTTTAGGGGTTAGAGGCTGATGGTGGAGATGTTTCACGACACTGTTAGTTTGTGACTCCTGTAGCTTTTCTCCACCAACTTACTGTGAGATCTTTCACGAGTTACTTCATCTTTCTGAGGAAATACTAATACAGTTATACTTAATAGGATTCGATTGAAGGGTGAAATGAAAAGCTTTTAACACAGTGCCTGGTACATAGTAAGTGCCCAGGGAAATTGCTGCTGTTACTTAGTATCTGCTTTTTAGGAAGTGTGAGCAGTATAGTTATTGTTCCTTGTGACATTGTGGCACAAGACGTCCTTCTATTAATATGTCAGAAAATTTTATTGTACTGTGTGTGTTGTTGATGTCTCAGGAGAGTAGCAATAGTAACAGCTGGCATTTCTTATGGGGGATTGTGTGTTTAATACACAAAAAGTGCCCAATATTTGTTAACAAAGCAGCCAATAATGTTGTTTCATCATAGACTACGACAGCTATTGGTTGGATTAACTTTCCATCCCATTTTGGAACCTGGTCATCCATTGAAAAAGATGGGGGAATAGATGATAGTGTTAAGAGGTATTTCTTGGCATATTGATCCTAAGTTCTTTTCATACTTTCATTATAGTTATCTAAGGTCATATGACTTTTTGCCTTTAAATGAAGTTGAGAATCTTTTGTTTACAGTGACTGAGTTTTCAAAGAAAACTGGAGACTATCCCAGCCTGTCTGCCACAGACATCCAAGTACTGGCACTTACGTACCAGTTGGAAGCAGAGTTTGTTGGGGTGTCACACTTAAAACAAGAACCAGAAAAGGTAAGTTGGGAGGATTGTTGGTTTTATTTGTTTTAACTTTTTTATTTTGGAGAATATCAGATATACAAGAGTAGAGGGAATGGTATAATGGACCCAGGGTCCCTGCCATTCTGCCTCCATGGTTATCAAGTTATCATCTGTCTGCTTTCATCTCTACTGACCCTCAGCCCTTTTGAACTTAGGCATCATATTTCACTTGATAGATATTTCTTGGTGTCTCTCTTTTAAAAAGTAAACACAAAATCATTATTAGCCTTGGCCGGGGTTGCTCAGTTGGTTGGGTATCATGCCGTGCACTGCCTAGGTTGCAGGCTCAATCCTGCTAGGGGACGTGCAGGAGGCAGCTGATCAGTGATTCTCATCATTGATGTTTCTGTCTCTCCCTCTCCCTTCCTCTCTTTCTGAAATCAATAAAAATTTTATATTAAGAAAAGAAAAATGCAGAAAGAATAAAAATCAACAGCATTTTCACTTTTTTTTTTTTTTTTTTTCCTAGAAAGAATTCTTTCCACAAGCAAGAACAATAAATGCTAGTTTTGGGGTTTTTTTTTAAACCTCTGATACCTTCACAATTCTGAGTTCCTGTTGTGCTTTTAGGGACTTGCCTACCTTGAGTAGGTTGAAGAGACTAATGGATCTATGCCTGGGCCCCACTGGCTGTTTGCAGGCCAAAGGATTTTGGAAGCCAAATAATTAACCTTATCATAATTAATTTCAAATAGTGTTGACAAAGAATTGCTTTATCTTCTCTGCCTTAAGTCATCAAAACCGTGGTGGACTCACATCCCATGACCAGGGATCGAACCCACAACCTTGGCATATTGGGGACAACGCTCTAACCAGCTAAGCTACCTGGCCAGGGTTCCAGTTTTTTTAAACATTGAATATCTTTTACTTCAATAACTGAGAGAAATATCATTTTCTCTTTTAATTACTCTTCCATTTTCTTTTTTTTTTTTTAAAGGTTAAAGTGAGCTCATCGATTCAGCACCCCGAAACTCCTCTACACATTTCTGGTTTCCATCTGCCCTCAAAGGTAATTCCTTAGACAAGTCATGCTCGCCCTGCCCTTCCTGCTACAAGTCATATCTCCACAAATTGACTATTTACAGAGAACCAAATTTACCTGGACTAATGGTATAATTTGTCCCGCCCTGTCTGATCTAACTTGTAGGTCATATATATCATTTCATCTGTAACCCTCTCAATGTTCTAGTTTTAAAATTATTCTTTTAACCTCAGCCTAAACCCCCACGAGAAACAGTGGAACGTGAGCACCCAGCCGGTGAGCCCGAGGACCTAGAATTCAGTTCCTTCATGTTCTGGAGAAGCCCTTTGCCTAATATTGATCGTGACTTGCAGGAGCTGCTGGTAAGGCCCTGACTGACCATCTCCTCTTGGTGACAAACTGCCGCTCCTGTGGGCTGGGAGTGTGCTAATTCTGTTGTGTTTCAGATTGACGGAGGAGAGGGTGTTCCAAGTGAGGAGGAGAAGGAAGAGAATGGGTTTGAAGAAAGAGAGGAAGGTAGTGATGACGAGGGGGGGTGGATAACCCCCAGCAACATCAAGCAGATCCGGCAGGATTTTGAACAGTGCACTGTCCCGAGGGACGTGCGTGTTGGCTGTGTGACTACAGACTTTGCCATGCAGGTGGGTGGAGTGGGCGTCAGTTAGTCCTGGGCTTTGTGTCATGCCCGTCATGGGCAGTGGTCCCTTGGAGGTTTGGGGGTTGGTACAGAGTCATTATGTAATGGTTCTAGAAACTGCCTCTGCTCTTTGGTATTTTTATAGTTTGCTTAGAGGCTAGGAAAATCATAATATGACGAAATTATATAGGATATTAAATTTTTTATGTTTGCTATTCATGATCTGCTGATGCTCTCCTTTCAGTGTGTCTAATGTCCTTTGCTCAGGTAAGTACTTGGAGAAAGTAAAGAGGGTTTCCAGCCCAGAAATGAGTATATTTGCTCTGACAAAATAAATGTCTCTGTTAAGAGATTCCTAATGAGCACAGGCCCCAGCTCTTGAGGTACATCCTGGGTCCTTGTCCTAGTTTGCATGTCTTGAGAAGCATCCTAAGCTTACTTTTCCTCAGCAGAAGCCCTTTAGGAGCCCAAGCAGGGTTTGTGAAGTTCCTTTACCTATAATTATACAGATGTTAAAAGAAAATTGAATCGTGCTCTGAGCTCAGCTCTGCTTTAACTTGTTGGCTGCAGAATGTTCTGCTTCAGATGGGGCTGCATGTGCTGGCGGTGAACGGCATGCTGATCCGAGAGGCCCGGAGCCACATCCTGCGCTGCCACGGCTGTTTCAGGTAAGTTCCTGATAATCGGACCCAGTGCCCTCTGCTGAACACGCTGCCCTCTTCCTCTCTCTCCTACAAACTTCCCAGAGAGCCTTGCCTTGTATACCTCACTCACATGTATTCCTCATCCCACCTGAAACCCCTGGGACAGAGGTGGCATAGGGTTTAGGGTGTGGGTTCTGGAGCAAAGAACCCTCTTCATTGGGTGATAAGTACTGAAATGTTTATGGATGGAATGATATCAGGGATTTACTTTGAAATAATACACAATGGGAGGTCCACCATTGGGACTTTAGTGGATAGGAAAGAGGCAAGGCCTTGGGGTCTGTCCTAAACACACGCACCCATTCAATCATAGCAGCTTTATGGTGTTTCCTCTATAATTTGTTAATAAATTCTTGGCACCTCCAGAACCACTTCCTGGCTTAAAGCCCAGGCTCATATTTGGGGACACAGTATTTAGAACTGTAATAATATGCTCCTTGAGAAAATACAGTGATGTTAAGAGCATTGATCCTGGACCCAGATTCCCTGGATTTATATCTGCCCTTAAGAGCTACATCACCGTGAACAAGCTGCCTTACCTTGCCTCAATTTCCCCATCTGTAAATTGAGGATAGTAGCTACTATATAGGACTGTTTTGATGTGAAACTTGTAGATTAATGCCTGACAAGGGTTCATTGTTAATGTAACAATATGCTAATTATCATTGTGTCATTTCCCTTTGTGTCTGAGAAATACAGCTGCAGTTTGCTTATATCGTTGGCATGAGGCCGGTGGCCTTGGTCTGTGACGTGAAGTGTGGTTTAGACTTTCTCCATTTCTTGTCGTGCCCTCCTCCTCTGAGTCCTGTGGCTCATCTTGTGCTCTGGGGACAGGGTTTGCTGCCTGTGGCTCCAGTACAGTGCATTCTTTTACGTCTCCAGGACAACCTCTGACATGAGCCGAGTGTTCTGTGCACATTGTGGAAACAAGACCCTGAAGAAAGTGTCTGTGACTGTCAGTGACGACGGAACCCTGCAGATGCACTTTTCCCGCAACCCCAAGGTGCTGAATCCTCGGGGCCTCCGGGTGAGTGGCTTGTCTCACTCTTCCAGCAGCAGGGCCTAAGGCTGGGAAGGCGAGGCCTCAGCACCAGCATCGAAACAAACAAAGGACAAAAAATGTTTGTGGTTTCTACAAGGTAGCTCCTGAAAGCTTGCAATTTAGGTATCAAGACAGGTGGGGGCCAGTATGTAACAGAGCCTCCACGTGAGACTTCGGAGGAGTTTGCGGTGTAATGAGAAATAACCAGTAATTCCAGGCAGTAAATGTAAGGGCCAGGTGCGTGTGGGGTCACAAAGAGGGAGGCCATTTACAGCGTGGTGGGTAGATTTGGGCAGGTAGTTGAGGATGGGCACAATTTCCAGAAGCGTGGGGAACCAGAGAGGAAGAGACCTGGGCTGGATACGCAGCCGCGTGTGTTTTGAGGAATCCTGAGAGAAGGCTTGAGAGACAAAGGACTATGAGAGTAGCCAACCTGGCATGAGTTCTCCAAGTATGGCCACTGTCTAATGCATGAGAATTTTACTTTCTATTTTGAAATAATTTTAGAGTTATATAAAAGTTGCAAAAATAGTACAAATAATTCTCATCTATCCTTCACTTAGATTTCCGTATGTTAATCTTCTACCACATTTGTTCTGTCGTTTTATACACTAGTCCCCCCCTTATCCACGGTTTTGCTTACTGTAGATTCAGTTACCCGTGGTCCACTGTAGTCTGAAAATATTGAACGGAAACTCCAGAAATAAACAGTTCATAAATTGTGCACCATCCTGAGTAGCATGATGAAATTTCACGCTATATACGCTCCCCGCCTGTTGGTCACTTAGCCGGTTCAGTTATCAGATCAGCTGTCACATTACCGCAGTGCTTGTGTTCAAGTAACCCTTATGGTGGCCTAACGCTACCTCACAATGCCTGTGTCATTCACCTCGGTTCGTCTCATCACGAAGGCACTGCACCATCTCACACCGTCACAAGATGGGTAAGCACAGTGCGATAAGGTATTGAGAGAGAGACCACATGCACGTAACTCTTATTACAGTGTGTTATAATTGTCCTATATTGTTAGTTATTGTTAATCTCTAATTTATAAATTAAACTTTATCATAGATGTGGATGTACAGGGAAAAACATAGTATATATATGGTTTGGTATTGTCCGCAGTTTCAGCCATCTACTAGGGGTCTTGGAACATATTCCTTGTGGATAAGGGGGGACTACTGTGTGTGTGTGTTGGTTTTTTCCCCTAAACCATCTGAGAGTGCATTATATATGATGATCCTTTGCCCCTAGATACTTGAGTATTTCCTGAAACAAGGGCATTGTCTTACATAACCACAATATAATTATCAAAATTAAGAAGTTAACGTTACTAAAATACCACTGTCTCTATGGACCATATTTAAACTTTACCATAAATTTCCCTTATAGCAAAAGAAGGTGTGGTTCATTTTGGTCCAGGATCTAGTCTAGGATCACACATTACATTTAGTTGTCATGTCTCTTTAGTCTCTTTTAGACTGAAGTGGTTTCTCTAGTCTTTGGTCTATCATGACCTTGACATTTTTAAGAGTATAGGCAAGTTACTTTGTAGAATGTCCCTTCCCTTGGGTTTGTCTAGTATTTCCTCATGGTTAGATGTAGGCTGTGCATTTTTGACAGAAATACCAAAAGTGATGTGTGCTTTTCAGCACCTTGTGTCAGGAGATAAATGATAATCAGTTGTCTAATTTACTGGTGATAGTAACTTTGTTTCCTTGGTTAGGGGGTTTCTTATGTAACCACAATATTATCAAAACCAAGAAGTTAACATTGCAATACTAATACTGTCTAATCAATGGATCATATTCAAACTTTGCCACAAATTTCCTGTAAAGTTATCCTTTGCAATAAGTAACTTATGGAAAGATATTCCAATACTGTGTAAATGCTGTTTCTCCTCAAACTTTAACTCGTGGTTAGTTACCTGAAACAGTTTTTACAGTGATGGTTGCCAGATGGTGATTTTCTAATTCTATCACTTTCCACATTCTTTACCTGGCATTCTGCTGTAACAAGGAACTTCCCCTCTTAATGTGTTCGTTTATATGTATGTGGTCTGTGGACTTTTATTTTCGTCTGTAGGCTGTGATCCGTCACCATCATTTATTTAGATGCTCAGACTTTATGGAGGCCCTTCAAGCTGGCTTCTGTGTCCTTCTGACGTGTCCCAATTATTTGAACACTTTCTTGCTTTCTGGCACAGCAAGATGTCCCAACTCTTACACTGCCTCAGCCCTAGAATCGGCCATTTTTCTGAGCAGCTCTTGGTCTTTATGGAGAATGGATTTTCGAAGCAAACATCTGGGCACTGGGTGTGTTCATTGTCCTAGGATGTCATTGATTCTCAGCCCACGGTGGACAAAAATGGTGACTATGTACATGTGTGTATATATACACACGTATTAAAAGTTGAATTTATAACTTCGATTTCAGCTCTACCACCAGAGTTCATTCTACCCCCCACTCGTCATATTCAGGACATCTTATTAACACCATTTTCCCTAATTAACTATTTGCTCAACACTAGAATATATGTAATTGCTTCAGAACTGCTAACATAGACCATTGTGGAAATGGCACTTGCTTACTCGAGTTCTGCCTGTATACCTAATTTTTCTGTCTTTAGCTGAGGGTATATAGTGGAAGTGCTGTGTTGGGTTTTTTCACCTGAGGGCTGAGGTGAGGGTCAAGAGGGAAGATGCGTGTCAGGTGCTCAGTGCGTAGCAGGCGGTGAACGATAACTCTACTGGTGTCACCCGCCTGCATCCAGAGCGGTCAGTAAGCTTGACGTTCACAGGGTCTGACTCATGTGAATGTGGGTCGCCGTCCTTCTAACGGCCTTTCTTTGTCTTATTTGCAGTATTCGCTTCCCGCTCCCAAAGGGGGCAAATACGCCGTCAACCCTCATCTGACTGAGGACCAGCGCTTCCCTCAGCTGCGACTCTCCCGCAAGGCCCGGCAGAAGACGGATGTGTTCGCCCCAGACTACGTAGCTGGGGTATCTCCCTTTGCAGAGAACGACATCTCCAGCCGGTCAGCTACCCTGCAGATCCGAGACAGCACTTTGGGAGCCGGGAGGAGACGGTTAAATCCCAATGCTTCCAGAAAGAAGTTTGTGAAGAAGAGGTGAGGCGCAAGTGCCACAGGCAGACGACGCTGCTGCAGCTGCCGTGTTCTGGAGTCTCGTTTCCCTGGCTCTGCCGGCTCCAGAACCATCTGGATGGAGAGAACAGGCCCAGCTTCTGTGTGCTGCTTCCTGAGGCCTGTGGAGGGGTGGGTTGGGTTTGTGGTTGAACTTGGTCATGCCCTGGCCTGAGAGCACCCATAGAGCTGGGATTCCTGCCACGTTGAGGGGAATTTGATGAGAACAGAAAGAACAGTGCCCCGGAGCAAGTCTTCAACCTCAAAAGAAGGGAACTTTCAAGAGAGAATATTTTTCTAATAAATGTGGTTGTAAGCTTCTGTGCATTTTCATTAAATAGGTCAAATTTTTCTTCTTAAGTAATTTGAAGGCTAACACTTAAGGGCTTATACACCAAGATCAAGCATTTAGATTTATATTTTTTTCGAGAAAGTATACTAAGTTTGTTACAATAAAACTAAGCTCTGCCACTTTCTGTCATTCAGGAAGTTCAGTGCTGGGGCCTTTCTCCCAAGATGCACCCATTGTTCACATTTCTTCTCATTTGCTTTTTACCTTCCCATACAACTACACAAAATATCTCCTTGGAAAGGGCTGTTCTTCTATGTAACCACAGTACAATGATCAAATTCAGGAAACCGGACACATTACTTTTGTCTAATGTGTAACAATTCACGTTTTACTAAACTGTCCCAATACTGTCCTAGCATTTCCCCTCAATTCTAAAGTTGCTCAGCCTTTTTCTTGTGAAATTGACATGTTTAAATAGGACAGGACAGGTTTTTAAAATATCCCTCCATTTGGATTTGACAGACTGTTTCCTCAATGGGATTGAGATTTTCACTTGGGCAGGAACGCGGCCTGAGTGGTAATTAGGTCCTCAGTGCATTGCACTAAGTGATGGTAACTCTTGACAACTTGGTAAGTGAACCTGCTGAGTGGAAATGTTGAACATATCAACATAACTGTGTGTGTGTTTATGTATTTGGAGGTAAATTCTCAATGAAACCCCTTTGTGTGATTAATACAATGATGAGACTGTAATTCTGTGACCCGAGGTCAAGAGGAAGGGTGGTGCATATTTACTAACAGCTGCTTAGATCTCTTCAAACGCTGAGAATTGACTGATGTTTAAGAAATGCTTGTGGATTAAAAAAAAGAAAGGACACTTGTGGAATTGAATGTATGACTCAGACCAGTTTGGAGAAAATAGTCAAGCAGCAAAAAATGTTTCTTCCTTAGTCTGCTCTTGGAAATAACAAATGAGTTCCCCCTCCCTGAAGGTGTTCGTGCAAAAGCTGAAGAGTTACTAGTGGGATGAACAGGATCGATGAAGCATTGAAGAGGGGGCTCTTCTGTTCCTTAAACTCTATGGTCTGACACCAAGACTCGATTTGCTCTATCAGATAAAATCGCTTCACAACAAAGGCGTGCCATTTCAGTGTGACCATAATGGGTTAAGCCCAATAGAGAACGACCTGCTTGACACAACATATAACATGACAAAATTCCAGTAGAACACACAGGAAGTCCAACATACGGTGTGCTTTGTGCAACAGTGACTGGTGGTGAGACAAGGGCAGGACAGGATGGGGCTTACAGTAGAAGAAGCATTTCTCCCCTAGTCCCAAGGACCTGTTCCCTCCAGGGATACTTGACTGGTAGCCACAGGAACCACAGAGGACAACAGGTGCCCAGGTCCCCAGACAGACCCGACTGTGGCTCTGAGCTATTGTGATCCTGTCATCCACAGCCCAGAAAAGCAAGAGAGCTTTGGGGACTTATTGTGCAAAAAAGCAACCAGACATGGGCGCAGTACCTTAGCAGGTCACTAATGGGGATGTTTATGATCTTTCAGTGGGAGTGGGGGATGGGGGGGCTCCTGAGGATTCTCCTACCCCTGCTTTTTGTTTCTAGATCATGAAGGCTATCAGCAGAACTTGCTATAGCCCCATGATGCTAGCCTGCTTCCCGGGGACTCGGGAGGCCCTGAGGACAGTTTTCAGTTGACACACAATGACTGGGCCATACATACTCCTGGGACAGGCCTGCTCAGATAAGACCAAGGAAATTGGGCAGTCTTAAAATTCACAGCAAATTAAAGCTGAAGGAACCTTTAAGACAATGCAGCCCAAACCCAGAGTTTTAAAGATTAGGTGACCAAGGTTCAGAAGAGCACTAGCAGTTGACCCAGAGTTAGACTCAAGAATTCTGATAGCAAGTAACGGCTGGGAGTTGGCTCTGGAGTCCAAGGGCCCAAGTTCAAATTCTAACTTGCTGTATAGCCAGCCATGGACAAGTCACATAACTACTTGGATCAAAAACCTGAATATAACAGCTAAAACTATAAAACTCGTAAAAGTAACCACAGATATAAATCTTCATGGCCTTGGATTAGGCAATGATTCTTAGCTATGACACCAAAAACACAAGCAATAAAAAAGTTTGGTAAATTAAGACTTCATAAAAATTTGAAACATGAATCCAAAGGCACCACTGAGATAGTGAAAAGACAACCCAAAGAATGCGAGAAGATATTTGCAAATCTGTCTACCTGATAAGGAACTTCTATGAAGAACCCTTACAACTCAATGATAAAACAACAATCCAATTTTAAAATGTGCAAAGGATCTGAATAAACATTTCTCCAAAGAAATATATAAATGGCCAACAATTACATGAAAAGATGTTCGGCATCGCTAGTCATGAAGGAAATACAACTCAAAACCACAATGAGATACCACTTTGCACACATGGCATGGTCACAATAAGACGGACAATAACAAGTGTTGGTGAGGAGAAACTAAAACCTTTGGTACATTGCTGGTAGAAATGTAAAATGGTGCAGCTTCCTAGGAAAACAGTTTGGCAGTTTCTCAAATGTTAAACATAGAGTCACCAGCAATTCTACTTCCAGATATCTACCCAAGAGAAATATATAGCTATGTCCACAGAAAAACTTGTATACAAATGTTATAGTAGCACTATTCATAGCAGCAAAAAGTGGAAACAACCCAAACAGTCATCAACTGGTAAGTGGATAAACAAAATGTGGCATATCCATACAATGGAATATTATTCAGTCATAAAAAGGTACAAAGTACTGATACATGCTACAACATGGATGAACCTTAAAACATAATGCTAAATGAAAGAAGACAATCTCAAAAGACCACATAAAGTATGATACCATTCAAATGAGATGTCCAGAATGGGTAAACCCACAGAGACAGAAAGTGGAGTAGTGGTTGCCTTAAAACCAAAGGGTGGAGACGGGGTGGGGACAGGCAGGAAGAAGAGTGATTGCTAATAGGTACCAGGTTTCTTTTGGGGGGATGAAAATATTCTAAAATTAGATGCTAGTGATCATTGTGAAATGCTACACATGTGCTAAAAGCCACTGTATTGTCCATTTTATTATTTATTTTTATTGACTGATTTTGGAGAGAGAAACATTGATTTGTTGTTCCACTTATTTATGCATTCATTGGTTGTTTCTTGTATGTGCCCTGACCGGGGATCAAACGCGCAACCTTGGTGCTGTGATACACAAAATGAGTAAGAAAACAACTGGATTTGCCCTTCCTCTCTCTCTAAAAATAAATAAACTGTCCTTTTTTAAAAAAAGTATACATATCACAGAAATAACCAAAGTTCCTTGTCAATTCCATTATAATGAACTCTCATCAGATCTTTAACCACAGGTATTGTAAGTCTTTTGTCATTTATAGACAGTTATTACTCTGATGCTTTTGCAAAAGTGAGATTCGTGGAACGGACCCTCCCAGGTACTCCTGACCACCGACACCACTGTCAAATGACAAGGTGTCCAATGATGGCTGCATATTTCACAACTGAAGGTGGCCCCACCTGGCCTCTGGTTCTGTGCAAACACTGGAGACCTCAAAATCCGATGGACTAGAAAGAGAAGCAGCTGATATCAAAGTAGACTGCTTCTTCCCAAGGTGCCAGATCAAAAATGTTTCTTTCCACGCCTCCTTCCCTCTTTTCTAAATTCTTAGATCATGAAGGTCTACATGATGCTTTTTGGTTTTGGTCCACTCTTTTGCCTCACTCTGGCCTGGAAAGGTAATTCTACTGTTCATGTGTCTCAGGCCATTGCAAAGTGGGGTAATCCAACCTCCAAACATCTGCTGGGTTTGCCTTAATGCTGCTAATGATCCTATAGTTTTGCCCGTCACAAAATTCTCCCTGATTTCCAATGCCTCCGTTTCTCTGGAACAGTCTCAGCCCCCCCTCTATCATGCCATGGTCCCTAGCTCAGGAGTCCATTCCCCTCCCGACTCTGATTAGCAACCCCAAATCCAGGGAACCTGCATCCAGGCTCTGTACATGGAAAGGGACACCAGGCCAGGGTAACCAGAATGAAACCGTGTGTGGTCTACAAACCCTTACATTTTACTGGCTGTCCACCTCTCCAGTCCCGAGTCACAGACTCAAATGGGAATTACCAGGAGACATTCATGATTCAAAAGTCACTTCCTTTGGCAGGTCCCTGGCTAAGAGTAAGTGCAAATGAGGCTATGATCAGGAGCCTGTCCTTCACTCTTGAAAATACTGCAGTCAACTGTAACTGGAAAATTAAAATAGGATTTTAAAAATAACTAAAAAATAAAGAAAATATTGCAGAATCTGCTGCTTAAAGCAATAGCTGCCCCACAAAATCCCTAGAGATTCTGGCCAAAGTTGTTCTTGATACTAAGAGAGCCCCCCTCATTATCGGTTAGCTGAGCAAGGAGGTGTTCGTGCCACGGCCAACATCACTTGCGGCACTGGGACTGGCACTTCAGGGCAGGTTGGGACTGAACTACAGACGATCACTGTATCAGCCAGTGACTGCTTCAATGAGTCTCTGACTTAATTCTGATTGCTCTGGGCCTTGAAAACCATAGCTCCGAAGTGCACTCCAGACATTGAGAATTAATTACCCTACTTGTAATAATCATAGTATTTCCTTGGTGTGCTGAATTCTCTCAAAAGTTTTAAATGGCCCTGAACGGTGTGACTCAGTGGTTAGAGTGTCGGCCCACGGACTGAAGACTTCAGGCTCCATCCCGGCCCAGCTGCAGCACATGGGGGAGGCAACCAGTTGATGTCTCTCTCTCTTCTCTCTCTCTCTCTCTCTCTTATTGATCTCTCTCTCTCCCTCTCCTTCTCTCTCTCTCTCTCTCTCTCTCTCCCCCTTCCACTTTCTCTGAAAAACAATGGAAAAAATATCTTCGGATGAGAATTTTTTAAAAAATCAGTTTTAAATGTGTAATTGTAGCCACTAACCACCAAGCAAATGATCTTCCTAAGACTAGAACGTCAGAAAAGAATCAAAGAGAATGACTTAGAGAATGTGAGCCCAGTGTTGTAACCTGTAAAGCCTTCAATGTTTGATCACATCTCTCAGGCTGAGTCTGATCAAAGGGTGGATTTGTTAAAAATAAGACAACAGGCCCAAACTAGAACTGCCTATGTTAAGCCTCACATCACCAAATCCAGACTTGAGGACAGAAATGGACTACTTAAGCTCCTAAACCAGTTAATCAAGAAGTGCCTGATTGCCCGGTGGGCATGGTTCAGCGATTGAGAACATGCAATTTTAATTACGAAGTCCTACTTAGGGCAACTAAACAGAACAGAGTAAAAGTTAAATCTCTGCAAAGTAAATCTCCTAGGATCCAGGAGGTCGGGGTTTGATTGCCCGGGTTGTGGGCTCGAACCCCAGTCGGGGGCGTGCAGGAGGCAGTCGACCGATGACTCTCTCATCATTGATGTTTCTATCTCTCTCCCTGTCCCTTCCTCTCTCTGAAATCAATAAAGATATATATATTTTTTAAAAGTGCCTGATCATACTAGTTACGTAACCTGCCTGGTAGCCTCCCACCATGAGCTAAAGGAAGGTAACTGCAATAACGAGCACTTCTGCCAACTAGAACTTCCTTGTTCCCGCTCCCTCTGCCTGTAAAGGTCTTTGATTTTGTACAGCTCCCGTGAACAATTTTCTATCTGCCTGCCGGCCTGGATGCTGCCTGATTCATGAATTGCTGTGTAAAGCCAATAAAATCTTTAAAATTTACTCAGTTGGGTTTTGTTAACAAAATAATCAGAATTAACTGACTTCTCCCGCTGCTGTGGTGTCAACATGACTTGGCACAGTTGATACTGACGCATTTCTCCCGAAACAGTATTACCCAATCCTGTCTTTTTTAACATGTGTCTATTTTGTCCAGCATGACTTTTTCCAGCAAACTGATTGTTAAAAACATTGCATTGAGCCCAGCGGGGTGTGGCTCAGCGGTTGAGCGTTGACCTAGGATCCAGGAGATAGAGGTTCAATTCCCGGTCAGGGCACAGGCCCGGGTTGTGGGCTCGATCAATGACTCTCATCATTGATGTTTCTGTCTCTCTCTCTCCCTCTCCTTTCCTCTCTCTGAAATCAATAAAGATATTTAAAAAAAAAATTTAAAAATTAAAAAAATAAAAACACTGCAGTGAAGAGTTACTTGACTCCTGAGTTTTCAGACACGCTCCCTTACATTCTGCCCCCCGGGTACCTGACCCTCAGGCCCTGGGCACTCCCCACCTCCCTTCCCCCTGAAATGTCTTATCATTGGTAACTTTCCTGATGGCATCACTTTAAGGTTCGCTTTCTTTTTCCTTCCCCTTTGACAGATCTCCTCTCTGTTCTGTAGGACGAAGGCTTTGCCACCACTTTTACTTTGCGGAGATGTAACTTTCACTCGGTTCTGTCCGGGCGCCCTGAGCGGGGCTGTGCAAAGCCACTAAAACCGCACGTCCCGGCCTCGCCTTTGGGTGCTTCTGTCCCTGCTGCCTCCCCGACCGGCCCTGGACTAGCTGGGGGGGGGGGGGGGGGGGGGGGCGGGCAGCCAACGAGTCCCCCGATTGTGACGCGCAGGGGCTCCCCGCCCCCAGCGCGCTTTCCCGGAGCGCGCCCCAGGCCGACTCGGACCCGCCCGCGGGCCCCAGCGCGCTTTCCCGGAGCGCGCCCCCCGCCCCCCGCCCCCCGCGCGCTTTCCGGGAGCGCGCCCCAGGCCGCCTCGGACGCGCCCCCCGCCCCCCGCCCCCAGCGCGCTTTCCCGGAGCGCGCCCCAGGCCGCCTCGGACGCGCCCCCCGCCCCCCGGCCCCAGCGCGCTTTCCCGGAGCGCGCCCCAGGCCGCCTCGGACGCGCCCCCCGGCCCCAGCGCGCTTTCCCGGAGCGCGCCCCAGGCCGACTCGGACCCGCCCCCCCGCCCCCAGCGCGCTTTCCCGGAGCGCGCCCCAGGCCGCCTCGGACGCGCCCCCCGCCCCCAGCGCGCTTTCCCGGAGCGCGCCCCAGGCCGCCTCGGACGCGCCCCCCGCCCCCGACGCTTCCACCCCCGTCACCGTGAGTCAGCGAATCTAAAACTAAACAGCCGCGGTCGCCCGCACCGCCCTCGTGTCTCCCCATGCCAAGTGCGGGGGCAGTTTCCCCGGGGCCCAGAGAGAAACAAAGGGGCTGCCCCGCCCCCCCAGGGCTCCCTCGGAAACTTCCTCCTGGGGCCCCCCGCTGTTTGCAGGACTGTGGCCCTAGGGGCGCGCCTCCTGCCCCCCCCCGCCCCACGAGGCCCCCCGCACCGCCCTCTCACCCCCAGGGCACCCTTCTCCCACCTCCAGGGGCCCCTACCCCACGCCCCAGGCTCCCCTCCCTCCCTGGAAAGGCAGCCAGGACAGGCCCCGCCCCGGGGCCCGGGGCCCCGGATGCCAGGCGTGAGGGGCCCGGGTTGGGCGAGGCCAGATATAAAGCCGCCCTGCCCCGCCCTCAGCACCCAAAGGCTCCTGCAACCTCGCGGCATCCCCAGCCCGCAGCCCGCAGCCCCAGCCCGCAGCCCGCCCGAGCCATGGCCGGTGAGTCCCGCGGCGCGCAGCCCGCCCCCCGCGGCGCCAGGACCCGCTCGCCCGAGGTCCTTCCTGGACGCAAAACGCGAGAAGCGAAGGCGTTAGGGTCCCGGGACGAGCCCCGGAGCGGGGAGCTCCTCCCTCCGTCGCCCCCAGCACACCCAGGGGAGGGGACCTGCCTCCCGCGCCTGGCGGAGAAGCCGCGCAGGGAGACTGCGGGCCGCTGAGACGCGGTCGCTCCCTCCGATAGGAAAACGGGTGCAGGACAAGCAGAAATGCACCTCATCCTGCAGCCGCTGCTGCCCGGGACGTCCCGCTCGCCCCCAGGAGACTCAGCCCGCAGCAGCTCCTCCTGAAGGCCTTTCCTAACCCGCCGGCCCCACAGACGACAGGCTCCCCGGGGAACTGTCCCTTGCCTCTCCTCTCGGGCCAAGGCCGCTGGTTTTTTGGGTTGGTGTTTTAATCAGCTCTCTTTGGGTAAATTCTCCCCCCCCCCCCTTTTTTTTAACTTGTTGACTTTAGAAAGAGAGTGAAAGGAAAGGGGGGAGGGAAACACTGATTTGTTGTTCCACTTCTTGATGCATTCATTGCTTGACATTCATTGCTTGATGCTTGTACGTGCCCTGACCTGGGATCAAACCCACAATCTTGGCACATGCTATCGGACAATGCTCTAAATGAGCTACCCTGCCAGGGCAGTTATATTTCTTGCAGATAAGTTCTTCCTGTTTGTGTCTTTTTTTTTTTTTTTAAACTTATGTTTATTGATTTCAGAGAGGAAGGGAGAGGGAGAGAGAAACATCAATGATGAGAGAGTCATTGATCAGCTGCCTCCTGCACGCCGGCGACCGGGGATGGAGCCTGCAACCCTGGCATGGGCCCTGACCAGGAATGGAACCTCGATCTCCTGGATCCTAGGTCGATGCTCAGCCGCTGAGCCAGGCCCGGCTGGGCTAGTGTCTCATCTTAAAAGCAAGGCATAGGTGTCCTGACTTCCGTATTTTCTGGGACGCAACTTTGTTTTACTACCTAGGAAATGCTTGTTAATATTGGTAAGAAGTAAATGTATATATTGACAGCAGATAAGCCGAGAGAGTAAAAATCAGCGAAGCAGTGTTCAGTAAACACTGATATGACTGAGCCAAGGTAAATGACAAAGAAAATGCAGGACAGAGCTTAACGCACTCCCCCTTCTCCCCGTAGTGTTCAGCCCATGAGTCGAGTCGGCGGTGGAAATTTGTTTAGGCAGCTTCAGAAATTCCTTTCCATTTTCCCAGGCCTTCTGAAGCAGATAAGTCACAGCATTTAACTCCTCATCAAACTTATATTCCACCAAGTCAGATATGCCAGGAGCAAGCTTGGAGACCCTCATTTTGGTGTGTTCAGGGGCCTGACGCGTACACGTGACTGAATTTAACCTAACAGGAGCTGCCCATGCCAGGTGTGGTTCATAATAAAAGCAGGCAGAGAACTGAAGGCTTAAGCGCTCCTTTCTAGTTTTCTTCAAACAAGAAATGTTGCCAGTTCGGTCTCTCCCAGCTCCACCCACAGTCACCCCTGTTAAGCATCAGCAAGGTATGAAACGGGCACCGTGCTTAGGAGAAACGCTGGTGGTGAGCTGCGGGTCCCTGGTGCTCCTCCCCACATCCCCCACATGATAGCATGGGTTTACTTATGTCTCTGCACTTTAGATCATTCCAGCTTCCCCACTTACTATGTAAAATCGGGTAGCAACTTGCTTAACTTTTCTGTGCCTCAGTTTTCTCATCCATAATATGGGGATACTAACAGTATCTACCTCATAGGGCCACCGTGATAACTGAAAAAGTGCAAAGCACTTAAGAGCAGTGCCTAGCACATACACAAGCAGCCACTCATTGCTGTTACTGCAAAAGGAAAGCAGGCTTATTCTAACAGCTTCATCAGTACAGAGGTGGCCAAGAAAAAGTTCGTCTTTCCCCTCTGCCTCTCCCCCTTTGCCATTTCTTAGTTATCTAAGGAAACTATTAGTAGTTTCATACAGTCATTCCACATCATTTTTCCAATTTACTGCAAATCTACCTACATACAGTGTCCCCCAAAAATGTAGACACACACTTTGAAATAATTATAAAGGCAGTATTTATTGAAATACATTTCACTTAACAGCTGTCAGCTGTTAAAAGTGTGTATACGTTTTGGGGGAAGACCTATATGTAGCTTCTTTCTTTGTTTTTCATAAAAATGGATTCACATTCACTTCATTTTGTCAGTTAATATATCATGGATATCTTTCGAGGTCACAGTATAGAGTTAACTCATTCTTGTTAATAGCATAATATTCTGCAGTATATATGTATGTACCATAATTTATTTAAATGCTCCCCTAAAAGAGACAATTGTATTATTTCTAATTTTTGTCAATGGAAAAAACAGTACAAAACCCATCCTTGCTCCTGTGTCCCAATACTTTCAGCCTGTAGAACAGATTCTCTGAAGTTAGACAGTTATATCAAAGATGTATGTGCTTTGCCTGGCCGGGCGTGGCTCAGCAGTTGAGCCTCAACCTAGGATCCAGGAGATCGAGGTTCAATTCCTGGTCAGGGCACATGCCCGGGTTGGGGGCTCCATCACTGGTCCAGGGCATGCAGGAGGCGGCCGATCAATGACTCTCTCATCACTGATGTTTCTCTCTCTCTCTCCCTCTCTCCCTGAAGTCAATAAAGATATATATTTAAAAAAAAAGAGAGATCTATGTGCTTTTAAAATTTAAGAGATTCAGCCTGATTCATTTCCCTAAAGGCGGAGGCAGTTCACCGGCAATGTGCCAAGTTCTCGTGCAGTCTCGATAGCCTTCGATGTTGCTTGTCCTAAATGGTTTTGCCAATCCGACAGGTAAATAATGCCTCATTTTAATTTGCTTTTCCTGACAGGCCAGGCAGGGCATCTTCTCATTTATGTATTGCCATTTGCATTTCCTCCTATGTGAAGAGCGTGTTCATCTGCTTGACTTTTCCACTGCACCACTTGTCTTCTAATTATGTGTAGGCATTTTCAGATTTGAACTGTGATAAGCATTGAGGATTCCTCCTCCTAGTTCCTAGTTGTTTGTCTTTTGACTCTGTTTACTGCCTTTCAGTACGCCGTTTGTTTTTTGTTTTTATGTGACTCTAGCTGTCAAGCTTTTCCTTCATGGTTTCTGAATCTTCAGTCTTTCTTAAAAAGTATTCTCTATCCTGAGGTGATACAAATTCTCCCTTTCCTCCTATACTATTCTAATAGTTTTATTTTACAAAAATTTAGGTCTTTAATCTGCTAATAAGTTATGGCTATATGTGGTGTGTTAGTGGGATAGTTTAAAACAAAAACTGATTTTCCCCCCCATATGCTTTGCATGTGTCTAAACAGCCAGAAAAGCACTGATTGTACTGGCCCATGCCGAGAAGACGTCCTTCAACTATGCTATGAAGGAGGCTGCTGTAGAGGCTTTGAAGAGGAAAGGATGGGAGGTCACTGTGTCGGACCTGTATGCCATGAACTTCAATCCTGTCATCTCCAGGAAGGACATCACAGGCAGGAACAGCTCCCCCCTTTAATTAGGTCTTTGTGGAACTTTTCACCTGTGGGCTCTCTGGTCCCACCTTGGCCGCATGGCCTCAGCCCCTCTCTTTCATCCCTGCAGGTAAACTGAAGGACCCTGAGAACTTTCAGTATCCGGCCGAGTCTGTTCTAGCTTATAAAGAAGGCCGCCTGAGCCCAGATATTGTGGCTGAACAAAAGAAGCTGGAAGCTGCAGACCTTGTGATTTTTCAGGTGTGGTAGGACATCAGAAGGGGTGTCGGGGCACTTAAATTCTTCTTCTTTTTAATCTTCACCTGAGGATGTGTTTTTAGAGTTGAGAGAGGAAGGGAAAGGGGGGCTGGAGAGAAAGAGAAACATCAATGTGAGGGACATGGATTGGTTGCCTCCTGTATGCACCCCAACTGGGGATTGAACCTGCAACCTGGGTGTGTGCCCTGACCAGGGATCGAAGCCCCAGCCCTTCAATGCATGGGATGACGCTCCGACCAACTGAGCCACACCAGGCAGGGCAGGATACTTGAATTCTTATTGTCCTAGACTTGCCACCTAATTAGCCACGTGATCTTAGAAAACTCACTTACCCCCTTTACCACATTCTCTGTAAAGAAAGGTGATTCCTTCAAACGTGCAGCATTGCACAGATTTATAGGTACTGTGACTGGGGCCATATTACCTTGAAAATATAAATGCGACTTCAAAGATGGCATCGGTCTTAATCTTTTTTTCAATTAGTGTTTTTTTTATTTTAATTTTTCAATTATAGTTGATGTTCAATATTATATTAGTTTCAGGTGCACAGCATAGTGGTTAGGCATATTTATATAACTTATGAAGTGATTCCCCCTGTAAATCCTGTACCCACCTGGGACCATACACAGTTATTACAACATCATTGACTATATTCTCTACGCTGTACTTTACATCCCCGTGACTATTTTGTAACTGCCAATAGGTACTTGTTAATCCCGTCACCATTTATAGCCAGCTCCTAAGCCCCTTCCCCTCTGGCAACAATCATTCTGTTCTCTGTAATTATGAGTATGTTTCTATTTTAGTTTTTCATTTATTTGTTCTTTAGATTCCACATAAAAGTGAAATCGTATGGTAGTTGTCTTTCTCTGTCTGACTTATTTCACTTAGCATAATACCCTCCAGGTCCCATCCATGTTGTCACAAATGGTAAGATTTCATTCTTTTCATGGCTGAGTAATACTCCATTGTGGTTTATGTACCACATCTTCTTTACCTGTTTGTCTGTTAATGGATATGTAAGTTCCTTTCATATGTTGGCTATTGTAAATGATGCTGCAGTGAATCAGTGAGTGATTCATGGAATCTCTCAGTGAAGTCTGCAGTTCTTTCCCTCTCTGTAAGCACCCTGATCAGTTTGTGGAGCGATTCATGAGATTGACTTCTCTGCCATTGTGGAGCTTCCCAGCTGATATGCACTGTCCTGCTTACTGGGTTTCAGCAGCAAACCGTAGCTTTCTTCTGGAAGCTGCCTCGCCGTTTAGCAGTCAGTACTGGCAATGCCTAGGTTCCTTGTCAGTCATCTTTTTTTGAGAATGCCAGACGGTACTCAATGACTTTACTTCTACCAATTCCAATTAGCTTCTTGATCTTGAACATGGAACTTATATGACATTGGAAATGTCATAAGGGTGATACTGGCTGTGGTTTTTGCAAGTATTCAGTCATCTGCAAAGAATCCAACCTCTGAAGTCTTGTTCTACCCCAGGCCTGTTGTTACGAGTCAAAGCCACACACCATTAGCCACAAAGGATGCCTTCTTGGTCCAGGTTGTCTACTGCATCTTATCCTAATGCAGCCAAGGCAGCAGCAGTAGCAGCTTTCAATTCCGCATCTTAGAATCACCATATTTTAGAATTGGAAAAGAAGTCAGTGGTCTTTTAATTTAGCTACCATCTGATGCATACATTTTCTTTACTGTCAGTACAACTGTGCAGGTTGTCACTGCAAAATAGCAACATACTAAAGGGCAATGCAGATTTGTATATTTATTATAACACTTTCCCAACAGATGACAGGAAAAGTGTAATTCTAGAAAAATCAGTGTACTATGTGTGACAGTTTGTCAACATGGAAATAAAGTGTCCTGGGAAGGAGTGCTTTAATTCATACCAACGTGCCCTATGGGCTCGTCCCCTGCTCAGTTTACTCACTTCTCCGAAAATAACTTGAGGGAGAGTAAGCTCTTAATACCCTGCAAGCCAACCAAACAAGTCTATTTTCAACCCTAACCGCAGAACATCCACAGGGAAGCAAATCTAGTTGCCTGCACACCCTACCCATCCTTCCTAACAGCTGTGGATCTGGTCCCTCTCAATTGGAGAGTCATAAATGTGAGAACGGGAGAAGCTACTAGAGAAGGTCTGGGGCTCGTGCGGCAAAGGTCAGGCATCGAGTTAGTGACGGATTCAGGGTGAGAACACCACTCACTTTCAATCCTGCGTTCTTTCTGTTCTAAAACCCTGCTTCCTCAGCCCCTTCCTTTCCTGTAGGTCAGCAACCCTTCAAAGAGAGAGGGACTGGTTCCTACAAATTCCTTCTGTGTCCTAGTTGTTTTCTTCTGGGCTTGTTCCAGTTGTCACTGCCTTTGAATCATGAGTCAAGGAGAGAAATACCGGTACAGTGCTTGCTCTGCTTTTATGAGGACAAAAGGCACAAGACTCTCTCATGGGAATCCCCTGATAAACCTTAGTCACACTGATCATTTTGTTTGCAAATGTGAGTGGCTATGTTTATTCTAACTGGTACGATTTTACATCTGTGAGCACAAGGTACATGCCTCATATTTTTGATACTACACCTATTTTAAAGCAAGCACTTGACAAAAGAGTCATTTAGGCATCACATATTTGTTTGCAGGCTTGCTGTCTAAAACTTCATTGTCAAACGTGATTTCATAGAAACAAATCTTATACGCATGTGGCCTTCTTCAGACCAACCCAGTATTTGTACCTTTAGGTAGAAACAGGAGCGTCAGGTTGACTGACAAAAGATGACGCTTGTCTTTCAATGTGCTGTCTCCTCCAGAAGGAATGACACGGGCTTGAAGAAAGGCTCACCCTCAGTGCGGACCCTGAGCCTTGGGTCCCCGATCTGACCTCTTTGTCCTTTGTCCCCCAGTTCCCACTGCAGTGGTTTGGAGTCCCTGCCATCCTGAAAGGCTGGTTTGAACGAGTGCTCATTGGGGAGTTTGCCTACACGTACGCTGCCATGTATGACAAGGGACCTTTCCGGGTAGGTGGATGGTTCTGCTTTTTCTAACAGCTGGGTGCTGGGGAGATTCAGTCCTGAGGCAGAGTTTTGAGCACAATTAGATACTAAGGTCAGGCTTCAGATCCTTTTGGAAGAGATGCATAATTATGTTTTAACAGATATTTTGACATGATTAGGATTTGTTTTAAAATACAGGTAAGGGGTAAGGGGATTAGATAAAACTAGAATGGCAAACTACTGAGAGTTGAAGCTGGGTGGTAGATGCTTCATTATACAGTTGACCTTTGGATAACACAGGTTTGAACTGTACGGGTCCACTTATACGTGGATTTTTAAAAAAATAAATACTGTAAATGTATTTCCTTTTCCTTATGTTTTCTAAATTAACATCTTCTTTTGTCTAGCTTACTTTATTCTAAGAATACAGTATATAGTACATATAACATACAAAATATGTGTTAATCAACTGTTTACGTTATTGGTAAGGCTTCCGGTCAACAGTAGGCTATGAGTAGTTAAGTTTTTAGGCAGACAAAAGTAATATATGGATTTTTGACTACTTTGAGGGTGGTGCCACCTAACCCTTGCATTGTTCAAGGGTCAACTGTACTATTTTCTTTATATTGAAATTTTCCATAATAAAAAGAAATAGTCTGTCTTTGTTTTTCAGAGACACAGATACTATGCAGGAAACATTTTGAGACCTTCTAGATTACATGCCTAGATACTTGCCTAGGTATCTAGGTATTATGGTGAGACATAATAAAACAATAAACAGATAACTCATATTTGGCACTAGCAGTCAACACTGATCTTGCATTTCCGTGACAACCTTCCCTGGATTTGCCACACCCAGGAGTATGGCATCCTTGGCTTGTCCCTGCGCACCTGCCTGTGGCCCCATCTTCCAGGCTGGTACTTCTGCAGAGTCATACTCCTTGCCTCTGAGGAGCCAGCGTAGGAAGTAACATCAACAACAGATGGGTGGATGTGTGTTCTTTCCCTGGGGCTGTTTCATTAACTTCCTGTCACCAAGGAGATGCTCAGGTGATGACTTTTCTTTTACAGAATAAGAAAACAGTGCTGTCCATAACCACTGGCGGCAGCGAATCAATGTACTCTCTGCAGGGTGTCCACGGGGACATGAATATCATTCTCTGGCCAATTCAGGTACCTCATTTTCAGTGAACCTTAAGGGAGATTAATTAATTAAACTTTCTACGGGGTCCAAATCCTCAAGATAACAACTGAAAACACACCTGTGGTGAAAGCATTGTAGTGATTCAGAACTACAGGGAGCTTCCTTTCAAGACTTACCTGTCCTCCCAGGCCCCCATGCTTACAGAATAACCTCCGTGTGCACGTGTCCACACACCGCTCTCTCCTACCTGATAACTAGTGTAGATAACCCCTAGATTGGTAACACCAAGTGGTCTGAGTCTCTTCACATGACTGACTTCTCTCTCCAGTCTTCTGTCTTTCTCCAAGTGGGTGCTACAGCCTCACAGACCATTAGAGCTCCCCTCACCCCCCAATTTTAAGAAATGCTTTAGTTCAGCAAGTAAACTGAAGTCTGAAATATGCTTTTTGGTGGTCACTGGACTCTCCAAATTATCTCTTCTAAGGAAGAGGGGTGGAGAGAAGAGCAAATGAGGTGGTCACCTATAATATTGGAGAATTAACATTACTGTTGGAAGATAAATGGTAAGGACCATTCATTAAGACTCACCTAGTTCTATGGAGAGGCAGGGAAAAGCAGGCAGGAGTCAGCTGCCAAGCAGCTGCAAATCTCCCTTGTGGAATGGAACTTCTGGTGCATTTTTAAAAAAAGATTTTTTAACTGATTTTTTTAGAGAAGAAGGGAGAGGGAGAGAAACATTCACCTGAAGGCAAAACACCGACTGCCTGCCTCCCATATGCACCCTGACCGGGGATCAAGCCTGAAACCCAGGCATGTGTCCTGATCATGAATCTAACCAGCAACATTTCAGTGCATGGACAATGCCCAGCTGACTGAGCCACGCTGCCTGGGATGAACTCCTGGCACTTTTGGCAGAGGATCCCAGGCTGGCACCGTTTTAAGGTTTTATTCATATAAAGAAGAGCACAGAGTGATTAAAGATGGCAGTGGACTGAGTGGAAGGTACACTGACACTCTCCCCAGACCAAACTGGAATTACAACTAAAATATCAAAAAACCATCCTGGGTAATCAGCTGCAACTGAAGTGAGCTGGGGAGCACCCTCATAACCAAAGAGGAAAAGGGGAGACAGCCCAGAGACTGGTGGGAAGTGCGGAGTCACAAGAGGGCTGCCCGGGCTCCCACAGGCAACAGCTGAAGGTCCCGGGGGATATCTCAGCTGTGGGGGGTTCCCACTGAGGACTCGGGCCTAAACCCCAGGCTGGGCTGCCCAGCCAAGAGCACGAGGACTGAGAAAGGCGCCCACATAACATCTGGCTGTGAAAAGCTGTTGGGTTTCTGTCTGCCAGGAAGAGATAGCTGGAAATGCAGGTACCCTCTTAAAGAGCCAATGCACAAAGTTTCATGTGCAGCCACTCACCTTGGGCTCCAGCAGAGGGAGGGCAGAGTAGTCTGGAGCTGTATGAAGATAATCTAGGGTTGTAGGCTCTGGAGATAGAGATCAGAAGGCACCCATCTGGATTCCTGTGCCGAGTCATTCCCCGATACTGTAGAGGACCTCTTTCTCAAGTAGACATTTACCTTCCAAGCAGCTTTTGCCTGAAGGGGAAGCAATTACCCCACCCTGCTGTAAAACCTCTCGCTCTACCCAGAGGAGTTTCTACAGACTGAGGCTCATTAAGAGAATCAGATTAATCAGCCTGCAGGCAGAGGCAGACCTCAGAGTGCTTTGAGTCTTTTCCTGATCTGCTTCTGGACCCGGGCCTTGGAAAAGCAGACTTTGGTGTGCATCTTGGTCCTGGCAAACGCACCCAGCCCCAGCAGAGGAGACCTCAAGCCGAGGGTTATTGATAGCTCCAAACACGGTACTCAGGGCCAGTCATAAACTGTGTTGGACACTGACCTGCACCAGAGAGCCTCCAAAAAGACTGAGAGTCCTAGCAGATCTACCTAATACATAGAAACAAACCCCAACAGGCAGCCAAAATGGGGAGACAAACACACAAGCCTCAAATGAAAGAACAAGAGAAGTCTCCAGAAAAAGAGCTAAATGAAATGGAGATAAGCAATCTATCAGATATAGAGTTCAGAATGCTGATTATAAGGATCCTCAACAGCATGGAAAAAGATATGGAAACTATGAAGGAAATTAAGAACAACATAGCAGAAATAATACATTGGAAGGAATAAACAGCAGATTAGAGGAAGCTGAGGGTCGGATCAGCGAATTAGAACACAGGGTAGAAAAAAAAATCACTCAACCAGAGATCCAAAAAGAAAAAACAATTTAAAAAAAGGAGGATAGTCTAAGGGAGCTGTGGGACAGCATGAAACATAACAATATTCATATCATATGAGTGCCAGAAGAGGTCAAAAGTAAGCAAGGGTTAGAGAACCTGTTTGAAGAAATAATGGCAGAAAACTTCCCTAACCTGGTGAAGGAAAAAGTCACACAAGTTCAGAAGGCACAGAGAGTCCCAAGCAAGAAGAATCCAAAGAGGGCCATGCCCAGACACATCATAATTAAAATGCCAAAAAATTCTAGACAGAGAGAATATTAAAGGCAGCAAGAGAAAAGCAATCTGATACCTACAAAGGAGCTCCCATAAGGCCGTCAGATGATTTCTCATCAAACTCTACGGGCCAGATGGGAATGGCATGAAGTATTTAAAGTAGTGCAAAACAAGGATCTGAAACCAAGACTACTATATCCAGCAAAGCTATCATTCAAAATAGATGGTGAAATAAAGAGCTTTCCAGACCAAAAAAGGCTAAAGGAGTTTATCACCACCAATTTCAGGAAATGTTAAAGGGACTGCTGTAATAATAATAAGAAACAGAGAAACATAGGCATAAAGAATTAAAATGGCAATAAGTCAGGACCTATCAATAATAACTTCAAGGATTTTAAGGGAGAGATCAACAGCAATACAGTCATAGTCATGGACTTTAACACCCCACTGACTTCACTGGATAGATCTTCCAGACAAAAAGTCAACACAGAAAGGGTGACTAAAGGGCACACTAAATCAGATGATTTAATTGATATTTACAGAACATTTTACCCCAACGCTGCAGAATATACATTCCTCTCAAGTGCACATGGGTCATTCTCAAAGATAGACCACATGTTAGGACACAAAACAAGTATCTACAAGTTCAAGAATATTGAAATCATATCAAGCATCTCAGATCACAAGGGCATGACATTAGAAATCAACTACAGTAAAAACACTCAAAAACATTCAAACACATGGAGGCTAAATAACATGTTATTAAACAATGAGTGGGTTACCAATAAGATCAAGAAAGAAATCAAAAACTTCCTGGGAACAAATAAAATGAACACACAACCACCCAAAATCAATGGGACACAGCGAAAGCAGTCCTAAGAGGGAAGTTCATAGCGCTACAGGCCTACCTCAAAAAGCAAGAAAAATTTTTAGTAAACTGTCTAACTCTACAACTTAAAGAATTAGAAAGCTCCCCTGTGAAGTCATCCAGACCAGGGTTTTTGTTTGCTGCGAGTTTTTTTATTACTGCTTCAATTTCATCAGTTGTTATTAACCTATTCAAGTTTTCTGATTCTTCCTGATTCCATTTTACATGATCTCACTCATGTGTAGAATCTAATAAAATAGATTGAGGAACAAAATAGATCCAGAGACATAGAAGCATGGAGCAGACTGCGGGATCTCAGTGGGAAGGCGGGGGTGGGGGATTGGGTGGGGAGAGATTAATCAAAGAATTTATATGCATGTATGCATAACCCATGGACAGACAATAGTGTGGTGAAGGCTGGGGGGGGGGAGGCAGATGCAGGATGGAGGGGATCAGTGGGGGGGGGGGGAAGGGGATATCTATAATACTTTCAACAATAAAGATAAAAAAAAGAAGAGCACAGCTGAATAGGCTAAAAATAGGTAACAGCTAGGTATGAAGAGCAGAAAGCGAGAGAATAGAGCTCTAAACGGATTCTCCAGGGTGCCTCAGGCCTCCACATCAGAGGGTCTTATTGGGAAGCCCGGATTAACCTTTGTGATTTGCATATGGTACAGGCTGTTAGGGGTTTGTACGTGACTCGCCTTTGTGCTTTGTGTATCCCCAGAGTGGCACCCTGCATTTCTGTGGCTTCCAGGTCTTAGAACCTCAACTGACATACAGCATTGGGCATGTTCCCGCGGATACCCGCCTTCAGATCCTGGAAGGATGGAAGAAACGGCTGGAGAATATTTGGGATGAGACTGCACTGTATTTTGCTCCTACTGGTTTCTTTGACCTAAACTTCCAGGCAGGATTCTTAATGAAAAAGGAGGTCCAGGAACAGCAGAAAAACAAGAAGTTTGGCCTTTCTGTGGGTCATCACTTGGGCAAATCCATCCCACCCGAAAACCAGATCAAAGCCAGAGAGTAAGATACACAGGACTTGATTTCCTTCTAAAATGTAGCCAAATCTAGGTATCTTTTTCAGGCTTCCTTTAGTTTTTAAGATTTGTGTTTTTCTTAAAACACAAGGGGAGAGAATAGACTATTCATACATTTTTGGGTAGTTTTATTAAACATAACTGATTCTTACAATTGCTATCATGGCAAAATCTGATTAGGTTCAAGAGGCCACTCAAAATATAAAGTAGGGAAAGGTACAGAAAGATGCTAGACAATATTCTTTAAGGTCGTGCACACAACTTAATCCCTCTTTTAGGGATAAATCTTTAGGGTTAAATCTGGCTAGAAAGCATCGAATGATTTATTTTTCTTTTCATTACCTCTCTGTGGTTTACAGCAAAAGGGAATTCCCCAGAGAAAGCAATGACTTAATCTGTCGGACCTGAGGGACTTGTTTAGTAGTTAGTAATCTATGCTTGTTTGTGATATACATTGGTTTTAGTTACTGCATAGTGACTGATATGCCTCATATGAGTGTGGTTATTCTTCCTTTAACTCCTATTACTTGTATACAGTGTGCACAGATACCCTGAAATGAAAAGCTAATAAAAGTCTCCTTTAACTCAATTTTCTAATGTACTGTCTGTAGAAATAAAACAACTATCTGTATACTACAATTTGCTACAATGACTGAATTCAAGAAAAGAAATAGTACCCCAATTCTTAAAAAACAGCCTTACAATTCTTACAAACACTGCTTTATTTCTGATCTATATGACCATCTGGAAAGTTTTTCCTGTATCATTGCTAAACTGGTAACTTTCCTTTTGAGGATGTATTTGGTCCCACAATTTCTGGGATAAAATTGTAAACCTAGAGTTCGATTTACTTTGGTGAACGATTTTGGCACAATATTCTTATTTCACCTTGAACTTGTTAAGCGCAGCTCCATAGAGCTGGAACGTGAGGAGAGACTGCCCTCTTGTGGTGCACTGGAAGAAAAGAGCAAATGATGCAAAGCAAGGTTGCCTGGTACTGGGAGCAGCTTCCTACCTGCCAAGAAAATGATGGCGTCAGGCTAGGGAACCTTGGTTGCCAGATGCCGACAGTCACTGGGTATTTTTTCCTTTTACAGCATCCATGATGACACATGGCTTGGTGCTTCAGTTTGAAAATATTTTCTTTTGCCTTCATCCTCACTGCAATTTTGTATATGTTTCTAGAAGTTCCAAATGAAATAAAATCCATTTCTGCAAAACAAACCAGTGCTCTTTGATTTCAGTGAAGTTTGAGAAAGGGGCATTCATGCAAAAGTGGAACCTCCTGAGGAGGATGGGGTGAGAGGATTCAGCAATAAAATATGACCAGAGCCTATCAGGTGACTTGGCTTGAGAGTTTACCCAACAGGGCTGCTTCATACTGAATGGTAATGAAACACTGATTAAGACCCTCTTGGGAAATTTAAATGACATTTAAATATATATATATATCTTTATTGATTTCAGAGGGAGGAAAGGGGAGGGAGGAAGAGATAGAAACATCAATGATGAGAGAGTCATTGATCGGCTGCCTCCTGCAAGCCCCCTACTGGGGATCGAGCCCGCAACCGGGGAATGTGCCCTGACAGGGAATCAAACCGCGATCTCCCGGATCATAGGTCGATGCTCAACCACTGAGCCACGCCAGCCAGGCTTTAAAGGACATTTAAAGATCCAGGAAAGAAGAGTGGTGTAGAAATCAAGAAAAACAATGCAATAAACAAATGCCAGGGGGCAGTATTTATTCTGGTTTGCCTGACTTATCTAGATTTATCCAATCAATGGGCTTGGCACTCTTCTGGGTATTGGGAATGTAGCAAAGTGCCTGCCCTCATGGAGTTTGCATTCTAGAGAATGAGAGAGGAACAAGTATGTCAAGTGGTGATAAATGCTAGGAAGAAAAAGAGAAGGAGGGTTCGTGATGGGATACAAGAGTCTTGCTTTACACAGGGTGATCAAGGAAGACCTTTCCAATAAGGCTTCTTTTGGGCAAAGACCTGATAAAGTGAGAGAGACATGTGGCTATCTGAAGGAAGAACACTTCAGGCAGGAGCGATGTGAGTGCAAACCCTGAGGCAGGAGCACCCTTAGTATGTTTGTGGGTGAGAAAGGAAGTCACTCAAGTAGAGAAAGGAAGAGATGACAGGTCAGACGCTTGGATCAGGTCACAGAGGGCCTCATAAGCTTGTAAAGATAGGAAGTCACCGGAGGGTTTAGAGCAGAAGTGTAACATAATCTGACTTGTGTTTAATTCTGGCTGGTATGTGAGGAATCAAGTATAAGAGGCAATGATGCAAGCAGGAGAATTTTTGGAAGCTGTTGTCACAATCTACATATGTTTTGGGACCAAGGTGATAGCCATAGAAGTATTGAGAAGTGGTTGGATTCTGGACATATTTCAAAGATGAGAGTAACAGAATTTAATGATGGGTTGGATCTAGGTCAGATAAAAAAACAACAAAACCTTAATGGTATTTTGGCTTAAGCAGTTGGAAGAATGGAGATTCCATCTAAGTTGAGGAAGAATCTGGAAAGGGTACTGGGGGCAATGGTGGGGGATGGGAAGGGTGGAACAAAATATGACTTCAGACATGTTACGTTTGAAATAGCTAAGACAGCCAAGTGAGGCTGTCAAGTAGGCAGCTGGATAATAGGAAGCTACAAGAATAGGAGAAGTGGAAACTGTGTGGGGAGGTGTGTAGTCAAAGGAAGTTATTTAATTTTTTAAGAGATAAGGGACATTTATAGACTAGTTAGAACAACTCAGAGAGAGAGATGTTTTTATTTTGGAGAATGGGGACAATTAAAGGAAGATGTCTTTGAAAAAGCAAAAGGATATGGGATCCAGTGCACAAGAGACAGAAGAGCAGAGTAATAACAGGCTAATACGACAAATACAAGGTAACACTTGTTAGGCATTTATGTGTGCCAGCAACTAATTTTACATGGATTCATTTACTTAATTCTTGCAGCAACTCTGAAGAGGAGGGTCGTATTTTTGTTTCCATCTTAGAGGTAAGAAATTGAGGAATGGAGAGGTTAAAGGCTAGATAGGAGCAAAAACTCCACCTAGGAAGGCAAACTCAAGAGCCTGTGCCTTAAAATATTGTATCGCCTAGGTGGAAGCAAGGACACTGGCACCATCAAATAGAGCGCAAGAGCAGCAATCAGTACCTCTTCCTGACAGCAAGACCATTAAGTGTTGCTGTTGAGAAACTATAGCTGCTTTTATACTTCTAGAGTTCCTGCTGTGTCCCAGCAGGGGTAAATGATGTTTCAGTTCTTATGGTTATATGGTTGCTGAGAATTTGCTCCTTACAAGATGACAGAGCAGTACTCTTACCAGCCCGGAGTAAAGCAGGACAACTACTTCCCTTGCTCTGGATACTGTAACTTGGATTGCATCAGCTTTTCTGGCGGCCGCTTGTAGTCTCATCTTCAGATCAGTCTTTTGCCCACTTATGCCGTTTTTCTGGACCAAAGTATTTTTGATATTTACAGTTACTAAATTTCATTTGGCTATTACTCCTTTCCAGTGCTATTGAAGTCAAATAAATGCCAAAAGAAGACAACTTTTAAACATATTTTGAACATTGGCAACATTGTTGAAATAAATTATATATTTATAAATAAAAAAATATATAATTAATTTAATCCTCCTAAAGTGACAACTCATTTAGATACATTTGGATATGTTAAAAATTCAGTCACTTTCACCCTGGCGGGGTGGCTGAGTTGATGGGAGCATCGTCCTGTACAAGGAAAAGGATGCTGGTTTGATGCCCGGTCAGGGTACATACCTAGGTTTCAGGTTTGATGCCCAGGCGGGGTGCATACAGGAGGCAACGGATTGATGTTTCTCTCACATAGATGTTTCTCTTTCTCCCTTCCTCTCAAAAAAAAAAAAAATCAGTCATTTTCACAGAATCAACAGACACTGTCTAAAGCAGTACTTCTGAAACATCAGCTTTTTACATATCATATTCACAATATCCATGTATCATCTGTATTAGTGTTTATTTTTTTAAATATGTTTTTATTGATGAGAGAGAGACATCGATGAGAGAGAAATGATAGGCTGCCTCCTGCACGCCTCCTACTGGGGATCGAGTCCGTAACCAGGGCATGTGCACTGACTGGGAATCGAACTGGCGATCTCTAGGTATACCTGCCAGGGCTTAATATTTTTCTTTAATTTGACTCACATCTCCCCCTTAGTCTAGTATGTATACACATTATATTTTTTTCTAATGCACATTAAAACATATGTACTATGTTTGTAAGTAATGTTTCCCATGTATCACCTGAAATCATTTTGAGTACCACTAGTGATATGTTGCTATATGTTACATTCTGGTAAACACTAATTTATACATGAGGAAATAACTGCCAAAAGAATAAAAAGAGATTGCCTCTGGATGTGAGACTGAGGGGTAGGGAGACTTGGTGTTTATCAAAAGCACCTCCATGCAACATGATTTGCTACCATGTGTATACACTATTTTACTAAGGATGCAACATTTAAACTAAGTAAAACAATTCTGTCACACTAAGCACTTTGTACACTGGCAAAACAGAAAGCACAAAATAATTACTTGAAAATATTTCTGTATTTCATACCTTTTCCTAATGATTTCTTTTAAGATTTAAAAAAATTGATTTTTTAGAGAGAAAGGAAGGGGGAGGGGGAGAGATATTGATGTAAGAGTGCAACATTGATCGTCTGCTTCCTGCACACACACCGCCACCCCCCCACCAGGGACTGAACCCAAAACCCGGGCATGCACCCTCACAATCAAACTGGCAACCTTTTGGTGCACAGGACGATGCCCAACCAACCGAGCCAAACCAGCCAAGGCTTTTCCTAATGATTTTATAACTTCAGCCACATACACATGTTGCTCAAAAATGACATTCATGAATACGAATTTATCCACAAAGTTTGAGGGGGAAAAAAGATAGTTACTCAATGCAAAATGAAAACTTTCAATTTTTTATTTTTGACTGCAGCTGTTTACAGAAATATAGTTGCGAGTATACAAATGTTCCAATAGAAGCAAAATATCTTTTTAATATTTAACAAGTTATCACAGATAGCTAAAAACATAGATGCAAATGAAATTCCCCCAGAGAACAAACTGAAAATATCTGGTGTCAGTGCTCTGTAACCCCAACTATGAAAGCCATATACACAAAAATGTAACCCTTAGTCATTGCAGGACAATGGAAGAAGGCAGTTCAGTGGTTGATCAGTGTGCTCAAGCAAGTAAAATAAAATTTAAATGGCAGAATGGCAGCTAAACCACTTGAGAATAGGTTAATGAAATACTTGTAATATATTTATCAAAACACTAAGTAAAAGTTGTCAAAAATTAGCAACTACTTGGAGCTTATCAATTAGAAGTAAGGGAACAAGGTGAGAAGATACATTCATTAGATGAAAAGAAATTAGCTGAATGTCACTGGAATCAGTTTGTAGTCCCTAAAGTCATAAACACTTCAGTGCAGGACAGGTCTTTATCAGACACGTTAGTCTGATTCCAAACCCACTCTCAAACATCTGAGATGGTGCGTGTGTGTGTGTGTGTGTGTGTGTGTGTGTGTGTGTTGTCCTGAGGTTCATTAGCTAAAATATTAAGTGATCCCTATGAACTACTCAAACCAGGCAAATTACTCTGGGGAAAAAAAGAGCAGGAGTGATATGACGCTAAAACATGGGGCTTTTAAAGGAGATATTACAAGTTAAAGTCAAATAGAATTGTGGGGTAGAATGCTTTGGGTACAGGAATATATTAAACAATCAAGTAAGGGAGAGAGGAAAGGAAACAAGAAAGGAGGAATGTAGCTGGAGCATCTCCCAACAGTTTGCCTATGTATTTGCCAGCACCATAGTTTGTAGAGTAAGCCACTTACATTTCCACTGCTAGTATTAAGCGGTGGTGGTTTTTATAGAGAATATTATTATTTTGAAATGTGAATTTTTCTTTCATGAGTTAATTAATTGGTGATTTGTAAACAGTGGGAAGAAGATTAGAATAATCACAGAGGTATTAAATTACACAGGAAGATTAAAATGAACAAATCGATTTGCTTTGTGGCTAGTTTATATTTGCCATGATCCATACATTGACAAGGGAGAATGCCCAAATTATACGATGCATTACTGTCTTGTGTAATATTTATTTCAGTAAATAATTCTTGTCTGAAGCATAAGTTCCAAGAACAGTTATATCTCCACTGCAACAGTTCTCATACAAAGCAAGCTACTTTTAAAGAAGTTTCATGTATTAAAAAAAGAAATTAAATAAGGTGCTTTGTTGATCTGGCCAAGCCATCTTATTTAATATCTCAGATACAAATATAAGTATAGGAATGACAATTTTGTTCTGAGAGTTGGCCTAGCCAGACCAAAATTGTTGTCTGCTGGTAAAATAAGAGGCAATGAAAAAAAAACCTTGTATTATCACTGCCCACAATGTACCCATTTTATGAATAAACAGAAGAATTTAGCACCTGTCAATTATATTAGCTACTTAAATGTAATAACAATGAAAAGAAATATAGAACATTGCACCTATATCTTTAAATCAGTCACTTAATGTAAACGTTTTAGTAAGTGGTAGGACTTGCCAAACTAAGTTAACTGAGTCACCGATAACCAGACTAATTATATAAACACATAAAATACACTACAAGCAGTACGGAGAATAAATAATCATTGCCAATAAAAGATTACGAGTAACCGGAACAATGTATAACTCCATCTATATGAGTAGGGAAGAAACAGCTTTCTAGATTTTACTGTTAATAGTTTACACTAGTGGCTCTCAAACTTGATGTGTGCATCAGAATCACCTGGAGGGCATTAAAGCACAGACTACTGAGCCCCACTCAAGAGTTTCTGATTCAGTGTGTCCGGGACAGGACCTAAGAATCAGCATTTCTAACTAGTTTACCAGGTGATGCTGATGTTGGCTTGTAGGCTAAGGACCATATTTTGAGAACCACTGGTTTCTACATACTGTTTATGTAAAAAACTATATACTATAATGTTCTTATGTACATGACACAAAATATATAGGGAAGAGGGCTGGTTTTAATTAACTCTCAAACATATAGATTAGTAAAACTGATCATTTTAATGTTTCTAAAATGATTTCCTGAAGTGTAATCATTTCCCCTTATAGTCAATTACATTTCAAAAGTCTAAATCCTGTCTAAGTCCTACTACAGTCATTTTAGAAAATATTCATATAACACTTACACCAAGTTGCTATCCAAAACAAAAAGGGACATAAATATTCTACATAGTTAAGATGTATTCATCAAGAAGGCATCACCACTATTCAGCATTATAGACTTCTTTGGAATGATTAAAGTGCATAATATCAACAGGGTATTAAGAATATTGCATAAATGTTTGCAGTCTTCAGTGTCACTAACAACCACGGAAACACATAGAGGATAGCAGCTCATCCTAAAGCTACTTCTATCCTGACCTGTTGCTGATGGCCCTTTCCTCAGGCACTACCACCATGTTAAGGAGCTGGAACATAGGCAAAATTAACAAAAACCAGAGGGACACTCAATTCAACTGTACCTGGTTGAAAGGAATTATCTTAGTGCTGTAGGGACTCAGATATAACTTCATTTCCTTTAACACTATTTTTTATAGCTAGATTACTGAGGTTCTGATGAGTAAGAAGTGCACTATAATTAATTACTTGGCTCTGTCCAGTTAGAAAAACTGACATTACCAGGCTTTATTTAAACTATGTGTTTGTGATTTATTTTCATTCATCTAATTAAGATCACAGAAGATGCTTTAAACACTTCCTGAAATTTATACACATTTATGGGCATTGAGTCTTACAAGTAGTAAAATTTTCGTTAGCATTCAGGTAAGACCTATCATTAGTTGGTTGAGATGAAGACAAATTTATAGTTAATTTATATAAAGCCTAAATAGGATAATTCTGTAATTTTTACTTACCCTCCCTCAACGGAACAATTCTGGTAATGTATCTTCTGTTACTCTTATGCCAAAGGGAGTTAGATACTTATAAGTTGTTTCCTATGATGATTAAGAAATAGAGCTATAAAAACCTTCCATTTTGCACAACCCCTTGGAGTGCCCTTCTAGTTGCTAGATGGGATGCTGCCTGATTCACAAATTGCTTAATAAAGCCGATCAGAATTTCAAAAAGATAAGAAAGAAATGCAAGAAAAGAATGATTAAGTGGAAAAGTGGAAAGTTGGGATCCATTAAAATAATTTGTGTTTTTGGCAATAGCAAAAAAGGAAATTACAAAAAAGGGGGCACTATCATGGTAAAAGGCACTTTCCCATTTAATCTAGTTATAAAATACTAATTTTAAATTTTTTCCTAAAAGAGAAAGTAGAGTAAAAATATAATTTTATTAATAAGTGAGGCTAGAATGGCATGAAAATCTATGGGAATTAAAGAATTAGAGCCCTGGGACAATTCACAAATGACATTGTAGGTATTATTTTGATATTTACTACATTATGAACATTATCTCCAGAATTTAGCTCTAGTGATACAAATAAGCAGAGGAGAAAACCTTTTTATATATGTTATTAGATTTTCCTAAACCACTTACTAGGGTATATTCTCTGAGTTATTATTCTAATAAAGCTGCTGAACTATTCAGTGTCTCTCATTAAGCCCCTCCCCCTCCATATAACCAAGGCATGCAGCTACAACATGGTTGTCTTGGTTAAGGATGCAGCCTGTGGTCATGAAGCTGAGTAAAGCTTAGAGGTCTTATATAATTTTCAATCAATTTTTAAAAATCAACTAAGAAACAGATATGAGAACAGAAACTTTCACCAGAAAAATGAAAAATTTTCAAGTTACCCCTAGTGAATATTTTGAAACCATGCTGAATTTGAGACTTTGATTAAGTCTTTAATTTTGTTCTTTAATTACTGATGCATCTAAACAGATTTCACTTTTCCAAAACAAGAATCTATAATGGCTAAAATAGTCAAAAGAATTATTATCTTAGTTCTAGAGGAGGGAAAGAAGGAAGATACCTCATTAATACTGCGTCTATAATAAACAAAGCCCTCTAAAAACCTGTTCTAGGGAGACTGGTGAAAACAGATTTGCACTGGCTAAATAACATGACTCTTAATTACAAAGGTAACATGATAAAGCTCAGAAGCAAAATACGACTTCTAATGATCTTCTCCTATGTTGGTGTGGATATATAATGGAATGACAGTAAGAAATAAAACACACATAAACACACACACAGACACAGAGATAAGCTCCAAGCATTAATGTGAGTTGCTAAAAGCAAGAACAATTGAATGTAACAATTCAAAAGAATAACATGTGGTTTGTAACTTATTTTTAACCTTCTGCCATTAATAAATCCAATAAATTGTTGTTTCCAAAGCCTTTGCTGGCTCACGAAGTCTCTTCTATATGTAGCTATAACTTGTAACAGTAATCTGGAAACTGCATTATTAGCACAAGTATCAACCACTGACCACTAAGCTAACTCTTCAATAAGAAGATAAATACTTTTGTAACCAAATTGTATATTCAGAATGTTGTACCTAACATTGACCTTTAGGGGTAAGGAACATTTAACAATGTTAAAAAAAATAACATCATTATTGAATAAGAATATGGTAGCATAGCGCAGCCCTTGTATAAATAACCACAAAATTTATCAAAATAAAAATTGGGTTTTTTGCCTCTGTCCAATCAAACCATTACAGTTCAGGTGTATGTTCTGTTCTAAATTTAGATAATATAAAACAGAAAATTGGTCCCTAGTGACTTGGCATTGGCAATCGGCATTGTACAACGATAAACCTCTTGCTAAACAACAGAACAGAAGTCAGCACACAGCCAGTCTTCTTGCCACCACTTAATCCACAGAGCAATGTTAACATTCTAATTAGAACTTGGTGAACAAACAGACTTCCCGAGTCTCCTGTATAATCTCTTGGAAAAAAATTCAGAAAACTCAGAAATAAATAGTATTTTATTTCTACTTATTTTTATACCTGCTGGGTAAGCTTTCTGACATTTGTCAACCCTCTGCAGCTGGAGTTTTACATTTTAAAACTGAAGCACTGGATTGTGTGGCTGGTCTTTCTCATAACCTGAACTATATTGGGTAATTTTTCTTGATACAGGTGGGGACAGAAGGGATATACTGAGGAAAATGATTTCAGTTCAGAGAATTTATAAAGTAGCTCTGGATATTACAAGATGGGGAAAATGTTATTAAAGTTACAAACATTTTTTAGTGTCTTCATAAATAAAAAGCATAGAACACAGAAAGCCAATTAATAATAATAACAATAACAATAAAATATTAAATATATAGTGAGCAAAGACTGAATGGCTCATTCTCATGAAACACCATTTGACACAACTGCCTAGATGGGTTTCCTTACTCTAACATTTTGCTGAGTGAAAGATCCAGCAAACACACAGTAAGCTGCCTTTAGCCCACTAAGAACATCAAGAACTGCCTGATGGAATGGCCACAGATGAACAGGTCATTTGTTTCAAAAGATACTTAAATACTCAATAAGGACATAACAAACCCCCCCCCCCTCACTGTTATCAGACGCCACGTTGTGGTAGAACATCAGACAAACTCACAAATTTACCACAAAAATGTGTGGCAAAAAAGAATAGTTTATATATATGTATATATATAAATTTCTATATTTATGCCAATGTACTCACTCAGTACAAATAGCAAAATAGTATACCATTTCCTAAATACAAAATATAGCTTTCCAAAAAAATGAAACACACATTTGATATAAACCATCCAAAACTTGAACGATTGAAAACTGTATTCAAAATTAAATGACCCAGAGTAGGTCTCTTTCTGAAAAGTTCCCTTCATATCGGCAAGAAGCCTGTACTACTGAAAACGTAATTTAATGCCTCTCAATCAGAGAGAGAAAGAAAGGTTGGGGTTGGAGGGAAGAATATATGAGAACAAAGAAAAAACAAATTAGGAGAAGAGCACATTCAAAGAACCAAGGAAGATCATCACAAAGAGGGAGAAAAAATCTGGCTGTATAAACAAAACCAAGACCACAATTCCACTAAGTTCAACTAAATGCATAGGATAGAAAAAAATAAAACAACAGAAAAGTAGCCTTCAACAATTAACAGGCTATTTTTGGTACACTTAAAAAATAAATGAAACTGACAAGAAGGCCGAAACATCTTATCTACATATAGAAGCCACACACAATTTGGCCTTAAACTGTATTACCAGCTTTCTACAGGCCAAAAGAAAAATAAGACAAAGCATGTGTCCAGACAACAGGTTGTAGTGAGAAGCAGGCATCCCATGGGTGATGAGAACACCCAAAACTGTATAACTAACACTACAACTGCAAGTTCTGGAGTGTGTTATTTTGCTCTCTATAGATGTAACACAAGTTAATTCTTCATTTTAAGTCAATGACATGACCCTGTAAAGCCTAAGGTTTGTGGGAACCATCAGATAAGTGACCACTTCAAACTATAAAGCACTGAGGTGACAAGTGAATTACACTCTCTGCAGCTCAGGGAGAAGTGATATTCCAAGAAATTTTACTTTGCCTTTTTAAAATTAAAATTTACACTGTTTCCTATTAGAGGGAAAATTTTGAAGACTTCACAACAGCACCGTTCATGGGGAAAAATGCATTGTTTCTTGTTTCTCAGGAATCAGCTCTCCCCATTCCTAAAAAGGTACTCCCAGCCCCACCTGTGCTGCAGGACTTGCTGGGTTACCCCAGATCAAAGTGGCCTTTTCCTTTAAGATGCTACAGGGTCACAAAGCTAGGAATATATTACCAACTATCTAAAATAAAGTGAAAAAGAGGGGAATAATATAGACGAATATAAAAAGGGAACAACCAGTCCAAGCTTGGGTTAAGAAGAAAACAGACTTAAATTGCTGTGTCAGTTTAAACTGCTACCGGAAGATATCAGAACATAATTTACCATAATATTATCCCTTTCATTTTTTATAGAGCAAGATAATTATTTTTCTATGCAGTTATGGCTGAACCCCTCACCAGAAATGCAGAGAATTAACAACAATCTGAAAAATAAAATCAATAGCATTCCAGCTGTTTCCAGTTGTGTGTTGTCTGCCTTTGTGATAAAGAAGCTTCTTATCTGTGTAGAGCTCTTAATACAGCTTACTTGTCAGAATGTTACCTCTCCAGTTTTTCTATAAAAACTGAAAAAAGACTCCTTCACTTTGGCCAATAGCTGTTTTTTTTTATATTGAAAATCACAGCCTTAGTTATTTGAATTTTCCTTTTTCAGAAGCTGTTATCTGACTAAAACAATGCAGGGAAGAAAATAATGAAGAACAAAAGTAAACATGACAATATGAATTATTTTCTAATAGCAATAATAACTGAGCAATACAGCTTTTAAGTTTAAACTGTACTTTTGAAGAAATAGTGTCTAGGAAAATAGCAACAATTAATTCTGTCAGCTGGAAACTCAAATAGATTCTCAGTCATCATTGTTATTAGGAATATAAAATATGAACATGTTAACAATGGTGGCTAATCACTGCAACAGGCAGCAAGGGTGAAATCTATCCGTTTACTCAATCACAGTTTTTCATATTTCGTTTTGTTTTTAAAGTAACAGTTCAATAATCTTCATGGAATCACAATATCTCAGGAAATCTTGGAATCAGGATTTTCTTCATGGAATTTCTAAAAAAAGAAGACATTTAATATAACTCACTAGAGAGGGAAAGCATTTATAAAGTTCCTGTTACCCCGAATGATCCCAAAGTATATTACAGTACTACTTTATCATATTTAGACTTCCACAGTTTTCTGACTCAATATTTCTTGAGGAAAAGAGAAATGAGACATTATTATATCTAATATATAATACATACATCAAATTTTCTGTCATTCCAAGGCAAAGAAGTTTAGAGCTAGAAGGATTGCCCAGTATTAACAATACGATCACAAGGTATCACTCATCGAGTAACTTATTCAGAGTAAAAAAGTGCCATCTTGAGAACACCACATTTTAAAAAATTAGTGTCTAAACAGTGCTATTACTTAACCCAAATCTGCTGAGAATAAAATTCATTGATGCTTTTTAATAAGAAAGAAGCCAAAATGCAATACTTACATACCAGTTAAAAGGAGCCAGTCATGTTGTTCCCTTGGTTTTGCAATGAAACAAGCAAATCAATCTTTTCAATGTTCTGATTGGTGTTTATAGAGGATGCCAGCG
This sequence comes from Miniopterus natalensis, assembly GCF_054644295.1. Classification (NCBI taxonomy): domain Eukaryota; kingdom Metazoa; phylum Chordata; class Mammalia; order Chiroptera; family Miniopteridae; genus Miniopterus; species Miniopterus natalensis. Next base: position 26,589,140 of record NC_142098.1, read on the forward strand.
GAGAATTCTCTGGCATTTGCTGAGAAAGAAGTGTTGTCACAGGTGGCTGGCCCTCATTTTGTGGTTGGCCTGGTTGACTTATAGCCATCAACTGATCTGGCAATGCAGCTGGTCCAGACGTTAAAAGCTGATTACAGTCTGCAGAGACATTTAAAATAGAGAAGCTACCTGATTAGTTACTTTCTGTTAAGATTCATAAGAAGATATGAATTAGTTGCTGGGGTTAAGTCATTATTGTGTTCACTAAGCACAGAACTAAAGTTGAGGCCCCTGACAGCCCCACAAAAAGGTTTTACTGAAAAGTACCGATATTCATCTTTGGTTTCCTCTAAGTGATATACAAACACAACTTTATCTAGTTATCATCCTAAGTTCTATATAATTTCCTTGGTACATTAACATTAAAGGTGGGTTCTTACCTCCCTGGAAACTACTTAATTTAATTCGCTCAAATTTTCTGTCATTCATTTTCCTTTCAAGTTCATAGGTGAAAGCGGCAAGCACATATGTTTCTCCACACTCTCGCATTTAATCCTCCCATAGCCTTGCCGAGTACTCAATACTACCACCACCCTAGATGCACAAACTGAAGCTCACACCAGTCAAATCACTTGTCTAGCATCTCAGTCTATGCACGGGAGAGCTGGGACTTGAACTCAGTTCCGCCAAACTGCAATCTGTGTTCTTAAAACCACTGTGCTTTGCTTCCTTCTAATAATAAGAGTACTCTGACCATTTAAACCAATAACATTTAAGAAATGAGAAATAAGAAAGTGTTTCTTACTATTTTGAATGCCAAATAAGAACATTCCTGAAGTCTGCTGAGATGAACCAGGAGAATTTTGTAGTTGGTTCATTGTGCCTCCTGTAGTGTTGTGAAATAAAGTAGCTTGTGGCTGAGGTGAAGCTGTGGCTCCTTGGATTCCAGGCATGTTGTTCTGAGGGGAATAAAGAGGAGACTGTTGCATGTCTTGTTGGTTTATACTGGTCTGCAATGCAGACATGGATGCTGGAGAGAGGAAGAGAGTTACTTGCTGCTCTTGAGAACTGGGTGACCCCTGGACCAACTGAATCTGAGGAGAGCTATGGAACAAAGAAGTCTGTGACGATTCAGACTGGGTAGGACCTGGGTTCTGAAGTGAGGAAACTGTGGGCTGGTTCTGAAATTGCATGGGCTGCTGCTCCTGATTCATTGGGGCCATATTATTTTGTTGGTGAAAAATTGACTGGTTCTGTTGCTCCTGATTAGCCATTGGATTCTGACTTGGGTTGAATATCATGTTTGGTGGTGGTTGCTTCTGAGATGCCATTGTAGCCATGGTATTTTGGTTACTGAATAAAATGCTCTGCTGTTGCTGCTGCTGCTGTTGCTGCTGTTGCTGCTGTTGCTGCTGCTGCTGCTCCTGGGATGGAGAGTTACTCTGGATGGCAACTATTGAGTGCTGTGACTGGAAGATTGTCCCTTGTTGGTTTTGAGGCATTGGGTTAGGAGGAAGGGAGCCCAGGGACACCTGAGGCTGAAACAGACCTTGCTGGGAGGGTTGTGCCTGTTCTTGGGAAAGCATAGGGGTCTGAATGTGTGATATTGGAGGCTGCTGTTGGAAAGCAGCTTGCTGCTCAGTGTTTGACGTTGATTGAAGTGGAGAAATTGAGTTCTGAGCTGCAAAAAATGAAATCTGTTCTTCTTGGGCCACTGCGTTAGTTTGAAGATTATTCATTGGACTCTGGGAAAGAAATATGTTGGCTGACTGCTGGTCTTGAGGAACATTAGAGCCCTGCAACACAGCCATAGTACTTTGAGAGTGAAACATTGGAGGCTGCATCTGATCAGTGGAGGATGTAGAAGTTTGACTATGGACAATAGGACTTGGACTGTGAAAAATAGAACCTTGGGTTTCCTGGGAAAGGTTCTGAGCATCAGCAATAGGATTTTGAGGATGAAAAAGTTGAGCCTGTGAATGAGAAGGCTGCTGCAAAAAATTCCCAGATTGGAGTGACATCATCTCATTACTCTGCTGGAATAAACCATTACCTTGTTGCTGGGCACCACTATTTTGAACACTCATCATACTTTTTGTAGATGAAAAAAGGTTAACTTGAGGTTGATTGTCCCCACTATGTTGCATTTGGACCATGGTCTGAAAGACACTGTTCTGAATCTGTTTTGCTTGTGTGCCCGTTTCTTCTCCATCTCCTGAACTTGACGTCTGAAACATGGTAGTGCCAGGGGTTGCAACCTGCTGTGTGGTGGTTGTAGTAGTTTCATTTCCAGAAACTGCAGGAGGAGAAGAAAACAATTCACACTGCATTTGCATGTCCTCATTGGTAGATAATGCACTCATCATATGAGGGGTCTGCTGGTAAACTGGAGACTGCTGAAGGTTTCCATTTGCTGAAGCAGTTGAAGGAAATAACTCCGACTGAATCTGGGCAGCCGCCTGGCAGATACTCTGTTGCATCTCCATCACCATTGCAGCTGATGATTCCATCACCTGCTGCTGCTGTTGCTGCTGCTGTTGATTAGATAATGTGTTTTCAGTCTGTGGGTGAACACTTTCAGCTCTTCCAGCTATTAAGTTATCTGGTCTGGTATGGACTGCTGGCTCTGTTGAGGAAAATATTCCAGGGCTTACACTATTTTGAATCTGACTGACTTGTTGAAAAATGTCTGCACTAAGCTGTTCTTGAACATTCTCATTACCATCTGGAGTAGAAAATAAAACTGAAGATAACTGTTGTTGTGCCTCTAAAACTTGTTGGACCAAGTCAACACTTCCACTGCTGCCACTAGCAGTACTGCCGGTAAAACTTCCTGCTTGCAACTGCTGAATCGTGTTCTGTAGCTGACTCACACTGCTTGGTGATGGGAAAATACTTGATGAAATCTGCTGCTGTAAAGTCTGTGCTTGTTCTTGTAGTGGTGACTGCTGCTGTTGCTGTGATGCCTCAGTCAGGTGTGACAAATTAACCACAGTACCATCTGACTGCAATACCTCTCTAGATTGAGTTTCTCTTGTCTGAAACTGTGTAGCCTGCTGCAGTAGTGCATCACTGTTAGGCAGCTGACTAGAAGCAGAAACAGCTGGAAAGGTACCAGGCTGTGAAATGTCCTGTGTTTGGATAGTTGTCAGGGTCTCTGGGTTGTATGCTTTGGGCTGAATCTGCTGCTGCTTTTCATTTTCAGAGGGTAAGTGAGAAGATGACGATGATGAAAAAGACCCATTTCCTGCTATGTTAGAGATATTTTCTAATGTCTGTTGAGTTGATCCAACTGTCTTTGTAGTCTAAAAAATAAAAATACCCAAATAATATGTATAAATAAACATTAAATGAGCTCATATGATACTTCAAAAATTAATATTATTCTAAAAACATATACATATGCAGGACCTATTTTCCACTCTATATTATTATTATTTGGAAAACAGATATAAGACTGTTCCTTGGTGATAACATGTCTGATTGTCTAAAGAATATTTTTAAAATATGTATTATAAGCAAAGACAGGCAAACAAGGAAGTAAAATAATCAGCTATTGACATGCTTATGACAGTAAGAACATTAATTCTACGGTTCATGAATTAATAGCAAGTGAAAAAAAAAATCTCCATTTTGCAGTTTCCTGGTAACATTATAAGAGGAAAACAAGCGAAAAAGGGAAAGGGAATTACAGAAAAAGAGTGGGAAAGAAAAAGAAATAAAAATATCTCTAATTTTGAAAATGCTAACCCAGTACTTTCATTTATACTCTCGATCCCACAGGTCTAGCTAATATATTAATTCCTTCCTTGTCAAAAGTGGATACTGGAAAATACTTTAAAGGCAGGCTATTTTATTGGAGTATAAAAGCGTTTACTCTGAAAAGCAAAATTCATCAAGTGCATCCAAAGAGAAACAAATGTGAAAGAGAAAAAGTAAAAAGCATAAACATGGGGGAAAGAAATCAAACCACTTAAAATATAAAAAGCAATTTTTATATTTAAGGTTAAGATGTTGGTCACTGGTCAATGTGGCTGGCTTACCTTAAAAATAGGAGATGATCTCTTTTCTGCTGTTACTTCCATCGGAGTAACATCTTCACTCTTAATCATACTGCTTGATATGAGTGGAGTGATCAAAGCATTAGGAAGAATATTTACTTTATCTAGGTTACATCCAGTAGTTTTCATTGCTGTGCACGCACACAGACACGAGAGAAAAAAGAAAAGTTTAAAATCACTGAAGTCATCAACTATTTCATTCTATAGTGTGATGACTATTAACCATGATTTAAAAAGTCTATTTTTTTATGCTATGTAGCAGGAGATACAAAACTGGTATATTGAAATGTGCCCTCTTTTTTGAAGTAGCATTGGCTTGTGGACTCCTGGGTCTGCGGGTTAAATATCAACCTGCTTAAGCAGCTCCAATATCAAGCTGTATCTCCCAGGACTCTTCTAAGGGGCCTTGAATTATACTTCTCAACACAATCAGGAAATATTATAGGATACAACTTGGAAATCTCCATGAAGTTAAAGATACTCAATTACAACTGCTACACTCTCCTTTTAGTACATGGCTACCTTGCAGTATAAAGTCAAAACTTTTTAAAGACCACAGGATTGTCTGAAAATTTCTCTCAACAAATCTCAAGCTTCTCATTAGAAAATGCCACCAAGTAACCAAATAAATTTGGCTTTTCTAAAGTAATGTCTTAGAAAACTTGAATTTGCCAAGTTGACACATGAACACATTTCCTTTTTAGACAGGACTTAAAATAATCCCATTTTCAGAAGAGATTTACACCAAGGAGAAGCAATATATAGCAGATGAGGTATGTTTTATCACTTCATTATATCTACTTTTTCCCCTTCATTCTTTTTCTTTTTACTACTTGAGTCAGCCATTTGGCAGACTTAGGAACACCTACTGATATCACTAATGACAGCCTTCTGAATTGAACACATACCCAAATCCTTATTTAAAAGATTACCACTACTTTGAGACCCTGTGGAGAGAAATACAGATTCCACAGAATATGTAGCTGTTAAATTTCTTACTTTGATATTAAGAAGAAATCTTGGCTACAAAGAGGAATTTTAAATGGTATATGGTATATGAGTAAGACTGCTACCTTTGTAAATATTCTGATTTAGAAATATTTCAAACTTTCTGGTCTTACTTCAACGTGTCTGACAGTCAATTGGCTGGAAGTAATTCCTGTGGGAACTGATTATGTTGAGGAAGGAGGAAGTGCTCTTAAATTTACTTTGGACATTCTACCCTTTATTATTCTCAGAAATGTTTCATTTATTCATGAGTCCTCTGGACCTATTTGCACCTAGTTCTACCAATAGCAACACAATTCAGCTCAAAATCTAATTTTTACTGAGAGAAAACATCAGGCATTTAAAAGTATATATGACCCATCTCACAGGACAATTTGAAAGACTATTAGTGTTGTTTTAAGTTGATGTGGTGATATTCAACTGTTATTCCTGCTTTTGAATTCTATTACAATGTGAGTTCCATGAAGGCAGCGATTTTGTTCTTATTGCCTGGTATATAGTAAGCAATTAATGAATATTTGTTGGCTGAATGTAGTTGAGCCAGATAATCCTGGCAGTTTACTCATCAGTGCTTAATTTCCCACTAATCTACTCTGGAGAGTGTTCACGGTCAGAAATTATAACGGCAAGCTATACTGAACACATTATATACATGAATGCTAAATTTTACTTCTGACAATAGAAAAAAATCCATCGTATTTGATAAAATTTATTAAGCATATTATTCCCTTTAAAAATGTATTTTTAATTTTATAATTTAATTTGATTTAAATAATGAATTTCATGGTAGAAAAATATAAGTAAAAGCTAGAATTATAGGAATAAATCAATGGCCATTATATAAATGACATCTTCATTTATAATGGCACAAAAGTATCATCAAGTATCATAGCTGTATTAGAAATCTGCTAAGAAAAGTATCTACCACATAACATCTTGATGATATCTTCATTACCTCTTCGGATTGGCAGGGGAGTAAATAAAGATGCCAGAAGAAAGAACCTAAAGCAACTTTTTCAAATGCTGACAGTTCATATTTTGGTCTCTTCAGTCTCAATGTCAAGTACTAATCTTATTCATAGCCAAAAGTTTCATTGACTCTATTTTTGACATACATTATTGTACTTTAGATATACTTTTAAGATTTTTAATATTGGAGAATGGAAAACAAAACAAAAAATTCCTCCACTCCAACATGTTTTAAAAAAAGTTGTTTATATGGTGAATGAAGGGAAATATCAAGTTGGGAAACAAGTCTCTGCATTCAGTAAAAAACAAATATTTGTTTTACAGTATGGAAGACACGCTGCTAAGTGTTCCAAGTACATAAGAGAATACAAAATAATAAAGTTTGCTAGAGAAAATACATAGGATCACCTATTTACAATTTTTGAGAATCAACTTAGTACCTTTCATGGCCTCTTCAAAAGAGCAAGGTCTTGCCGGACTAGATATTTCCTTCTTCACATTTACATTCAAAGCACCAGCTGCTGTTATTAAAAAAAAAAAAAGATTAATGCTCTAACCCCAACTGAGCTATCCAACCAGGGCAGATCTTCTAAACTTTTAACATTTCAATTGCTCTTACTGCTCTGGTTTTTAAAGCATCTATTTTACCTAAATGCTTAAAATCATATTTAAAGTATTTATTCACCAGCAGTCTTTGATATTTTTAATTATACAGATTAGAAAATGTTACAGGCATATAACTCTATTTGTGATTTTTATCACTTATCACTTCAAGCATCTCTCTCACCTCCCCAAAATGCGTCCTGCAAGCCAGCTAGACTAAACTATTAGCAGTTTTCTGAAGTTGTCACTTTCACTTTTCTGCACATTAGAGGTACTCAATGAATGGTAATTCTTACTGAAGAGTAAGCTGTATGATAACTCTGGAGAGTCTGACTTCAGAGCATTCCTAGCTTTTCATTTATTATTAGAGCACAAGGCAGAAATGATACCCTTAAACATAAGAGTAAAAGCAGTATTTGGTGGCCATCTTCTTAGGAAATAATAATATCTTCAAAAAATACTAATATATAACTGGTTTTTGTTGTGGTTTTTTGTTTTTTTGGCTGGCTGGTGTTCATATCCTTCCAAAGTATTAGAAATTAATCATTCATTTTAGTTCAAAATTTTTTATTTTGACATACCTGGGTCTGGAGTGTAAGTGAATGGCTGAACTTCATGAGATCTTCCAGCATTGGTCACTACATATATTCCCACTGACACTGGCAAAGTTATATGTTGGTCATGATATGGGGGAACCTTCACAATAAGATGATTCTAATTGAAAGAAAATTACAAGAGTCAGAAAAGAAGCAATACTTAAATCAAAATTTTGAGATAAAAAATTATAATTAAGTACATTTCCTATTAGCTAGCTATAAAGTTCAAAAATCTGACTAGAAAAAAATGTATTTTAAAGCTCAGGTTCAAAGGTATCAGGATATTAACCTTAAAATTGCTTTTAAGATAAAATCCAAATGCTTTACAATGATTCACAAGGTTCCTGCCCTGAGAACTTTATCTCATTCCTATTCTCCCCAGATAGTTTATACTCTAGCCATACTGACCTTCTCAGTCCATTCTCTTAACACACTAAATTCATTTATACCTCAGAGCATTTACAATTCACTGTTCTCTCCCACTAGAATATTCTTCCTTCACCACATCAAATGGCTAGTTCTTTACCTATTTTCAGGTGTTATTTAAATGTTACCTACTCAGAGAAGCCTTCTCTGACCATCTGTCCTAATCATACAATCTTGTTTATTTCTAAAACAGCATTTATCACTAACTGAAATTACTGTGATTATTTGCTTAGTTTTTTGTCTCTCTCCAGACTCAAGAATGTAAGTTCCAAAGAACATAGGATGTTTTGTTCTTCATCTATCCTGTTAAGCACCTTACACAAAATACACACAACTATATTTATTGAATAAAAGAATGAATACATTTTGAGGGAAAAATATGCCCACCAAGCACAGTATCAGTTACCATACATTCTGTACAATCTTAATTGAGATGTATTTCACAAGTCAGTTCACTGCTTCCTAATCACTTAGCCAAATAGGGTTCAGTTTAGCCAAGTTTACTCTCATTTAGGAAAACAGGGTTGAGTTTACCAAAACCTGGAAATCAAAGTTGTTGTTTTTTGTTTTGTTTTGTTTTGTTTTGTTTTCAGAACAGTGGCAGAAGCATCCGTATAAGAAAAGGAAAGAGTTCATAAATGCTTCATCAGCAATTGCTCAAGGGTGCTCCACCTTCTTGGAAGATGCTGTGAACCACATTAGACTTACTCTCTCCTTCCCTGGTACAGTATAGTAATGGGAAGGAACACCAAGGGATGGTGATTATGCTTTTGTACTGAGGATGTGATATGTAGGAGGCAAATGATGACAGTTGAGGGTGAAGTGAATTTGATGACATTTTTTACTGAGATTATAATCAGCTGACTCAGTTGAAAAGAACATGTGACAGATAAGGCCAAGGTCAAGGTTTCAATTTCTAAGCACTTATTTTGTGTCTAAGATTTTTCTTAAAACACAAAGAAATAAAAATTAATTGAACACAAAGGAGTTACAAACTTTTTTGATAAACTGAATACAGATTCTTAATTTTTTGCCTCTTCTATCTCTCTGCTTGTTTTCATGTGCTCTTTTCTATTCCTATCAGCATTTCATGCTATATTTTAGGCTTTGGGTATTTTATACATTAGTATGTTCCCACTTCCCTGTTCTCTCTGATCTCTACCTAAACATACCACTGTTCTGCGTGTCTTCTATCTGATTTGCATATAAATGTGTCCTTCTCTTCAGCTTGTCTCAATATCTTAGTTTGCTATTTGCTCTACATACTAATTCTTAAGTCATTTCTTTATTCTTGTTTTTAAGCTCTTTTTCCTTGTTATCTAAAAACAATACATAGTGAGTGCCTACAAATACATACTCTTTAATACAAGTGTAACAAATTATACTTCTGAATGCAAACAGGTAACTAACAAACATAAAAACACCTGGCACATAGTAGGTACTCAATAAATATGTTTTGCTTTGCTTTAACTAATAGTAGGTTAAGATAACCCAAATCCCCAGAGCAAATAAATATTAGGAAAGAAATGTTTTATTTATTAGCAATGGCAATTTGCTGATGCTCTTAAACTTTTTTTTCCATTTTTAAAATATGTTTTTATTGATTTTAAAGAGAGAGGAAGGGAGAGGGATACAGAGATAGAAACACTAATGAAAGAGAAACATCTATCAACTGCCTCCTGCAAGCTCGCTACTGAGGATCAAGCCTGCAACTCAGGCACGTGTCCTGACCAAGAATCTAACCTTTACTTCGTGGTTCGTAGGTCGACCCTCGACCACTTAGGCACACTGGCCGGGCTTTAGCCATATTCTTGAATTCCTTTTATGTTTTTTTTGTTTTGTTTTTTTTTTTATTGTTCAAAATACTACAGATGTCCCTTTTTTTCCCCATTGACCTACTCCCCTCCCCAGGCCTTCCCCACATTATTGTCTGTGTCTATGGGTTGTGCTTATATGCATTTAAATTCTTTGGTTAATCTCTCCCCACCCACCTACCCTCCCCTACCTTCCCACTGAGATTCCTTAGTCTGATCCATGCTTCCATGTCACTGAATCTATTTTGTTCATCAGTTTATTAAGTTCTTTACATTTCACATATAAGTGAGGTCATGTGATGTTTGTCTTTCTCTGCCTGGCTTATTGTGCTTAGCATAACATTTTCCAGGTCCATCCATGCTGTCCCAAAGGGTAAAAGATCCTTCTTCTTTACAAATGCATAGTATTCCATGGTGTAAATATCCCACAGCTTTTTTATCCACTCATCTACTGATGGGCACCTGGGCTATTTCCAGATCTTAGCTATTGTAAATTGCGCTGCTATGAACAGAATATAGGGGTGCATATATTCTTTCTGATTAATGTTTCAGGATCTTAAACTTTTTAAAATAAAGAATTGTCACTTCTAGTAGCAGTGGCATAGTCCTAGCTCAGCTAAAGAAACTCAATAAAGAAACTTTAAATGATTTACATCAATCTCATATAAAGAAAAAATTTGATCTGTTGATTCAGGCAATTTCAGAACAAAGCCAAATTTCTCAGAGAGTAAACAATTAAACTATAAAAAGTCTTAAATTATACCTGATGAAATAATTCCATGTCGATTTCAGCTTCTGACTTCCAAGAGTTTTCATCTGATTGAAATAAAAACAATGGCTTACTAAAATTTTGAAAATTTTTTTACTTTATAGTTTTACAACAAAGTGAAATATGCAACAGTTTCTATACCAGTAGTATTATGTCTACTTACCAGAAACATTTTCTTGGAAAATCACTTTAGTTCCTTTCAGAAAGTTCTTGCCGATTAAAAATACCTCTTCCTCTCCTTTCACTGAACAGCTATGCAAGCTTTTCTTTAAGATTTCTGGCACTCCTGCTGGTTGAGCTGTGGATATACATAAGCATTCCATAAAAAGAACCACCAACACATTTCTTATCTAAAATCAACCCTCAATTATCCAGTTCTATAATAAGTTGTCTTTGTTGATCTCTAAATTGACTTCCTTTATTCTAAACTTTTACCCAAACAGAGAACAGAAAAAATAGAAAAGTCCATACTAATTTTTACTTACTCTTGTAAGATTATATAGGAATGGATTAATATCTACGATTTTAGGTTTTCCTTTATCATATGTCATCTTTGTTTTCTCATTACAGGAATAAAAAAGTTTTAAAATGTGAACTTGGCCATGTTTTTGTCTTAATACTATTTTTTAGGACTGTAAAAACATGCTTGTCCCACAATTCTATCCTTAAAAATGTCAACTATGTTATGCCATTATGAGATTTCTGAGGCAATGAGTGTCTCTGGATGGTAGCGAGGCTTCTTTAAGGATCCAGATCCAGGAGTCAGAGGATCCACATCAAAAGAGTACCTGAACATAGACTGCATCCAATTCAGAATAATTCTACCAGAGAAATTTCCATGAACTGGATGGGGTATGCTGAGATTAAAAAAGAAACCACACTTGATTTTCTATTGCAAAGACTGACAAACCACTACTAAAATTAACAAAGAAGTCGACAAGCACTGAAGATCCAGCTATAGTAATGAATAAATTTTAATCAGCTTACCAACTTCCTCATCCCAGGATTTCCTTACAAAAATTTATTAGGTATTGCTTAGCAAATCAGGGTCCAAAGTCAAGGAAATCAGGGAAATACTCTGTTAAGCAAAACTAAATGAACAAAAGGATTTCTCCAAGCATTTCATATTCTGATGTACACTAAATATCCAAGAAGCGGGTATAGTATGACTCCAGAAACATTCTTCCTTATTGACACCTAACGATTAGTTTTCTACCAGAATACTTTCTGGGATACTGGTGTATGTAAATAAATACATTTTAAGTGCTCAAAAAACTGTTTCCCTTAAAGTTAAGCACTTTGATATAGTTACACTCGTCTTTTAAATTAAATTTATTGGGGTGACATTGGTTAATGAAATTACACTATTTGTTGTTTTAGTAAACCTTCACAACATATATACTGCAAATATATATGTCATCAACTTATAATTTAATGAGATATTCCACTAAACTTTAGGAAAAGTTTAAGTTTTTTTCTCCTTAGATACTTATATATTTAATAGTTCATTTTATCTTTACAAGAATGTAATGTGGGAAACTGTTAATGTGAAAACATTCACTGCTCCTCTTTCCCTAGTGGAAAGGCTGTTAATTCTCACTCCACTCACATCAGGATCAGCCACGTGACTTTTGTGAATAATGAAATGAGAACTGAAGTAATGTGCCAGTTCCACTCAAAAGTTTTAAGGGCCTCAGATGGTTTGACCATCTCCTTTTTCCTCCACTACAAAAATGGCAATATCCCAGATAAGGGAAGCTTCTTCAGCCCGGATCCCAGAATGCAGCCAATATCATAAAGTGAGGGAGAAGAAAAACTTTGTTGTTTTAAGCCATTGATGTTTTTTTTTGGTTGCTTGTTACTGCAGCATCCTTTAGCTTTTCAGTTTTTAAGTTTGTATCACTTATTGGTACAAACAAGTATCCTATCCTTATTAAATATATAAATGGCAAATGACATTTTCAGCAATGTCTGAGAATTTTAAAAATTATGAATATATATTCATACACACTGTCTAGAACCCACAGGGTTAATGTATGGAGAGAATGGAAATAGTTATTGGTCAGACACTGGCAATTACACACCCTTTTTAAATGAAAAATTAACTGAACTAATTTATAACTTTTTGGAGTAACTCTGGAACTAAATATGTGTTTTTAAGGGACATTAAAAATATGGTAAATATTATTTTTACTAGCAAACAATAAGAGGTGCAAAAGTATATAAATATATTGTATTAACAAAATGAATGGAAAGTCTATAACCTTTCCCCCCATTTTCAAATACTATGTGGAAATTCCACTTCACTGAATATTATAAAAAAATTTTTTTTTGTATCTCATTTTTTCCTTTTATGTATTAAAGGCCTAAGATGGCAAAACAAGGCACTTCTGAAAGTACAGTGTATATTTATCTCATATATATTTATATTTACATTACACAAGAAACTAGTCTGCTACTACTATTCAAGGTAATTTAACTTTAAATGTTTGACCTTAAAAAGCCTCTTTTCTCTTGCCTGGCCAGGTGTGGCTCAGTGGTTGAGCATCAACCTAGGATCCAGAAGATCAAAGTTTAATTCCTGGTCAGGGCACATGCCCGGGTAATGGGCTTAATCCCTGGTTGGAGGTGTGCAGGAGGCAGCCGGTCAAGAACAACTCTCTCATCACTGATCTTTCTCTCTCCCTCTCCCTTCCATTTTCTGAAGTCGATAAAGATATATTAAAAAAAAAAAAAGTCTTTTCTTTTAAAAAAGTTTAATATTTACCCAACAGGACAGACTTCATACCAAACAGAGCTAAAATCAGGATTATTTAAGCATTAACTGTTTTAGTTTTATCTTTAAGTAATTAGTAAGTTGACTCTTGGAAGTGATCGCACTACTTAAAAAATTGTAACATAAAAAAAGTAGCCACTTTTCTGGTATTATGAAAACTGTGTTTTTAAGATGCTTTCAAATTGTGGTCTAAAAAACAAAACTGAAAAAAGTAATGAATGTCTGAATGCTGAAAAACAACAAAGCAAATATTTCAACCTGTCCAAAGAATTAGTAAAGCTTTTTAATAATGTCTGTGAAGAGAAGAAAAGTTTACTCAATGTATTTTTTTTCTTAAAGTTGTAAGATAGACAGACATAAGGGAAGCAGAAACTTATTATTAAATTCAGTCAGATTTACTACAATAAGCATTATAAGATAAAATCTAACATACATTATTGAAGAAAGCTATGATTAATTTAGCTGTATTAAAAAAATAACTACAGTCTTTGGGCAAGGGAAACAAAGAAAGAAGTAAACAAATGGGACTATATCAAACTAAAAAGGTTTTGCATAGCCCTGGCTGGTATGGCTCAGTTGGTTGAGCATCTTCCATGCAACAAAAGGCGGATCATTTAATTCCTGGTCAAGGCATATATGCCTGTGTTTCGAGCTCAGTCCCCAGTAGCAGTGTACAGGAGGCAGCCAATCGATGTTTCTCTTTCTCCCTCTCCCTTCCTCTCTCTAAAATCAATAAAAACATATTTTTTAAAAAAGTGTTTGCACATCAAAGGAAATTGTCAACAAAACGAAAAGACAATCTACTGAATAGAAGAAGATATTTGCCAATGACACATCTGATAAGGGATTAATATCCAAAGTTTATAAAGAATTCATACAATTCAAAATAAAAAACAATCCAATTAAAAATCAGGCAGAGGACCTGAATAGACACTTCTCCAAAGAGGATATACCAATGGCCAAAAACACATGAAATGATGCTCAACATCACTAATCATCAGAAAAATGCAAATTAAAACCACAATGAGACATCACCTGTCAGAATGGCCGTTATTAATAAGTCAACAAACAAGTGTTGGGGAGGATGTGGGGAAAAGGGAACTCTTGTGCATTGTAGGTGAGAATGTAGATTTGTGCAGTCACCGTGGAAAATAGTATGGAGTTACCTCAAAAATTTAAAAATAAAACTGCCTTATGACCCAGCAATTCCACTCCTGGGTATATATCTGAAGAAACCCAAAACACTAATTTAAAAGAATATATGCACCCCTAAGCTCATTGCAGCATTACTTACAATAGCCAAGTTATGGAAGCAACCCAAGTTCCCATCAACAGACAAGTGGATAAAAAAGTGGTGGTACATATATACAATGGAATATTACCCAGCCATAAAAAAGAAGGAAATCTTACCATTTGCAACAGCATCTAGAGGGTATTATGCTAAGAGAAATAAGTCAAAGAAAGACAAATACTATATGATTTCACTTGTAAAACCTAAAGAACAAAATAAATGAACAAACAAAACTGAAACAGACTCGTAGATACAGAGAATAGACTGATGGCTGCCAAAAGGGAGAGGGATTAGGGGACTCGGTGAAAAAGGTGAGGGGATTAAGAATTGCAAATTGAGAGCTACCGAATAGTCATGGGGATGTAAAGTACAACATAGGGAATATAGTCAATAATATTGAAATAAAAAAAAAATAATAATAATATTGAAATAACTATGTATGGTGCCAGGTGGGTACTGGAAATATCAGGAGGAGCACTTTGTGAAGTGTATGATTGTTTGACCACTGTGCTGTATACCTGAAACTAATACAAAATAATACTGAATGTAAACTAATAAAAAAAGTAATAAAAAATTACTACAGGAGGGTGAATACCAAAAAAGTATGAAGATTCATATTCTTAGTTTGATAAAGTATGACTAAATAATATAAACAATATATCAAATAAAAAAACCATATATACGTTTATTGTCTGGACAAATCTAAAGATGTTAAGAATGTAAAGGGGATGGTTCTTCCATCCCTTTAAAGGCATACAAACAAAAGACAGACGATGAATCCAATGGCCACTGTTAAACCAACAGACAGAAGCAGAAGGTCACAAGGCACAACATGAATTCTGGCATTAGGCCTTTTTTCCATTGAGTGTCTCTAGATGGAATATCAAGAATCTGTTTCCTCTCCTCCCTTCCACCTCCATCACCTTTTAGCCCCTTTTCCTTTTCTACCTCCCTCTCATCTTCCTGTTTCCTTCTACCTCCCATTCCAACTGTAACCCTTCTTATTAACCTATTTCCTTTTCACCTCTCATTCTACTCCAACTGCTCAAACTCGCCAAAATTGTTATATTTATGGAAATAAACACAAATCAGAAACCTTTAATGGAACAGATACTCTTATTTTTAATTTTAAAAAGATTTTGGGGGTCCTTTGTTTCACTATGTATTATTTATATGTTTACTTTTCCTCTCCCCTCATACACTCCACTCCAAAGTCTAAGTTCAAGCCTCAGGCTCCCTAAAGTAGTCAGGATAAAATTCAAATTCTTTAGCTCAACACACAAGTCTCTTTATGGAAGAGATCCTGCCTAGCTCTACCGGCCTCAAATCTTACCACTTCTCCAATCACATCAAACTCTTTAATTTCCACAAAGGAAGCATACTCTTTCATTGAGTATATTTATACCCTGTTCCTTCTATCCAGAATGACCATCTAAATCCCATTCTGCTCTATTTGTCCTTGAAGACATAGGACACATTTTACCGTCGCCAAGCAGTCTGGGTTAGATGTTCTTCTTTTCTACGTTTCCTCATTCATGCCTTTATATCATTTTAGAATATAATGAGTTTGCTTGTCTATTTTCACCCTAGCCTGCTAGATTTTTAAGCTCCTTAAGCTATCATGTCTTTACTTCCCGAGTTGGGCACATTGAAACTATCCTTTAACTATGAAGCTTTCCCAAAACTATCCTAAGACCTACTTTTGGAGATTAAGTGGCATGTCTTTTTTATTTTTTATTTTAATGCAGTAAGGGGGACTTTAACAGATAGCCAAGATTGATCAGCACTGCATTCATACTGAATAAATGATTGAATGAATGACAATGAGACACTATTTTGTTAGAACACTGTACTGTTTCTAGGAATTAAACTGTAGCCTCAATAAGCACAACTAATTAAAAAAAAGAACACCTCACCAGAACAATTTTACTGCCTGCCAAAATTTGCTGACTGATGCCACGAATATGAAAAATTTTAGTTATATATCACATTGGGGTTTTTTTGTTTGTTTTAAATATATATCTTTATTGATTTCAGAGAGGGAAAGGGAGAGGGAGAGAGAGATAGAAACACCAATGATGAGAGAGTGATTGATCGGCTGCCTCCTGCACGCCCCCGACAGGGGATCGAGCCCACATCCTAGGCATGTGCCCTGACCGGAAATCGAACCTTGGTCTCCTGGATCCTAGGTCGATACTCAGCCGCTGAGCCATGCCTGGCCGGGCTATATCACATTGTTTTTAAAAACAGGTCAAATAAAATGTCTGAGGAACAGAGACAAAATGATCAAACTGGAACTGATCAAAATAACTTACTTCATTTCAATATTTTCAGAAAAATGATGTTAAGACAGGGAGTAAAAGTATAGAAAAATGGTGACTAAAAAAACCTGTTTTCTATGAGTCATAAAATGGATTTCAGAGAAATGTTAAACAAGAAACTGTCTACCATATGGTCCAGCAATTCTACTCCAAGGTATATACCCAAGAGAACTGAAAACACAGGTCCACACAAAAACTTGTACACATATGCTAAGAGCAGCACGACAATAGCCAAAAGATGGGGGAAAAAACAAATGTCCATCAATGACTTAATGAATAAACAAAATGTGGTATATCCAAATAATGGAATATCATTCATCTGTAAAAAAAGAATGAAGTACTGATATGATACGATACTGATGGACCTTGAAAATATTATGCCAAGTGAAAGAAGCCAGACAAAAGGCCACATATTGTATGATTTCATTTATATGAAATGTCCAGAATAGGCAAATCCATAGAGACAGAAAGTAGAACAGTGGTTTCCAAGGGCTATGGTGAGAGGAGAATGGAGAGTGAGTGCTAACAGGTACAGGGTTTCTTTTTGAGGTGATGATAAAAATGTTATAAAATTAGATAATGGTGATGGTTGCACAACTTTGTGAATATAATAAAAACCACTGAATTTTATACTTTGAAAGGCTAAATTATATGGCATGTGAATTATAACTCAGTAAACTATTATAAAAGAAAAAAAAGTCTATGGGACAGAAAGCATGAATCTGATTGCATATAAATTTAAAATAATCAATTAAGTACCTATATGCCAATACCCTGCTAATAAATTATGAATTATAAGCTATATAATCTAAGAAGTATATCCACTATTACGTAACAGTTGATCAAAATAAAATCCTTCCTACATTCTGTAGTAGATACTATCTCTAAACAATGGGCAAATAAAATCAGCTGTCTCATTCATCTGCCATGTCCTACCTTGAACAAACAAGATTTCTTTCCTTTCTTGTTTTATAAAAAAATGAAACTAATCATGTCTATTCTATTAACATCACAAAGTTACTGTCAGGATCAAATAGAATAATGTAGTATAATTATCAGTGGGAAACTCACTGGAGCAATGCCCAGCAGAGAGGATGAGACTGTAACTATGCGGGGGTTAGATGCTGGGATTGGGCATCATCCGCCGCCATGTCCCCCCTCTTCTGCATCTGCCTCCCTGTGCAAAGCATACATTTTAGGCTGTTTGCTGCCACTGCCAGTTGGTAAGAAGCCTGCCACTGTGGAGGGCTGCTCTGACTGGGCGGATAGATTTATGAAGAAGCCAGTCGTTTTACTGTCAGTTCTGTCGGTAATAAAGTTGGTATTTTCATCTCAATTTCTCTACCTCCTTTACAAGTGGAACTTTTTTTTTAATCCTTACCCGAGGATATTTTTCCATTGCTTTAAACAATAAAGCAAGATTGTCTGACCAACCTACACACCTTTGGGTAGTATACTTAATGAAAACCTCTAACGATCAAATAAAATTACATTTTGAACACAGAATGACGACATTCATTAAACAGGATGATAGATCTTTAAAAAAATCAAATCAAACCATTAGGAGGAGTGTGCAGATCAAGAGGATTATTAGACTCTTGCCTCAATGATTAGATCTAATTGATGTTCATAGAAATTACCATTAGAATTATTTTAAGCTATGTTATACAATGAAGAAAAAATCAGTCTGTATGTATGAAAATAGTAACATTAATAAGAAACATGAAAGCTCTTTATCATGTAAACTTATTCACAAATTATTATTCTAACACTTCCTCTTCTAAAAGAGTTACAGGAAGTATACTGCATAAGGTACCCCTTTATTTAAAAGAAAGTTCTGCCTATGTTTATCTAATCCAGTTTCTCTAGGCAGACTGCAAGTGCCAAATAGTCAACTAAAGGGATAAAAATATATATCCTATACCTCCATAATAAATGACATTTACAAAAGGAAATGGAAGGGATACTATAGGTATTCAAGTAAAATCCCCTAATACAAATTTTGATCTACTTTCTAAAGTCATAAAAAAAACCCCTAAATGATACAACATAAATCTCCTAGATAGAGGAAACAGTTCTCTAACAGAATTTCAAACTTTAACTATAGTCCTAACCATGCAGAGGCTATGGCTACAAGGAAATGAATTGTTCAAATTTGGTTTTTCAGCACTGCAATTTAACTGATCGTGATGGCAATATAGCACAGTGACTAAAAGCAGAGGGTTAGAATCCTGGTCTCGCTATGTACTAGCTATGTGGCCTGAGGAAATAATCTCTCTAAAAGTCTCAATTTTATCAACTGTAGAATGGAATCCATATATAATGTGATGGTAAGGGTTAAGTGATATAATGCCTATAAAGTTAGTAAGAAAATCCCTGGCATATAGTTAGAGTTCAAAACATGATAACTTTTATTATTAGCTATATATGCCTTCCACTGTATGCTGCTGCTTCTTAGGGCTTTCATATCCACGTCGGACACAACCTCCCAAGATATACTTTTTTGACAATGTGGACATATATTCTCATTAACGGTGATAATTAACAAGTGATAATAATAATTACAGATGAAAAATTTCAGAAAACATGTTTTCTATTTCTTTAGTACTTTCTACCACCTTTAGCTGGATATACTTATACACTTTAACAACACCTTACTGCATAGAAAATGAAGAAATAAATGAACAAACTAATGCAAGAAGGAACAAACAAATAAAGTTGGCAACCATCTCTCAGTCCCTGCTAAAGCAGTATGGTCTGAATTATCTAGCATCTCCTGGCTCTGGCCTTCAGAGAGTAGCTATGGTCATACTCAAAGCATTAGGTTACGTAAAAGAAAAACTGAATATGCCCCACTAAAATTGGAACTCCATCCTAATAACATTCAATGGCACATCTTGTGAATTACAATAAATTCAAAACTGAAGTACCCCTATTAAAAAAGCTTTAGAACTCAATGAACCATCTACAGATTATTGATTCTGTCCCTATTGAATGTGATAGAATGAACATGGAACCTACAATCTTTATTATTATTTTTAAAATATATCTTTATTGATTTCAGAGAGAGGAAGGGAGAAGGAGAGAAAAAGTTGAAACATAAATAATTATGAGAGAGTCATCATTGACTGGCTGCCTCCTGCATGCCGCCGACTGGGGATGGAACCCACAATCCAAGCATATGCCCTGACTGGGAATTGAATCACAATCTCCTGAATCCTAGGTTGATGCTTAATTGCTGAGCCATGCCTGTTGGACAGAACCTACAATCTTTAAAAGCAGCCTATTTAAAACTGAACATTACACAGAAATACCCCAAAGAAATACTAGTATCAAAATAAATTTTTCAAAATAATGAAAAAATAGAGAAATTCATTTGAGCTCTCTTAAGATCAGAAAGATACTTTTGAACTTTCTAAAATTAGGGTGTTTGCCAAGCTAAAGTATGGTTACAATAATTTCTGAAATGAATTAAAGGGAAAGGAAAAACAAGTTTTACAAAGGATAAATAATTTGACAAAACTAAGCTACAATAAAATAACAAAGGCCCTGTAACTGTCCTAAGGGGTAGCAAGGTCAAAATACCAGTGATATCCCAACAAGAAATTCAACTGAATGGAATGGGTCTCTTCTGTTCTTTTTAATTCAGGTATAAATTCCAAAGAAAAAATGCCAAAGAAAATTACTCTTGATGAAAATCTTCTTGAGTGTCGTATAAAGGAAAAAATTTCCTATTTATTATTTGTAATAATACTCATTAGAGGGAAACCAGAATATATAATGAGGTGCATTCAACAACATGATTGAATTTAAACACACATACATATCATTTACTTTCTGTGCCAAGGTTAGCAAAATAAGAATTTCGTTTCCCATTTCTAAACACAATACTATAATATTCAAATTTGTAATCAGAAATCCAACCGCTGTATATTTACAAAGTTCTGCTTACCTTACTGTTTCTTTCCTCTAAGTATATTTAACATAAATTATTATATTATTTTAAAGTGCATAACATAGTGATTTGACATTTATATACGTTATGATCTGATCATCACAATAAGTCATGGGACAAAGTTTTTATATTATTGACTCTATTCCTTGTGCTGTACCTGTGACTTATTTGTTCACCTCTTATTCCTTCACCTTTTCACCCATAGCCCCACCTCGTCCCCCTCTGGCAACAATCATTTTGTTCTCATCTATGAGTCTGTTTTGTTTGTTCATTTGTTTTTGTTTGTTTTATATTCCACATATAAGTAAAATCATATAGTATTTGTTTATCTCTGACTTATTTCACTTAGCACAATACTCTGTAGGCCCATTCATGTTGTTACAAATGGTAAGATTTCTTTTTTTGTTTTGACTAATATTCCATTGTGTGTATATCTTTTTTATCTGTTCATCTGTTGAAGGACACCCAGGATGCTTCCATATCTTCGCTATTGTAAATAATGCTGCAATGAGCCAGGCAGGGCATGGCTTAGCAGCTGAGCATCAACCTAGGACCCAGGAGATCGAGGTTCGATTCCCAGTCAGGGCACATGCCCGAGTTGTGGGATTGATCCCCAGCGGGCAGTGTGCAGGAGGCAGCCGATCAACGACTCTCTCATCATTGATGTTTCTATCTCTGCCCCCCTCCCTTCTTCTCTCTGAAACCAATAAAGATATATTTTAAAAAATAATAAAACAAAAATAATGCTGCAATGAACACAGGAGATGCATATATTTTACCTACTGTTTCTTATGTTCACAACACAAAACACAGTTAGGATCACAGCAATTTATCACACAATGAAGATGCTGGGAAAATTCTTTGGCTTTCCAATTTACTTCTGGTAAACTATTCAAATTTTTTTTTTAAATCAATATAGGAAGACACTAGAAAACTACAAAATGCTATACATCCTTTGAATTTTATTCAAAATTATCTACCTTTAGTATAGAAAATCTGACTATAGCTTTTAATGTTTCAAATTTTGCATGACCAAAAGCTGGAGTATGTGAAACATCTGAAATTTAGAGATGTCTGAAAGGTTAATAGAAAAAAAAAACCCACAAAAAACCAACCTCCATATATTTAATATCTCCTATTTTCTTACTTACTACATAAAATCGGAGAAGAGGGTGTCTGCAGTGTCAAAGTAGAGCCATCTTTCCTTGTGATATTAACTCGAAAAACCAATCTGGCACGAGTGCTTTTTTTCTTGGAACCAGCAATTCCTATTCTGGCTTCAACATCAGCATTTCTCAATTTCAATATCCCTACGCAGTCCACCCTAAACAAAGAAAAAAATACATTAACTGATATTTTCTGTTGTACACAGAATACAATGTTTTAAATAAAAGCAGTCTCTTTTTTTTAAAGTTGTTTCCTTATTAATTTTTGAATATGTAATGTAATTATAAGGTTCCAATTTCAAAAGGTAGAGAAGGGTAAATTCTGAATATTCCTAATTCCTAATCTTCTTAGCTTTTCATTTATAATGGAAAAAAGAACAAAAAAATAAAATCACTATTTCAAAATCTGAACATAAGTAATGATTTACAAAAGATACTTTTGCTGTTTTGTTTTTAAGTAAATAAGTTTAGCCTCTTGTTTTTGGCAGTTAATTCAGATATTAAAATAGAGGAAATGGGTTTTAGTTTTAAAAATATTAGTAACTGTCCCCAAAAGAATGGAATACAACATAGTCATAAAGATGTATGATATAGGGAAGCCAGCAGAGGGCGGGGGCTGGACTGGGCAGTGCACGCCGCTGCAAGATGTCATGTGGCTTGTGTTTTGGACCGTGGTGTGTACTTATGCTCCCTATGTCACATTTGCTGTGGCCTTCGTGGTCGGGGCTGTGGGCTACCACCTGGAATGGTTCATCAGGGAAAAGGATCCCCAGCCTGTGGAGGAGGAGAAGAGCGTTGGGAGGACCAAAAGTTGGATGAGCTGCTAGGCAAGGACCACACCCAGGTGGTGAGCCTTAGGGACAAGCTGGACTTGTCCCTAAAGCTATCCTGACCAGAAACAGCCTAGAGAAGAATTAATAGAAGACAGAGGGCCACATGGGACCTTCCGTAGGCTGTGACTGGTCCTGTTACCATGTTGATCCAGCTCCAGAGCCTACATTTGATTTGCACTGTTGCTTTTTCTGGCCCCTCCAGCACTACCCAGCCACACACATACTGGGTGCTCTTCTACAGTCAGGCAGGCAGACACACTAGCAGCTGAGGGACCAGTGAAGAGGAAGGCCTAGAAGGTTCTGGCCTGCAGGTTGTATTTGTTGTATGGTGGCCACAACTGCTTAGGGTTCTGGGTGCACTGCTGGAAGTAGTGTTATGAAATACATGTTGGCTGTCAGCCTCTGCAGGGAGGCAGTTTGACCTCAAGCCAAAGTGCATGGAATTGGGGAGTTGCCTTAAGAGAGATACCACAGGTCTAGTTCCCGTTTGCATGGGAAGAATTCTGAAATCTACCTGGCTCCTCCCTTCATTTGCCCAGCCTTTTGTGCTCACTCTTCCTGAAATTCTGTCCTACCAGTTCAGGAAAGGGGGGAGGAGTCCCTGGGGAAGGAGAACATTTTTCTGTTCTTGGCAGCCCAGGCTGTTCACCTTGGGGCAGGTGAATTTGCTTGAAAATAATCACCATCTTTAACCACCCCCTCCCCATCACTTGACTAAAGTGGCATCTGAGAAACATAAAAAAAAATGTATGATATAGGATAATATTTAATGTTATGGGAAAATACTCATAAGTAAAAAGTAGGTTACAAAATAGTAGGTACAATATTATTTCAATTTTATCAGAAAAAAGGATGGAAAGGTGAGTATCAAAAGAGTGGTTACTTCTGGGAAGTTGGCTTTTGAGGAGTATGGTTTTAGCCTTTTCTGATTGTTACTTATTTATTATTATTATTTTTTAAAATATGTTTTTATTGATTTTTAAAGGGAGAGGAAGGGAGAGGGAGAGAGAAACATCGATGAAAGAGAAACATCAACATCAATCGGCTGCTTCCTACATGGGCCCTCACTAGGGGACTGAGCCCACAACCTGGGCACTTGCCTTACTGGGAATCAAACTTGTGACCTCCTGGTGTATGGGTTGATGCTCAACCACTGAGCCACACCAGCCAGGCCATTTATTATTTTTTAATTATTCTGTATTTTCAACTTACAATGATTAGGTACTATTTTCATAATCAATTATTCCCTTCTTTTCTTCCACTATATACTTTTATTTTTATAATTTTCAAAAAATTAAAAATAAAATTTTACTGGATATTTTTCCAAATTTTCTTTTCCAATTAACTTCTTACTAACCTATGCAAAAATGGCTTTCAAAAAGAAACTGAAAACCAACTAGAGAAAGTCTTTAGCTATCCAACACAAATAATTACAACATAGGTCTACTCTACATCAGTACATTAACACTTCTAATATTTTTCAGGCAATGAAAATGCTTAAAATGAAAAATATATAGTCCCAGAAGGACATAATTTTTTTGTAATATAGGAAAATAAGAACCAGAAGGTGAATTTAGACTAGATGTATGCTTTTTCACACCAAGATGGGTCAAGGTTGCCCTGGCCAGTGTGGCGCAGTTGGTTGGGCATAGTCGTGTGCACCAGAATGTTGCCGATTTGATTCACAGTCAAGGGTACATGGCGGTTTTGGACTCAACCCCTAGAGGGGGCCTGCAGGAGGCAGCCAACTGATGTTGCACTCTCACATGGGTGTTTCTCTCTCCCTCTCCTTTCCATTCTCTCTAAAAATCAATAAGCTATTCTTTAGAAATAAATAAATAAAAATATAGGTGAAGGGGCCATGATGGTCTCTGTTAAACAGTTTCTAAAACAAGCACTAAGAAAACAGAGCTTAGGAAAGCAAACCAAATTATAATTTTTATTTCTAATGTTAATATTATTAATTCCAACAAATAAGTCTATATTATTTTCCAAAAAGCCAGCATTCCACCTGGCTTTTATTTCCCTGCTTTTCACTACAGGAATTCTCTAGCAAAGAGTAAGAGTTAATTTTAACCCATTACCATTCTTCATTAATCTATTTTTAAATTTGTCACATTTAAAACATTTTAATAAATACTCAAAATCTTCTTTTATACATTAGAAACAAAAAAATTTTCCTGTCATTATATACAATTATGTATATAATAAAAAAAATTTTACTAAGTACTTACGCTAGTGTCATGTTGTTGTTCGGATCAAGGCCAACTTCTATAACAGTAGTGCCTTCAATGTCCACTTCTTTGCAGGGAGTTGTATTTCGTCCAGTTACCCTGCAGGCCTGATAAAATCCATGTGGTTTCACTCGACCAGAATCATTACCCACAAACACTTGCAACACTACTGGCTCATTATGGCCTTCCAGCTGGAGTGAGATAACATGGAGCATAAACACTAATTAGCCTTTCAAATAATCTAATTGTTAAATCAAACATTTAGTACCAAGTCTTATATTTGTAACTGGATTATAATAAAGAAATAATTTAAATCCTCAAGAAAAAAAGAGAGGTAAAATATTTTCATAAAGGAAAGTTGGCTAAGTTTCTGCAGAAAATCGTAAATTTAAATTCTGCAATAATTACATTTTTTTAAATTCTCATCCAAGGATATGTTTTTATTGATTTTAGAGAGAGAGGAAGGGAGAGCGAGAGGAAGAGAGAGCGAGAGGGACAGAAAGAGGGAAACATCAATCAGCTACCTCCTGTACACGCCCCAACTGGGGATTGAACCCACAACCTAGGTATGTGCCCTGACTGGGAATCAAACCTGTAACCTTTTGGTGTATGGACAATGCTCCAACCAATTGAACAACCCAGCCAGGGCTGCAATAATCACATTTTAATTACAATTATAGGTTTAATGATAAAAGTATCAGTTATAATTAACATATATAAGCAGATGAGAATGAATACACAATGCGTTAGATATTTCTAAATTTATGGACTGCCAAAAAAGTCTGTGATTTACTCAGGATTTACCACCACCGCTAATGGAAAAGTCACTAAACCGTGTTGGTGGCACCATTATCATCATGATTAAATGAGAATACATATACTAAATTTTTACTCTCTTAAAGCTATTTGTTGAGTAGAAGTGTCTGAAGTATAGCTATATAAATAATAGAAAAATGGAATTCATTTTCATACACTAGATGCATACATACAACATCATGAAATCCTGGACCAAAACATTATGGTCTGAAAAATTGCTAGATCAAACCAGGGTCTACATTGATCATTAGAGGTCTCTAGCAAGCCTTCATAAATTAAATTGTAACTTGTATGCTGAAGAATAAATATTTAAAACAGGATTTGGGAACAAATGTTTCCAATGCTGATTCTTGACAAGGTTTATAGTTAAACATTGAAGCTGCTAATATAGAATGCAGAAAATCACCAAATAACTTGTACAATGTACATCAAAATGCTTGGGGGGAAAAACTCATACAGCTTTTCTAACCCAGTATAGCTGTATCTCTGTGAAATGATATCATAATGAGGCAAATAAGCAACCTTTCCAAACTGTCAGTCAACAGAACCTAAAACAGTGTCTGACACATAGAGGGATGCAATATTTGTTGAATGAATGAATCAACTTTTAAGGTCAGTCCACGTCCTACCATAGTTAGGCAATTATCTAACAATACTTCTGATCAGACAAGTACTTAGATAAAGCAAAATTTAAAGACAAAGCAATTAGGTAAAAAATACTGTCCAAACTATCAGAATGTCTATGTTAGATAAATATTTACAAAAAGCATAACTTAAATGTCTCACTTGCCTGTTACTTGTTTTGAGTTTAGGGGACTGCAGATGGGTTGATGTTGTGAGTAGTAGAGGGGTAGAAATCATACTGTACATGTGACTATTGACCAACTTTACAAATGGTCACCAATAAATTTCCTGATCCCAAGTTTCTACCATGATTTCATTCAAGTATAAAATGAAAGGCAGTCCAACTACATACTGTTTAACTAACACATTTACACAAACTATTTATCAAGAACCTACCATGTGACCAGCCAAAATTCCAACCTGTTTGGTACTTTGCAAGGAGTTAGAACACTTGTTAAACATCTCCCACCCACTTTTTTTGGTTTGTCTTCAAAGAGAAATATTCTTTGTAACAAGGCATCCCAGGTGCTAAAATTTAAGTCCCTTTTTTTCTTTAGCATAAGTTCTGAACAGATGAAGACTCAGTTGATACCCTAGTTCGTAAACTAAAGACTTGTTACCTATCAACCAATCCTTTCCTGAGTTGAATAGTCCTAATTACATTAGCCATTTTAAAAACCTTATTTTCTAAGTCTATAATAATTTCTTAAATATTTATTTGAATTCACTTTAAAATTTCTTAAATATAAAGTTTGGGAAGAATCTAATATGGTTGCTACTAATGTCAAATATAAGGGGAAGATAATTCATGATTTCCAGATACTTTTCTTATCAGAACACATTCTCATCTCCTTCATTTAAACTAAAATTCAAGTGATATCAAAGTAATAATATTTAGCTTATGGTTCAGTCAGACTTTTACTTTAATTTCTATTATATATAGTTAGCAAGCCTATCCTTCAATTTCAGGCAGTTCTTGCTAGTTAAAAACAAAATAATGAATAAGTAAAACTGGAGAAAATTCTTCATATATTGCTAAATTTTAAAAAATACCTTTACTGTAGGAAAGCCTTGCTGTGTTCTGTCCTTAACTGAGCCACGACTACCCTCAGTCAGGTACCGAGCTCTATGCTGGGTCTCAGGTTGTATAAGTATCTTCAGCTCCTTTCCTTCACTTTTAACAGGATACTGTCCACACAACATAGGGCTTTTCTTTATTCCAGTTCCTTTTTGGTTTTCCAATGTTCTGAGAAGTGAAAGCACAACATGGAAAAAGCATCAAAAAGTGTTGTTTTTACAAAAGTCATCTAAGACAAAGAAGGAAACAGAATAGGCAGTAACATTAAAAACAACCGATTGTCTTACTGACAAAATACAGTCTAAGGGAAGATACATTCCACAATAAAGTATATTTTAAAACTTTGTAATAAAATTTAACTAACGATGCAAAAATAAAAGAAAATTGGACAAGGAAGACAAAGGGCATATATGTGGTGGGAGGAAGGAAGAATGAATGCAATAAACTGGGAATAACAGAAAAGAATATAGCTAATGTTACTTAAAACCTTTCACACTGTACTTCAGTCAAAATAAATTTTTTAAATTACATATATATGTGAATGTTATATAAAGCTATGAGATTAACTACCATTATTTTCTAATCAGACTTGAAAGGCAAAAAAAAAAAAAAAAAAGTGGGGGTAGCAAAAAAGAAACAAACAAAGGGCCTTAAAAAAAACTGAAGGTACATGTAGAACACTCTTTTGGATACTTTTCTCAGGACATCAAACTGAGAAAATTATAATTTAAAAAATCAGTGATTCAATTTTTATTGGAAATTAGCTTTACTCTAAACAATCTTTCCCAGAAGTATAATTTTTCAGAGCATTTTAATTTGTGATTAGTTAAATAATTAAAGCTCTTAGCACACAAAAATTTTATAATCTGGGCTTTACAGAAAGGCAATCTAACTTATTTTTTAATTTATTATTATTTTTTTGTTAATCCTCACTCAAGGATATTTTTTTCCACTGATTTTTAGAGAGAGTGAAAGAGAGGGAAAAGGGGAAGGAGAGAAAGTGAGAGAGAGAAACATGGATGTGAGCGAGACACATCGATTGGTTGCCTCCCACATGCACCTCAACCAGGGCTGGGGATCAAACCTGCAACCCAGGTATGTGCCCTTGACTGGGAATCAAACCCAAGACCTTTTGGTGAATGGACCGATGCTCTAACCATTGAGCAATAACCACCAGGGCTAACTTATTTTTTTTAATTGCGTTTCTTACATTTATTTTATCATTCATTTTCTATGTGGAATATGGATTCAAAGAAAAATATTTCAAATGGTGGTTAGGACTTTAGGTAAACACATTTAATCTGAAGCACTGCAAATATGTCATAAAAATAAATAGAAAACAATATTGTTAGTTTTAAAATAAGTTGAAATTATCCATGCACACTTTTAAAAAGTCAGGGCCTATAATGCTTTGTGTATGAGCCTCCCAGTTCTAAGTTTACAGTAACAATGATGATTCAGAAGCCAAGACATGACTGTGGACAAAATTTCCCCCCAAACCAAACAGGCTCCTGGAGGAATATTATGACTTCAAACATAGAGGAGCAGTGGTGGCTAAGCAGCCCTAAAACTAGCTCTAAAGTTTACCCTTCCACCTCTAACCATGTTTTTGTCTCAAATTATCAGTAACAAAACCAGTCCTGGTTCCATTCAGAGTCCAAACCACGGCTAAGGAAGGGACAGAAGAATGGAGGGAAGAAGGGATACAAAGGGATGTATAGTAAGACTGACTGGTAAGTTTTGAGGACAAGTAGTATTCAATCATCTTTATATTGCCTCAATCTTGTACAATTCCTAAAGAGTAGGTGCTGGGGGAAAAATTTGTTTACAAAAGCAAACAGAAAGAAGGGACAAAAGTAAGGAAAGCAGAGGGAAAAAGGAGTTTCTACAATAATAAGTGGCTAAGGCATGCCAGTAAGTTTGACATAATTAAGTCAAAGATTACCTGAGTAAGTCATTTAAAAGGCCCTGGAAGAATAAATGCTATGAACAAAAGTATCAAGTTGAAGCTGAAACAATGAGCAATAAATCCTATTTTTCTTTTCATCATTCTGGGTAGAAATGCAAACATTTGCTCTGAATGTAATGTGCAGTCCCTTATTCATAAAATTTTTATAATGGTATCTTGTTTTTCAGTCATTTTAAAATGAAAGTAAAAATATTCACTTACTGAAACTAATGTAAAAACATCTCCCAAAGGTGCACTGCAAGGGACTAAAAGGAAATAGAGCAAAATGCTAATAGCAGTTGTACTGAGTGACTAGATTACGGGTTATTTCTTTTCTTCTTCTATTTCTACAGTTTTCAAATATCTGTAATTAATAGCTACCAAATTTATAATAGAAAAAGGAACACTTCAGTTTGAAATATAAGGAAAATTTAGCATATCGATTAACTTGGAAAGATACAATTTTTATATTCACTTATGCTAGCAAAGTTAATATTTATGAGAATAGTTGATAATGAGTTTTACTATTTCAGTAAAACAAAATATTTCATTTTGGAAGAAGACTGTTGAATGAGTTGACAAAGTATACACATTAGGGCTTAAAGAAGAATAGCACATGTAACTAAACAATTTATGAAATGATACTTTAAAAAGCCCTTAAAACTATCTTTATTCTCTAGGCTTAAATGTAAAAATAGAACACATATATATTTAGATTTCTAGACATGTAAGACTATTGAAAACATCAACTAATTATTAGCCATTCAAATTACTAATTTTTAAGGCATGATGGCTTAAGAAAAAACAAGAAAGTATCAGTTTAATTGTATGGACTTTACTTCTAAATGGCATCTAAAAAGAAAATCCACTCTCTTGGCATATTCTGTTCAGAAGTATTAAAATGGCATTCTAATTCCTTTGTACTATATATCCTTCTGATTGTCTATGCCACAAAAATAATTTTCACTATAAAAATGCCTAAAAAAGGTTTCACATCCAGATAACGTATCTTAATTTCTAGGACCACCTAGAAGAAATATAGGGCTAGTCTCAGGACATTTAGTTGAAGAATTTAAGGATATGGCTAGGAATGTTTAAATGCCTAGTAGTTTCTGTTTTTAAATGGTTTTGTTTTCTTAATAACTCTTTTGTTATTGTTGCTAATCCTCACTTGAGGATATTTTTTCCATTGATTTTTAAAAAATATATATTTTTATTGATTTTTTGAGAGAGAGAGTAAGGGAGAGAGAGCAAGAAACATTGATGAGAGAAAAACATCAACTGACTGCCTCCTGTACGCCCCCTACTAGAGATCGAGCCCGCAACCCAGGCATGTGCCCTGACTGGGAATCGAACTGCGACTTCCTGGTTTATGGGTAGATGCTCAACCACTGAGCCACACCAGCTGGGCTCCATGATTTTTTAGAGGGAGTGGAAAGGAGGGAGGGAGGAAGGGAGGAAGGAAAGGAGGGAGGGGGGAAAGAGGGAGAGGGAGAGGGGGGAGAGGGAGAGAGAGAGAGAAACATTGATGTGAGAGAGACACATCGATTGGTTGCCTCCCGCATGCATCCCAACCAGGGCCAGGTTGGGGATCAAACCTGCAACCCAGGTATGTGCCTTGACAGGGTAGAACCAGTGACCCTTCAGTGCACAGGCCGATGCTCTAACCACTGAGCAACACCAGCCAGGGCATACATTTTATGTAATATTGTAATCATATAAAAATGCTATTTCCACCTTAGCGATCAATAAACTGCTGTACAGAACATATTTGAGAGTACATTTTCTATAATTTAGCATTATATAAATTATAAGTTTATGGCATATTAGATTTAAGGCTTCATATCTCTCTCTCAAAATATTTCTAAATATGTTTCATGTTCCTAACATTTTTCTTGTTGAAAAATTTGGGACTTTAACTTGAGATCCTCTTAATTGTCTTCAAAGGCCTATTTTTCTCTATATTTATATATTACTTTATCCTTTTCTTGACAGAGTTCTTAATAATTCAAAATTTAAGCTTCTTCCATCATTTCCATATGCTAGAGTCAAATATTTTTCACTACGTAAGAAGCTGGACATTTCTTTTCCTGCTTGATGAATTTCTGTTCCAGGTATTATTTCATGAGAGATTTTATCTTGACAAATGTTATTATACTTTCCCTGAGTAATCTCAAATCATTTCTAAGATATATCATACAAAAAGCAGAAGCAGAAAGGAAGTAGGTCAAATATCTGTTTTATGTTTTTACCTCCCAAGATCTAATTGGCTTTAATAAGCAATTCATGAATGGGGCAGTATCCCTTTTAGCAACTAAAAGGATGCTCTAAGATATTGATTTAATAGCAACCGCAAACCATGTGTGTTGACTAACTCAAAGTCAAAATTTTATTTGTTTTTCATTTGAAACTTTAACATTTATTTCAGTATGAAAATAAAAAACTCTCTTCTGGAACTTAAAAACAAAACCCTTTTTCCACTGAATCCCAAATAAACATATACCTGTATTTAACGATAGATGTACATGAGCTTTTTAGTTCTGTGCTGTTTCAGAGCATTATTTTTAAAAAAATTTAAAAGATATGTTTTTATTGATTTGAGAGAGAGGAATGGAGAGAGAGAGAGAGAGAGAAAGAGGCAACCATCAACTACCTCCTGCATGTCCCCTACTGGGGATCAAGCCGGCAACCCAGGCATGTGCCCTGACCAGGAGTCTAACCAGTGACCTCATGTTTCATGGTTCAGAGCATTATTGTATAGGTAATAGTTACACACATATGTTCTAGAATTCTTGAATCTGCTAATGGAAACATTTTAAGAAAGATTATACCTGGTGGATTTTTTTAGATAATTTCCTAATCTGGGCTTTCTAAAAATAAAAAACAGGTAAACGTGCATTTTCACTTAACTGTATCACCCCAAAGGAGTTTTAAGTAAGAGCAGAGAAGCAAGTAGCAGAGAATAATTATTGCTTAAATGGTAAGTATAACTTTCAAAATGTATGAGAGAATATTTAAGGATAAGTTTTAATATACATTAAAAATACTCTCTGTACTACTCAATTAGTTTAACTTATTGAGGTTTAATTCCTGGTCAGGGCACATGCCTGGGTTGCGGGCTTCGATCCCCAGTAGGAGGTGTGCAGGAGGTAGCAGATCATTGATGTTTTTATCTCTCTCTCTCCCTCTCCTGTCCTCTCTCTGAAATCAATAAAGATATATTAAAAAAATAAAATAAATTTTAAAAAATGAGCCCAGCTGGCATGGTTCAGCAGTTGAGCATCGACCTATGATCCAGGAGATCAAGGTTTGATTCCTGGTCAGGGTACACGTCCCAGTTGCAGACTTGATCCCCCAGTGGGGAGGTGTGCAGGAGGCAGCCAATCAATGATTCTCATCATTGATGTTTCTATCTCTCTCACTCTCTCCTTCTCCCTTCCTCTCTTTGAAATCAATAAAAACATATTTTAAAAAATATATATATCAATGATGTCATCAAGTAGTAAACAAATCAAAAGCTTCTCCATCACTTCTGTGACAACCTGAAATTGCAGATCCTGGGGCAACTAACAATCTCTCAAAAATCCAATGTGTTAAATTTTATAAAACTATGTTGAATATACTATAGGAAACTCTAATTAAAAAGTCTAGCAATTAAATATTAAATAAAAGTACTAAAGGAATTAAAAAGTTAAAAATAAGTCATAGTATTCTGTACTATATAGCAGTGAATATTCTGTAATATAGTTACAGAAATATATTTAGAGAGTGTTGTGCACTGGCAGAAATCAATGTAAACTCAAACACCTACTATGATCCTGTTCTATCACCCTTTGAATGCATAATACAGAAGCACAGAAAAAAAAATTAATGATGTATTTTTAAAAAATCCCAAATCAGAGCTGTCTGTCTGCTCTCTGTCTATTGAGTCTGTCTCTATTTTGCTTGGCAGTTCAGTTTGTTCATTAAATTCCAAACATCTGGGGTGGGGGGTGAGGGGAGAATTGAGCAAAAAAGAGAGAAAATTCATGAACATGGACAACAGTGTGATGATTTGGGGAGGGGCAGGGTGGATGGGGAAGAGGGCATGGAGGGGATAAATGGTGATGGAATAAATTAAATTAAAATTTAAAAATCCCAAATCAATTAAAATAAATATATAAATCTAAATGATGAAAATCAAGTCATCAATTCAGTCTTTCTCTTATTTTTATGAAATAAAAAAAGTCTAAAATCCTCACAAAAATGGAAATTGATTGAATCATATGGAGAGATGATGTGAAAGAGAACACAAACTAGCCCTTTATGAATGTTTTGAGCTGTTTTAGCTAGTCATTACATGCTAGTTATTTTTATAAGTAAAAATATTCTTAAATCCTTTTAAAATATAAATCTATTTGAAATTTAAAAGTTATTTCAAAACAGATTATTTTATTTTATACTACTTAATCATACCCATAGTAATATACCTATCGCTAAAATCTGTTGATATTTTATTTTTTCTCTAAGTGAAGCTTGGTAATTTTCAGTTAAAATTTTCAGGTATTTCAATGATAAAATTAGTATCTTTGCTTTATATGCAAACTTGAGCTGAGCAATTAAGAAAAGTGGGGAATGATTTGTTTTGTTTTGTTTTGCATAATGGTGATAGAACTTAAAAAAAAAAAAAGTGAATACCAACCCATTTCCTGCTTTTGAGTTGCCTTTGTTGTCCGTGGTAAGTTGAGAAAGCACATAATGAGGTGCTTTGGCACTGTCGGCATCAAATATATCCATATTAGATTCTTCACAATCTCGTCGTTTGACCCCCGGCCTCTGCTTTGGATTTCGTTTTCGTGATTTACGAGGTACCTCAGTGTTATCATTGTAGGAACTGGTGCTCATGTTACTGAAGTTGGAGGGGGAATCCTCCATCCACATACTGCAGCTCTGCTCAGATTCCAATCCACACCCCTCATCCTGGCAGGACATCCGACTGTTATCCAACAAGTCCTCAGGTGGTGGTGAGATGTACAAGACTGTGTGCCTCTTCGGTGTTGATGGATGCTGCTGAACTGTGTTACTGGTTAACTGCTTTTCACTTACCCCTCTGTTACTTACCCCCAAGGCTGAGGAGCAGCTCTCCACTTGCATAGCCTTGCTGTCGGTGACTGAGGTAGAATAAATGGTAGGGCTGGAAGAGGTGGTAAAGGAGCTGCAAGCACCGCCCATGGAGGAAGAGGAGGGAGCTGAAGAAGCATCTGCAGTGTACAATTTAAGAGTAAATACACTATACATGTTTTCACCTATGCTGGCTAGCAGTCCCATTGAAAATGTGATTTGTGAACTGATTGTTTTTCCCCAAAATGAATAGTTGGAATTTGGTTAAGTTTTAGAATATCAATGCTTCAAGCAATACAAGGCCTAAGAAATGCATTTTAAAAAAAATGCCCAAATAGCATTATTTTACTTGTGCTATAATTGATAGATTTTTTTAAAAATCTCATTTAATGTTTTAAGCTGTAAAGCAAGAACAAAGCTTTTATTGCCTCAGCTGGATGTTTGGTTGAATTGTAATCATTTAAAATAATAAAGAAAACCCCAATATAAAATATATGCTTCTGGTCCACATTCAATGCCAATTAAATAATTTATTACAGAATTTGAAAAGTGGGACTGTGCTTAGCCACAAAATATTAAAATAAGTTTCTAACCTATGAAGCAGAGAACTACAGGTCATTTTTAATGCAGACACTCCCTGCTTCAGAGGCAAATCCTGGAATAAAAATATGAGAAAATAAATGAGAAAAGAGCTGCTGATTATTCCAGATATCAATTATAAAATGAGAAATAAAGAGAAAAAATATATAATCAACTGAATTGGAGGCAAAATGGAACTGGTACCGTCACTATGTCACTATGATTGTTGTCACCATGATATAGAAGAATAAAAGTGAAAAAGGTTTGATTTGGAACATGCTGGGTTGTAGAAGATAAGCAAGTTAACCACTGACGGTCTCTAGAAGTTCGAAGTGGTAGTTCAAAACCATGGTCTCTAAAATAAATAAATCCATCTTAAATGGCAGAATGGAAAACAGAGTAAGGACTGATTATTGGATGGAGTTCTCGTATAAAGTATTTGATTACATACTCAGCAACTGGTTATCACTGTCCATTTCCTCTCTCTTTAAGGGCCTGCTTGATTTAAACTATTAAATGAATTTCCTAATACCATATGAGTAATAGCAAATTTTATTGGCTGGAATCTAACAACAAAGAATTAAGCAGGAAAAATCTCCAGAGATTACCAGAATTGGTTCCTACAAAAAAAAAAAAATGTTTTTTTATAAAACCGGTTATCTATTATGCTTAGCAAAAAAGATTTAAGTAGATCTTTTCAAAATGTGTGGCAACTGGCAGAATAGCTCATTGAAAGCTACTACTTTAAATCCTTAACAGCATAACCTTAGAGGCACACTAATAATGTTAAGGTTGGACGCTGTCAGTCCTAAAATTTTACAAATACCATTTTATCTTGTATAAGATATGGAAAGGTTTATAATTATATACACAAAAATAAAAATAGGTAACATGACAGACAACTAAAAGATATGTTTATATCTAAAATTAATTTTTATCTATAGCCAAGTATGCCACTGTTTTAAAGTGGTATGATGAAACTTAAAATTGTGATATGCAGTTATTGGAATTGTAACGTTCATATCAATTATAATATAAAGAGTGAAATGTAAGAATGCCAATGATGTCTAGATAATCAAAAGCCAAGTGCCAAAGATTTAATTTTAAAATGAAAACATGTACAAAAACACTTAAATCATTCGAAAGAACTAAACTCACAATTTTTCATTACTTTCAAGGCTAAAGAGTATAGTAATTAATATTAGCATCAATAATGTGATCTACATAATGCCACACGAGAGATTACTCCCAACTGCCGTAAGTCAAAGAACTTAGAGCAATTAGATGATACCAGTTCCATTTTCCAGTTTGTATCCTTGTCAAATTCAGTAGCTGAAATTGGAAAATTCAGTCATTTTAAACTGCATTCCAATTTAAAGAAAAATTTATCAATTTTGTATCATGCATTAATGCAATCTTTTCTTAGTAAATAAATATTTTAAAAGATCTGTAAACACTACAAAATCTAGATGCTAATGTCAGTGACAGTTTAGGAGCTGATTTGTAGCCACTTTGGGTTTAAATAACAAGTTTTCCCCTTGTTTTTTGAAAAATGAAAGAATTCATTTTAGAAAAATAGAAAAATTATGTCTAACATTCCTCCATCTGTTCCAACTATTGGCAAAAGTGAAACTAAATTTTTATGTGTGCACAAACCCATGTTCTTCATTTTCAGAGAAATACAAGTATGCAGCATGCAATATTTGCAGTGGAACACACAAAGCATGCAGCATGAATGCTGTGAACTTGTATTTCTATACATTTCTATAAACAGCTTTCCCCCACCCACGCTTTTTCAATCTAAGTACCATCCACATGAGAATGCAGAATATGAACATCGCAGGGATCCCTGTCTTGGACAGATGGAAAGTTCAGGTGAAAATCAACTATGAACTCAAAAGCAAGTTATGTGGTTTTTATAAATTTAATCTGCAAGATATAGCCCAGCATTGCTCTTTGGTATACTATATGAGTTTATCTTGCAAATCTTATCAAAACAAACACGGTTATAAAACCCAATTGATATAATCATACATAAATGTCTGTTCCAGGACAGGTATGCCAAACTGTGATCTCATACCCTACATAAACTAAAATATTCTATACATTTTCCTTGGAGCCTAACAGACAATTTTAATATTTTACCTGCAGTTTCCTGGATATAGTTATTAAATTAAAAAGTTCATTAGTACAAAACTATGACACTGAAAACATAAATTCTGTCAGAAGACAGTAGTAAGCATCCTTTAATTTAAAGAGTATTACTTTTTAAAGCCTACCTCAGTTTGACCCTAAATTACAAAGATTCTACTCACTTTAAGACTATAACAAATAAAACTATAAAAGTCTTTACCACAGTATCATTGTTGCTCTGATGAAGATTATAGTGGTGTATAAAATCTTCCACATAAAGATCAGCAAGACATCGCCGAAGAGCATTAATAATGCCAAGTGAGGTGGTGGAGGGTAAGAACTGTGAGCCCCTTGAGAGCATGGACAGTATCTTATCTTAGGCTCTTCCAATGCTTAACATAGTGCCTTGCATGCTATCTGTTGTTAAATTAACTTATGGGAAGCCAGTATTTGATATGGGTTCTGAATTATATTAAAGTTAAACTGGCAAGTAAATGTACCAATGTGTTCATAATGGACACATCAGGCTTATTTAAAAAAAGATTTACTACTCAAAATACTTAGACTATATATCTGATAGTGGGGAAAGGTTTAGACGTAACTTAAGAATTTAGAGGTAACTATTTGCTATTTCTGTGAAGAGCGCTATAATAACTTTCTATCTTAAAACTATATATAAACTAAACTACCTACTTGTACACTAACCTATACATTTGCTAAGAATAAAAATCCTTAATATCTATTAAAAACAAATGCATAAAAATACTATCAAGAACATATTAGATTTCTCAATACTAGTTTGTTGTTTCTAAGCATTCCCAGAAAAACACTAAAAAACATTCCTGGAAATATTATAAATATAACTAAAGGTCACTGTATCATTAAATATCAAGAAAAAACTTAATTGACATTCAGTAGAACAAAAATGCTAATGCAATCCTGCCTCAAGTATATATTCTTTTTCATTTATAAGTTCTTATAAACAAAATATGCTACCTTTCTTCACTATTTTTTGGTTTTGAGTCTCCATTTTTATCTATTAGGAATGTAGAGACTATGCTTAATTGCTGCATATTAAAATACAAAAACTCAAACATAAAAATGTTTTAGTAACTGCTTTTATTTTCTCATTGAGCAGAGTAGTTATAATGTATTTGTTTTATAACTTTATAATTTTATTTGTTCTTTAAATCCCTTACCAATCCTTCATAAAGATGGAAGTTTTTCTTAAATTTTTTCTTAAACTTATCCTTTCACCTAAGTAATGTGTAAATAAATTTTTATTGATTTTTTTCTTTTAGGAAAAAGTTATCTTTGAACCTAGAAGGATTTTATTTTCCCACAGTATTATCTGTGACCACAGACAGCACAGCAAACCAAAGAGAAAACCTATAGACCATTTCTACAATTTACTAATGTAAATTTATAATCTCAAAAGAATAGATTAATTCTAAAATTTTTAAATGAAGGGAAGTATCACATCTATAATGTTCTAATAATTCTATTATTAAGGGCAGCCAATTACTAGGTAAAATGTCGGTAATGATAGTGAACTTCAGTTGGACATATGTCTTCTTTTAAGAAGATGGAATCATTAAGGTTAACTATAAATATTCAAAGTAGTTGGGACAAAAAGAGTGGCAGATAATATCTACAAGGATAACCCAGAGGATTTATAAGTACTATTAATTTGATTACATGGAGAAAACGGATTTTTAAATACTACTACATAATAGAAACCCATATAGATTTTATATACTCCTTGCTTATACAATATTTTAAAATTAAGAACAATTAGCTCTAGATTTGTGAACTAGAAATTATTTTAATTACCATATCATTTTAATGCTTAAAATATTATTAAAAGAGATGATACTTTATATGGAACTAATTAAGCTTTTTTATAGAAAGCTCTGAAATTAGAAACATTCTTTAAAGTCCTTAGAAGAAACAAATACCTTTTACTGATTTAAAATATATGACAGAAATTACATTTAACTAAGCTTTCAAGATAAAAATGTGTCCCCTAGCATTTAAATAAGCATATATACTTTATAGCTTTTCAATATTAGTGCAAAAATCAGTCGCGTTTCCTAAGAAAGCCATTAAAACAAAAGCCATAAAATTTTACAAGTGTGTTAAGTGAACCAATAGTGGAACGGAGAAGGAGCAAACTATTAACTATTCGGAAAATAATCAAAAACAACACAGGATGTTTAGAAACAATTTCTGGTCTAAAACACTTACTGTTCAACCTTAGTTATTGTTTTTAAGTATTTCATTTTTCTTACTGGTAACAATAACTTCAGATCTAAATATCTATCTTGTTTGATAAAGTCACCAGATACAAGGATATATTTTCACATCAAAGAAAAAAGATATTGAGAAAAAAATTATAAGGCCAACATTCATGTTGCCAAGGGACTGAAAAATCTAGGACACACAAAGTGGCTGCAAACCTGCTTTGTCAACACCTTACATGCCAACCTTCGTTTTCTACTTTTCTTCTTTTTCTTACAGTATTAATGTAAAGTTTAAAACTTTACCAAAAATTTTAGTTTTCAATCAGTATCAATCCACTATTTAGAAACAAAACAAAAAACAAAAAATGAAAGGAAGGAAAGAAGAAAGAAAGAAAGAAAAAAAGACTTATGAAGAAGTCTGAAAACCGACCTATACCCTGGGTGAGATTGGATGGGTTAAGTGTCTCTGGCACTATTTGTCTTCACTATTGACAGACACTGTCACACAACCCACCACACGATGCCTGTCTCTGAATGGCGAAGCTAGAATGCAAGTTAAGTGTATTAATAGAAAAAACAGCTAGCATCCCAGCATATAAAATAAGCAATCCAGATTACTTTATCAAAAACCCTCCCCAAAAAACAAAAAAATTTTAGGGTTGATCATTTAATTTATATGCTTAAAACATTTCAATTTCCCATTTGTACTTTTCCCACCCAACATAAGTTTACATGCTACAATAAGCAATGTTTTAAAACAAACGTTAAAGGAACTAAATTATTCACATTCAAATAAATGCAAATGGGAAAATTTCTTACCCAGAATTTTTGTTAACTCATATTCACCAAATTGTTCTCCTGTTTACTAATGCAATCTAATCCATAAGCCAGAATGTTCTCTCACACAGGTGTTTTTAGGCTGTGCCTTCACCCAAATTCCCTTAAAGAGTGTTAGAGGATATACTCACCAGCAAGAAATATTAACATTTTAATAGCAAAAGAATATTTTCATTCCTCAGGCCAACTTCCACATACTTCCTCATCCCCCCTCAAAAAAGTTACCAATTTACACTTCCAAATTAGATATGCTGCTGTGCATAACATGTCTGATTCTAAAGGGTCTATTTTAAAAAATAATTAGCACTATTGCTGAAGGTGAAAAGTTTGTTACTGATTTGCTGGAAACCATCTTTTTCTTCCCCAGTCCATCAAACTGCCAGTCAGCATTCTAATATTACACAATAAATAC
This sequence comes from Miniopterus natalensis, assembly GCF_054644295.1. Classification (NCBI taxonomy): domain Eukaryota; kingdom Metazoa; phylum Chordata; class Mammalia; order Chiroptera; family Miniopteridae; genus Miniopterus; species Miniopterus natalensis. The sequence goes on from NC_142098.1 coordinate 26,629,711, forward strand.
TCTCCCATTTTTAATCTGAAACCTACTAAAATAATTACTTTTACTTTGTCAGTGTGCCATTAATATAGGCACACAATATTTATTAAAGAATGTTTCCTGAAACATGCTTAGAAAAATGTTAAGTGTGAGCAATGTTTTAAATATATCTTTTGTCCTATTCAACCCAAAGTATCTAAGCATAATATAAAATATATACTAGGCACACATTATAGAATTTGGTTTTTAAATCCCCTCCTACTGGAAGAGAAAGATGCTTTCTACCATCTGGTCATTTAAGTACTACTGCAGGGTAACATCACTGGTTAACAACGGGTGAAAAGACTAAAGCCCAGAAAGAATTCTTTACCTCAAATAACTGAAACACAAAAGACGTATTAAGAATCTCTGAACAGTTTCAGAATGCTATAGAGGCAGGTAATATAAAAATGTGCTTATTCCATCAGAAACTGGATAAATCACAATACTTATAAAAGTTATGTAAATAATTATGCTAGCTGATAACTAAGTTTATTACATTGTCAAAAACTGTAGGAAGTACAAGTTTAAAAAAAGGGACAACTTTTTTACCACTTGAAAGGTATTGTTGCTTTAAGACAAAACAGAGATTATCACTACATTAACTTAAATAAAAACTGGAGAGAAAAAAGTTCTGAGGGATGCTATTTGAAGATCACTTCAATGCTTTATATAGTACATTTAGTACATTTTAGTATAGTATTTAGTACATATAGTACATTTTAAAATAGTTTATAAATAATAAAAGGTATGCCTGCAAACACTAGTTCAATGTCTTCACATTTCTTCTTTTACAGGTGACCAGAAAAAGAAAATAGTACCTGTATTATCTTCTAATTTCATTAACCAATCAGGTTTTACAATTGGGTATGGATTAGAGTGTATATTAGATCCAATTGTAGAAAAAATAAATTGTCTAGGCAAAAAAATAGAAGTCATAAATTTCTCTACCACGAGCTTTGAAAACTGATTACATTTATCATTTCATTTTTAAAAAGTGGGAAAAGAATTCTAGGAAGAACTCTTAGTTAACTTTATGGAATCATTCTTTTGGGAACTGTCTGTTCTCTCTCTGACTCCTCCTCTATCAATATTCCTTTTACAAAGAAGGGTTCCCACTGATAACGTGTCAATGTAAAAGAATAAATCTGAAAATAAACCCCATGGCTCATGTGTGTGGCTATATCTCAACTGATATGCAAAACTTCAAAATAAGGTAAAAAACAGACTGGGTGAGAATGGAAAGAAAGAAGCAAAATAAAGTTTAAAAAACTGTTTTTATAAAAATAAGATCTATTTTTAAAATGTTACTAACAAATGAAAGGAGAAACATATGAGAGGAAGGTCAATGTTTAATGAATGATCACTAATTGTCAGGTAATGTTAAGTATTTTACATATTTATGTTTATAGTAACATTAAGAAAAAGTTGGTATTATTGTCTAGTTACAAGGGTAATATTACTAGAAATTTAACTTCCACAAGATTGTCTATATTATAGAAATTATATGATAGCAATCAGATTCAATTAATTCTTTATGATTCCAAAGCCCATGCTAATTTTATTATATTTCATACGTTCAAAAAATAAAACTATAATATGTGTGTGTGTTGTTTTTGTTTTTGTTTTTATCTAGACTGTGGCCATACGGACCTGGCATGTTGTAGTGCTTTCTCATTCATTTTCTGATTTAACTTAATTGACAATACCTTGCTATGAAGGAGTGATAGGGGAAGAATGAATTTTACGCCACTGGGCTAAAAACACACTGCCAATGAGTATCTACTTGTATTTATGGATGAAAAGTCAATGTACCCTTACTTATGGGAAAAAAATTTGATCAAGTATCTAATTTAGGTATGCTACACACCTTTGTTACTTTTAAAGAGCACAGTGCATTGGGCATTTTGACTATTTTAATCAACTGCCACCTGGTGTTTTTTAAATTATGAAATATTTAAAACTAAACACCAATGGTAGTACCCTCTGTTCATATTTAACAAATGATAACATTTTACTATGCATGATTTTATTTTTTATTTTAAATATATCTTTATTGATTTCAGAGAGAGGAAAGGAGACGGAGAGAGAGAGATAGAAACATCAATGATGAGAGAGTCATTGATAGGTTGCAGCCCGCAACCCAAGTATGTGCCCTGACCGGGAATCGAACCCCGATAGCCTGGATCCTAGGTCGATGCTCAACCGCTGGGCCACGCCCGGCCAGGTGCATGATTTTATTTTTAAGAGAAAAATATGTCATACAAACAGGTGAAGTCGTTTGTTGTTTCCTAATGTATTCCCTTCACTTCTGTCCCAGCTGGGGTGTTATTTATACAACTTTATTATTACAACTAATTATTACAACTTTATTATTTTACAACTAATTGTTGTAAAACAGTTATGGCAGTGATTTTCAACCAGTACACCTCAAGAATTTTTAAAATATGCAATAACTGACTAGTCAGAGCACTGACCTCTTTTCCCTTAGATTGTCAAATAAAAAATGACAACAGCCAACACAACAATAGCCTATGGGTGTGAATGTCCTGTCTTGAGCCATAAATACATAGGTCATATAGTAAGTTGCATCTTATTGGTCATGTCACATAATAAGGCTGTGTCTGATTGGTTAATTCTTGGTACCAGAAATCCTTATATACAAGTATAGGTACCTGATTTTTTAAAAAGTCACTTTGGAGCAAAAAGGGGTAGGTAATTACTATTATTATTTCTCTGTAAACCAATGAAAATTACACCTATTTTTTGGTCAGATCGGCAAAAACATTTTTTGGCATGCCACATAATTTTTAGTAATTAGTTTATGTGTGCCACGAGATGAAAAAAGGTTGAAAATCTCTGAGTTATAGTAATACTTTCTTCTTCTGATATTATCAATCTTACTGGTGATATGAAAAAGTAAGTCCACTTATATGCATTAATAATGCAAAATTGTACAAAACACATAAAAATAGAAATTGTGTCAATTTCATGTATGTACTTGGCGTATGGATGGTTGAGAATCTGTTAACAGTTTTAAAATGCTATTCTATAGACTCAGGTAATATAAAAATGTGCTTATTGTATCAGAGACTGAATAAATCACAAAATTTATAAAAGTTATTGCTAAAAATTGAGAACAATAAAAAGGGAAAATGTACTTTTTGTTAATTAAAATTTATAATATGGATAGCCTCCTGAACTGGTAGTTGTTTCTGAATTAACTGCTATGGCCTAAGTTTGCTTATGCTTTTCATTCTGATAAGGCAGATGTCAGCATAAGTCTACACACACATACATATGTACATATATAATTTCTATATGTATAAATGTATGTATTTAGATTTACTATGTAATTTCAGTAAAAAGACAGAATGAGGAGACTTTTTAAACCTAATTGTAACATTTTTATAACTAGGACCTGACCTTCTTCTGGAAATGGTTCCGTTTTCTAGGAAAAATAGAAACGGCCGTATGAGATAACCAAGAGCAATTTACATTTTAGCTCACAACACCAATACATAGGTTATACAGGTGGATTACCTTTCCTGCCAATAGGCTTTGGGTGTAATCTTAGGAATAGTACACTACATAAATGGCCAAAATTCTGAAATATGTTAACCTAGTTAACCCAGGAGAGGAATCAAAGGCAAATGTATTCCTCAAATTTAGTCAACTCAAGAAAATTCAAATTATATAACTGTAAATACATATTTTCTAACACAAGTAAATTTGTTATAATAAATTCAACGGGTTATAGAATTCTGATGTTGTGAATCACTTCTATTAATAATATTCTTCCAGAAATCATATTCCCATTTTGTAGATCCTAAAACTTGCAGAGGAGAAGAGGTATAGCTTTTTCAACTCAATATCCAATGCAGTGCCTTCCAGGATTTTGTGTTTCCTTAACTAAAGTGAGAGCACACAATGCTAAATTCTCTAAAGAATAATGGCAAGGAGAAAAGAACTTAGACTCCGGTAAGAAGAAAGGGTCCCTGGAAGGACTGAGATATGATAATATGCAAATTGTCCAGTATAATAATTCCTATCACATAGTAAGAACTAAAACATGACAACTTTAATTTTTTTCAACTCAATTTTTGTTCAGTTTTGTTATTATGGATGGTTTAGAAATTCCTAAAATTTTAATTTAGGTGATTAAGATGTCTGAAATTAATTAAAGCATAGCTGTTCTTTGATTACAGAACATTAATTTAGTTCTTTAGTGTGTTCTCCTACAGTGTAAATAGCACTCAAGTAAGTTCTTTAAGTATAGAAAATATTTGTTAGGTATTTGAGATTTATTAATTGCTATGTTATAGAACTCAAAGCACTATTTCATAAGTCTCTTCTAAGTTTATTATATGGATCACTTTATGTAAAGTTAATTTAAATTAAAACATTAAAAATCTCCAGTGATCCAACTAGTGGAAATATTCAATAGAGGTTTGTATTGTACATGCTTTATGAGTGTATATATACCCATATATGTTAAAAACTACTACAAAGTATTAGTGCACTGAGAATATATTCCCAAAAGAGTACATATATATAATTACTAAAAGTAAAATAACAACTTTATGTAAATAACAAAAGAATGACTAACTAGCTATTCTTAAGATTCTCTAGCTGAATCATAAAATGTATGGTTTAACTGTTTACTAAAAAATTAAAATTAAAAATTTTTAAAGAAACAGTTACCGTAGCAAAATCATATTTTGATATAAACTAATAAATATAATGTCATATCCTAAAATGAAGACAAATAAAGTCTAGGAAAGAACAAGAAAGTAATTTAATTTCTTAAAATGATCAAAGATTTTTGTCAACTTCTGTCAAAGACTTCCTATTTTATACAAATTGAGTAAATCTAAGGATAAAAACTATAAACATATAAGTAGATTTAAAATACGTTTAATTGGTATGTGTACTATATCTCAATAAAGCTGTTATTTAAGAAAAATATTTGCCACGTCTCTTTTCAAAAACTCCAAATTCTGGTGTAACTGTTTTATTTCTCCTAAATTCTTATATTTTAGTTCTTTGTAACATACTATAGGAACCACACCAAAAAAACAAAAATCATTTCACAATTTGTATTTCTTCTTGATCAATTCGTTTTGCCAAAAAATAGCAATTCATTTGCATAACTTTTTTGTATTAGGAAAATGGCCTCTCTCTTAACTACTGACAACGTATAATACTGTTCAGAAAGCCTGTATTTCTAAAACTTTTGTTCATTCACATATTGAACTTCAAACTCTTAACTACCCTTCCGGCGGGACAAAAACAGAGGTCTTTAAAAAATGGGGAGTACAAATTTCAGACTGGTGATTCTTCACTATACCTCCCAGATTTTGACACTTGACTCCATAGAGAGGAAAGGAGTTGTGTAGAAGTCAGTCCTCTTTCCCCCACCCTCAACCCCTGGGACTTACCGGATAAAAAGATGTTATTGCTGGGACTTTGTAAAAGTAGAAATAGTGTAGAGGCAGAAAAAGATTTGAGAGATACTCTTTTACCCAATATTCTGGATTGTGGATTAGCAGCACCATGTTTACTCATTCCTTCAGTAATGTGTAAAGGGAAAATATTTAGTTTGGTGAATCTGAGAAACACATTTTAAAAATTAAATAGTAAAGAATGTACATGAACACCTACATGCCCAGCCTTTAAATTTCAAAATTTAAATTGATTTAGAACTTGTGAAACACAAACCTTTATGGCAGAACTAGAAGTCTGTTCCCACCAGGCCCTCATAACTGATAGCAGCCAATCCGGCTCCTTCAAAACTCTGAAGAATTAACTACATCAAGAGTCATCATTTTTATGCATTTCATACTTAAACAGCAAATGCTAAAGATTAAAAAAAAACTCACAGAAGTCTAATGTGCCTTTCTCGAGAAATCTAGTATTTTGGCCACAAAACACTGAGTGGTAATTTACTCTAAATCTCTCTCTTTGACAGTTATGTCACTAAGGATATTAATAGGTCAAATAAAAAAGACAACTTTAATGATATATACTAATTGATTTCCCTACAATAATTATTTTGTAGTTTAAACTCTCTTACCTATAATGTTATATAACAAAGGCTTTATTCTACCAATAAGACATTAGCCTCCTAGAATAACACTATGTTGGTTACTAAAACTAAATTTATGTTTTAAAAATTACAAATGACTTGGTTTTAGATCATAGAAACTTTCTGTGTGTGAATATAAGAAAACTGTTAAGGTTACCTCCTTACTCTCTTCACCGTCATTATAAAGTAATAACTTCTCGATCTAATAAGAATTTATTACTTCAGAATACTTCCTGGGTGAATTCTCATATTTTCGGGATTTTTCAACTGATAGCTTTCAATCTAATTTATCTAGAGACGGTTTTCTCAAATATATGGAGAAAGGGATAGAGGGAGGAAGAAAGGATCAACATTCCATTAGTGACCCAAATTCAAGAATTTTCAATATTTATATATAAAAACTTTTGAATTCAGTTTGGTATTATTTAAAAGGAAGTGTTCTTTTCCCAAAACTAGCTAACATCTTTTTCAGCTTTTAAAAGGAACTGGATCTACTGTCAACAGATGTTTAAAAGCACAGAAGAAACAGACTTTTAGTTCTATACAGATTCAACATGTCTTTAAAAAACAATCTCAAAAGATACAAAAGAAATCAGTTAGTCAATTTCTACCTGTGGACTTAAAGTGAAATATTTCATTAAAAAATATTTTTTCGTATTTCATTGTCTGATACAAATTTTAAACGAGATTAAAACTTTGAATTCCAGAAAAGATATTCAGGGACATTTTAGAACCCAGTGGACATAAAGTGAAACGAGGTCATCTCACAAATTTCAATACTAAAAAGTTCACAATTAAATCCACAGTATCTGTTAGAAAATGTCTGGCAACACATGAACAGTGAGCAGGGCTGATAAGTTTCTTTGCCATGTTTAAAGTTTTCCGGCCTTCAACTAGGAAGGCAGCAACCTACACTATACAGCTCGGGAAAGATTGATACACAAGGTTAAAGGTACATAGGCTAACATATACAAGAAAAATAGCTGAAATTCTACAATAGTACCAATATCCTCACTTAAATAACAACCTTCCACTTCACTGTTCTTTTGGAAAAAAAAAAAAAACAACAACAACAATTAACTGAAAACAATGTTCTGGTGGACTTTAAGTACCATTTGAAAAGATGAGAGGTATCATATTAGACAAGAAACCTCTAATTAGTAGACTAAAACTTCAGAGTATATAATTTTTTTCCTTTTTTTTTTTTTTTTTTTTTTAAACCAAACACACTTAGCAGTCTATAAACCCAACTAAAAGAAAAACACAGTTGGGCAAACAATTTTTTTAAAGCATTCATATTAATTTATCAAGACTTTTTTCTGTTAGCTTGTCTATCTTTTATTCTAATTCAATCAAAATTTGAACCAGTTTTATAGAATTTATAAAGTGTATGATTTGAGAGCTGAGTAAAAATAAGCTTGATAAATTTCAAACATTAATTGCCATATTTTAAATTGACATAAAAATCTATTTATATAAACATTACATTTAAATCTTACTTTCAACTAAATTTAAAATAACTATAAAGTCACATATGTTTTCAGATGTAGGGAAAAGGTTATAGTAACTTGCTACAAACAGAAAAGAGACTTGAGTGTTTGTGTCCTTTTTCAGATTATACAAAGTAAAAATTTTTCCCCTTTTTTTAAAGCAAATTTTAAAAAATAATTTTTAAATATAATTTAACAAATATAATTTTCTAACCATGGCTTGGTATTTAACCTTCTTATGTGCAGTCAACCACTGAGCTTTAAACTCATTCCCATAGTTGAAGATAAGGTCCATTCTAGGAGATGGCACTAATAATGTGCCAATGTGAAATTTTAAGAAATAATAATTGTATCAATAAAGTTACATTAAAAAATTTTAGTTTTAAAAGTATATATTTTAAAACCTCCTAAAAGCCTCAAATCACACTCTTTTTGATATGAACTTTACCAGCACTGTTCATGTTGGCCAGATAATACCCTAGTTTTCTTTAATAAAGTAAAATGAAATGCATACCAGCAGCAACTACAGCTGGAGGAGGCGAGCCTGCCTCACCACCACTTGTCTGACTCATTGATGCTACAGCTGTTTCTCTAGATGGAGGTAACTGTAACTCCTTTGGGAGAAGATCATAGACAGATTCTGTGGGGGGGGGGAGAGAAAAAATTTTGAAAAGAGCTTAAGTTAATAGCCTAATATATGAGCGCAAATATGTCTTTTTAACATATGAGAACTACATTATTCACACACACACATAACTCCATAAAATTACTGCTGTAAAAAATTACTAGCAAGTATTTTTCTTTTATTATGTAGTATTATTGAACAGAAGAGTAAATTTTCCATTAGTTCTGCCCCGTTTTCTTCTTGGCTTTATCCTTTATGCTAAAGATGGTCTCCAGAAAAAGTTATTAAATTTTAAAAATGGATAAAACTAAACAGAATAGAAGAATGTCAAATAACCCAAGATGTTCCAATATCTCCCTGTATAATGAGTGTAACTACCAACCTTTACATATTGAGATAGGTATATTACATCGTATGTCAGCTTTAAAATGCCTTCTCCAATTAACCCATTAATCTAGTCCTGTGCTTTTACACAGCACCTTTTAGCAAATATTTTAATTTGCTATCATAACGCATTTTTCCTTCCTAACGAAGCTAAAAAATTAACGTCATGGCTCAAGGAAATCCTTATCTCTGAGAAATCTCCAAATCTAGAAAGATACAAGTATAGAATATTCTTAAATCAGAAAGTATTATTACCTATATTAGATTATGATTACTTTTCTATCCCAGATTAAAGAATATTCTTTCTCCTTTTAAAAATATGTTTTTATTAATTTTAGAGAGAGACAGAAAGGGAGAGGGAGAGAGAGAGAAACACTGATGAGAGAGAACCATTGGCTACCTCTTGCATGCCCCCTACTAGGGATAGAGCCAGCAACCTGGGCATGTGTCCTGACGGAACTGAACTGGCAACCTGTAGGTGCATGGAATGATGCTTAACCAACTGAGCCACACCAGCCAGGGCAAGAATATTATTTCTTTATAATGTATTTTATAATAATCTACATATTCATAAAATTAAATTTATATCTACTGTTTAAGAAATTATTTTATAATTATTATATGGTTTTTGCACAGAAAGAATTCTCAACATATCCTCTAAAGATAGAATTAACATTGGAAGAACCTCAAAACACCAATTAGAATCATATGCCGTTTCCAAAGAACCAAGGCACAGAGTTTAAGGGACCTGTCTAATATTCCATGAAACCCAACATTCCAACAACTAAAGATTATTAATTATTTATATGAGTGGTTAAAATACCACAGGTAGCCATATAAGACATTTTAGCCTTGGTAACAAACGATACTTTTAGCTAACTGATTACTGAATTCATAAATACTTTGACCCTCCCAGTTAACCATTAAAGTAAGCATGTTAACTTTGCTGTGGATAGGGATAAGAAAGAATGTTGTGAAGGAAAGCTAAAATTAGAAGTTATACTATGAAATTATCTTCATTCAAAGTAAACAATCAATTTAGCCCTGCCCAGGTGGCTCAGTTGGTTGGAGCATTGTCCCATACACCAAAAAGGTTGCTGGTTCCATTCCTAGTCAGGGCACATACCTAGGTTGTGGATTCCATCCCGGGTCAGGGTGCATACAGGAGGCAACCAATTGATGTTTCTCTCTCTCTCTCTCTCTCCCCCCCTGCCTCCCTCCCTCTCTTCCACTCTGTCTAAAAAACAATGAAAAAAATATCCTCCCATGAGGACTAACAAAACAAACCAAAAAATGCACTCACTCTCTTTTTAAAATTTAGATTTTACTTTTGTTTGCTAAGGAATTCTGTCATCAATCTGCCACTGCTGTCTTATGTATTTTTTTTTTTCTATTGATGTTGCTAATAACTTGTGCAATAATGTTTAATTAACTTAATGGTTCATTAATGAATTTTAGTTGACCAAAATCCCAATACAACTACTTAAAAGTATCCGGGTAGTAGAATTAGGGCAAGTGTGCTAAAATAAATAACTCAGTTAACATAAATTATTAACATAAATGTATGATAAAAGTAATTAGGCAAAAGGGGGAAACAAGCTCAGAAGAGCAAGAATTTGTCTAATGTTGGTGCAATTGTACAGAGCCCAGGGCAATTAGGGGGAAGGAAGAAATGAAATAATTTTCAGATATTGAAAGCAAACTAATGCTTCCCAATGTTGGGTGGGAAGGTGAACAGTGTAAAAATGGGCCGACTGGCTTGTTTGCTTGGTCATTAGTAAATTCTAATGGATTCATTTTTGTAACTGATTATTTCTGGGTCAATTTGGTCCTTTATTCTTCAACATTGATTATGAGGGATGAAAGTCTCACTACACTGCATCAAGCTCAAAGTTGACAGAAATCCTATCATGAGGGCACAAGGCAGTGAAAGAGAAGGAACACTTGGTAACTTAATAGTGCAGATTTTTTTTCCCCCTTCTCATTTGGGAAATCTGTTCCCTAACTGCTAGTTGCCTAAATCCCATTCTCTACTGCTTTGTTCTACATTTTGCTCAGTTCCAGGAAAAGATAAAAAGACTTCAAACCCCCATCTTTCCTCACTTTCCCCCAGAAAAGTCCAGGGAGATTAAAACAAAGGAAACAGCCAAGAAAAGCATGCTTTTCTTGTTCTCAGCAAAGTAACAACATTAATAATATAATTACAGCTGCCATTTATTGAGTACTTGGGGCAGGAGGCAGGCAGTATGCAAATCTCATCATAGACATATTCTGACTTGATTTCAAAACAATCCTGTAAGCCTGGGTGGCGTGGCTCATCAGTTGAGCATTGACCTGTGATCCGGGAGATTGTGGTTTGATTCCCAGCCAGGGCACATGCCCAGGTTGCAGGCTCAATCCCCAGCAGGGGGCGTGTCGGAGGCAGCCCATTAATGGCTCTCTCATTGATGTTTCTATCTCTCAATCCCCTTCCTCTCTCTGAAATCAATACAGACATATTAAAAAAACAGAACAAAACAAAAAAACCCAATCCTGTAAGGTAGGTTTTACCAATAAAGAATTTGAGGTTTGAGTAATAGTAAAAAATGAAAAACACGTGATAAAACAAGAAGGGAATGAGAAATATAAAGTTTAGGACAGTGGTTTCCTTTGATGGGGAGACAAGGAGATAGGACAGAGAAGGAGCAGAAATAAGTTGGGCTGACAGTGGGTTCAGGAATGTTATTTTTACTAAAATATATAATCACCAAATACAATAAAAATTAAAGTTATGCATGGATAGTGCACAGCCTCACAGAGTTATTAAAAGGCTTAAATAAAAATGATCTGTTAAAAAGAACTCTGTAAATTACATATATTTTTGGAATTTTTATCTCCATCTCACCATTGTTGACTTGACAGTATTCAATGTTCCCAACTGCTTTAGGGTCAGAAAGTAAAGACCAAAATTGTAAGAGAGCCCACATACTTTGTGACTTCTTAGAAGACTATTTTATTTACTTCCAGGTATCAAAATAAATAAAAGTTGTATACAACCAATACTACAGATTAAACTCCATCTCTGTAAGTAAGGTGTTTCTGTTCAATTGTCAAGCAAGTAGCTAAATGGAAAAACTGTGGTGAAAAGGATGATACTTTTGGGGACTGCTTAAAAAATTTAACAGAAAGTGAATTAATGCAAGCACAGATGTTATTCAAATAATGAATGCTTCCCGGTATAAGATACAAAAACTACATAATACTGAAAAATCCATTTATTTTTATTTTTATTTTATATTTTTTGATTGATTTCAGAGAGAGAGAGAGAGAGAAAGAGAGAGAGATAGATCAATGATGAGACTGAGTCACTGATCGGCTGTCTCCTGCACACCCCCTGCTGGGGATCGAGCCCACAACCTGGGCAGGTGCCCTGACCAGGAATTGAACCACAATCTCCTGGATCATAGGTTGATGCTCAACTGCTGAGCCATGCAGACCAAGCTGAAAAATCCATTTATAAATGTATGTATCTTATTTGTAAAATGGGATTTCACTTTTTTTTTTAACTTTAAATACAAAGCTACTTTAGTACACAAAAGAGTTAAAAGAAACTATCAAAAAGTCCTTGCAAATGGTTTGGGAACTAAATGTCTTACTCTTGCATCTCTCTATTAACTCTCTCAATAAGCTGGAAGGCTATGGTTTCACATTAGATATTCTAAAACAAAATGTCTGGCACCTCCACTGTGCCAACATAGTTCTGCATTGAAGAGAGACAGCATTCATTCTGTTAAAAACACTTCAGGCTTGACAGTCATCATACTTGGCATCTCCACTGGAAAAATGTACTGGCTGCAGGTCTACTGGATATTTGGTTTCTAAAAGGTTATGAAGTCCAAGAATAACTGGTAGGTAATGCTCTGTTTTAACAAATTTTTCTAAGTTCAAGTCAATTTACTAGTTTGCTGTCACATATTTACTTAATCATATCACTTCTTCTTGAATGTATTTTATTATTGTTTTCCTAAAACAAGCTAGTGTCCTAAAGTAATTATAAATAATATATAGTAGCATGAATTATATCAACTTGAGGAATAAGAAAACTAACCGGAGATCTGCAATCATTTTAAGATAGCACATCATATATATTTTTCTAGTGGGTATTATTTTTCACTTAAAAAACATCACAATTATTTTCTAAATAACTTAGTAACACTTATAAAATGCAGAATTGAGTATACTATTGAACTAACCATTCTGATTCTCTACATTCTTAATTTATTTATATTATTTTCTGAAAAAATTACTTAAGGCTGTTCTAGAAGGAAAAAACCTTCAAAATCATATCTATGACATAAAGTGCTGACATTTACAGCTTATTTATAAATTTTCAAAGATCTTACAATAATACTTTTACAATAGAACTGTGAAAACTGTAGAGTTCAGACAGAGTCCATCAGGGGCAAGGAGGACCCAGGGCTGAGTATCAGAAGCCCAGTGGGGTGAGGAGGGTAAGAAGTATGATGAGGAATGAGATATTTATGTGGTTTTAAAGTACACCTCAACAAAAAATTTACTAACTACAAAGGAGAAACAGGGATAAGTCTGACAGAAACCACCTTAATCAAGTGATTAAAGTGAGTATCAATAGTGACACAAATCAAAATTGTATGTCATCTGCGAGAATGCAGTAAGAATACATCATTTCTGTGATATTCTTGTCAAAGATGCATTATTTGAATGTAATCATGAGGAAGCATACAATCCCAAATTTAAAAAAACATTCCACAAAATAACTAACTTCTGATCTTCAAAAGTATCAGAACCATGAAAGTCCAGGAAAGACCAAGGAACTACTTCATACTGAAGGAAACTAATAGGACATGACAATTAAATAGACATGTAAGTCTAAACCAGACCATTATATTATACAAGACATTACTAGAACATCTGAAGAAACCTACATAGGGTCCGAGGATTAGATGGAAAAAAATGTACTGATGTTATTTTTAAAATTATGGTGGTTATATTGTGATTATGTTGGAGAATATCCTTGTTTGTTAGAAATACATACTAAAGTAGTCAGAGGTGATGGGGCGCCATGTCAGCAACTTCCTCTAAAATAATTTAGGAAATCTTTGCACTGTACTTACAGCTATTTTATAAGTTTGAGAATGTTCCAAAATTACATAGCGGCACATGTGCACATTTCATGAAAAATTTAACAGTTAATTACTACGAAATCCAAAACTTCAGCTCTGTTTTACTTTTTAAAATTGCAGTTTCCAAAGGGATACTAGCTTATTTCATGTCTTCATATTTGGATATCTGGCCATCAAAAATGATCTACAGTGTACTCCCTCTCACTTTTGCTACGATTTCTGTCTAAAATTAACGAAACAAACAAAGCCAGATACTTTGATAGTGCAGCGAGAATGGCAAATAGAATATGAATTTAAACATGTTTAGAAAACTGATGAAGAGAGGTCTAGCAACGGATGATGCTGGGCATACAGACTGCTGTATTCTTGCTTTGTATACAAAATCTGTCCTAGAACTGAGACAGAAAATTATTTAAAGTACTGCTTGCTTTTCAAAATACAGATATGCAAGAAATAAAAATTAAATTTCCCCATGACCTCCAAAGGTAAATATTAAAACACTAGTATATTTATGTTTCCTTTCCACATTTTTCTATGCATATTTTTGAAGTTGAATAATAATGCACATAAACTTAATATCAAACTTTTCATTGAACATAACAATTTTTCATATGCACTATATCTTTGACATCCTCATATTGCTATGCGTCATCTTTATGTTGATTTTCTATCTCTTCAATTAGTAGGTGAAAATTCTTCAAGGACATAAATTATGGTATGTCTCCTTTGAATAACTAAAGTTTAGCAGTATCTTACAACAGGCACTCAATGTTTGCTGATGAGGTTATCAAACACTAAGGAAAGCTACTAGGTAATAATTCTAAGTTGTGAATTAAGCTGCAGGAAATTTTCTAAATTTCATATTAGTTCAGAAATTCTGTTAATATAAAAAGTAATAACTTTAAATAACATCAGTGGTAAGGTGACAATACTATACTTGCTACAGAATGAAGCAAAGTTCAATAAATATCCTCATTCATTTATTCATGCATTTATTAAATATATACTGACTGCCTTGGTGCATGCCAAGAACTGTGCTAGGTCCTGGGGGTATATCCGTAACAAAGGAGACAAAATTCTGAGTCATGGACCTTCTGTTTAATGGACTTAAACTATGGTGACCAATTGCTAAAGAGAGAAAGAGGCTCCAGTGTTCTACAATTTTCTACCCTTACTAAACTCACATTTAATTATAGTATCACTAAAATAAGTTCATTTCTGGAACATAAGCAGTAGAAATTTCTCTCTATATATATCTATTTTAAACCTTTATAGTACACACTTAATGTAATGAATACACACTTATAATTTAGCTGAATGTTTACAAACCTAATAATGAATAGAGCTCTATTCCATTAATAGTTAACTATATTATATAACCATATAATTAATAGTCATTTCTTTTTAAACTATAATAACCATGTACTTATAAATTTATGCAATACTCTATCATTGGAAAAAAGTAGAATTAATATTTTATGTATATTTGTTTTCTTGTCTTGAAAAGATAGTTAATTATAAATAATTATTTGCTCATTCATTCATTAAGCACATTATAAGATTATCCAGCCTGGCCAGCGTGGCTCAGCTATTTAGCGTCGACCTAGGATCCAGGAGATTGCGGTACAATTCCTGGTCAGGGCACATGCCCAGGTTGCAGACTCGATCTACAGAAGGGGGCGTGCAGGAGGCAGCCAATCAATGACTCTCACCATTGATGTTTCTATCTCTCTCTCCCTCTCCTTTCCTCTCTCTGAAATCAATAAAGACATATATTTTTAAAAAAATTATCCATTATGTGCCAGGCACAATAATACAGGGGGGAAAATAGATGTTCTTAACTTCAGTGTTATTTCTAAGTTTATAGGCCATCCTCAGGAATTTATTTTCTAAAAAACCCAAAAAACAAAAAAACTAACTTTGTCACCACTAATTAAGTTTGTGTGCACAGGGAAGATGCTAAAGTAACCTGCATCTCTGTTTTCAAACAGCTTAGTCCAGTGAGGTAGACTGCAAGTACATAAATAACCAATGGAATCAGTATCAAGATATAAATGTTATGTGCAAAAAAAAAAGATAATATAAAAGGGCAAGGCAAGAATTGTATCAAGGGAATGAATGTGGTTTTATGAGATTAGTCTTAAATTCACATAAAAAGCACAAAATTCAGAGGTAGAAGTGGTGAAAGTATTCAGCATGACCCTCAGTTTTTACAGAGAAGAAATTATGTTCTAATTAGGTTATGACTTGCTTAGTTAGCATAGCCAAGACAGGTTAAAGCTGGGTCCTGAGCAGGGCAGCTGGCTGAAAGATAAATTATTTCCCGAGTATTCCTGTCTATGCATTAGAACACTGAAGTTAGAAACTTCCTCTATTTTATTTGCTATATTATTATTGTGTCTGGCCATAATGGGCACTTCAATGATGTGCTTAATGAATAAACACGTGAATGAATGAGCAAATCATCTACCTTGATTGATTCTACCCAAACAATCCTAAAGCATTAATTCTTGTTTTTATACCCATAATCCTAGTGAGGGAAAACAAAACAAATAAACCAACAAACAAACATCCATCTTGTTTTCCTTGTTATCATTACCAAAATGTCCTACTACCTCAACTAGAAGTGTAATTATCTTATAGTATTTTCTACCCTAAATACCCTATTCCCCATGTCCCATCTTTCAGCTTCTACCCCATCATCACCTAAATCACCATTTTCATAATGAACAAACAAAAATTACTTTTTATGTTGTAGTGTCTTCATTTTCAGTGATTTTTAAAGTTATTTTCTATAAAATTTCTTTTCTATTTACGTAAAATGGATTTTTTCCTCCTTCCGATAGAGAAAATCAACAAGGCCCACTTTGTCTTTTGTACTCTACACAAGGATTATCAACAATAAACAGAAGAAATGTGCAAACCTCATACTTTTAGACATAAACTAATTGTTTACAGAGATAAAAAATATTTGTCTAACATGAGTGGCAATAAACAAATGACCAAGTTCATTACTCTGCCCCTGAATTTTAAGACAGTAATCAACAAAAACATATATATTTTTTCCTGAATGAAGTTGCCTGGGATTCCATCACAGACCCACTGAATAAGGGTTTACAGTAAACAGAATCAAAGAATATGTAGTTTTATAAAGCTCCACAGATGATCTGGCTAAGAACCATCACTTTAAAGCATGAAATTCATCCTCAAATGTACTGGCTTCTTTAAGTATTGTTAGTTAACTATTTTTTCCTAAACAGTAGGAAAAAAACAGCAACAAAGAACCAAAACCATTCTCTGCAGATTAGCTAAATTTTTAAACCTTGAAGAAAAAAAAAATTATATTTACAAATCAAAAAGAGGAAATGAGCCCTGGCCAGGTGGATCAATTGGTTGGAGCATCATCCTGTACACCAAAAAGGGTGCAGGCTCGATTCCCAGCCAGGGTACATACCTAGGTTGGGGGTTCAATACCAGGTCAGAGAGAATACAGGAGGCAACCAATTGATGTTTCTCTCTCACATCGATGTTTCCCTCTCTCTCTCTCAAATCAATAAACATATCCTAGGGTGAAGCTAAAAATAAAAAATTTTAAAATAAAAAGGAAATGAATGTTGTTTATTTTCCATGACTAAAATGACAATTGCTATTTCACACAGCTAATTTTGGATATTTGACACTTCGATTTTATACATGCAGACTTGAATAATACCTAAAATAATGAAACAAATTAGCACAGTTCTTGTTATTTTGAGCGTGAGAGAAATGTTCTAGGATTATCTCTCCTGGGTAAAACCAATGATTGTCAGTGGGTAAAATTCATACCCACTGGCGTAGCTCAGTGGTTGAGCGTCGACCTATGAACCAGGAAATCACGGTTTGATTCCAGATCAGGGCACATGTCCGGTTGCAGGCTCAGTCCCCAGTACAGGGTGTGCAGGAGACAGCCGATCAATGACTCTCATCATTGATGTTTCTATCTCTCTCTCCCTCTCCTTTCATCTCTCTGAAATCAATAACATATTTAAAAAAAGAAAAGTGTCTTTGAGTCTTTTGAGTCAGGTCTAGTAATATAACCAGTATAAACCTATCAAACACCAGTCTATAGGAATAAGCAAATATCACAGACTAAGATATCTTATAAAACCTAGTTTGACTGTCCTTTGTTGCTGCAAAGAATACAAACTAGGCTATTAAATTGCATAATTATGTGGCAGTAGAGCTATAAAATAACAGAACACTAAATATCTGTTGAATGAATATTTATGAGCGACCCTGCAGCCTTATCCCTCTCCATTCTCTTCTTTCCCTCCATACTCTCAAGATATGATACTTTCAATTCTCAGCCACGTAGTTACTCCCTTATTTCCTTGGAAATGCTATAGTTTCTACCCGAAACACTGACCATGTTCCCACAGCCCCTTTCAATTGTTACTTCTTCCCAAGAAACACTTCCTGATCACTCCAATTTTAGTTAGGTATCCCTCCTATGTATTTCCGCTGCCAAAATACTTGTCACACACTGTTCCACAATTTCCACTTTATCCATATGTATTTTCCTATTAGACTACACACATCATGAAGACAGTGGCTGTGTCAGTCTCATTCACTACGTTTCCTCAGTAATAGCACAGTGCTTAGCACAAACAAACATTTGTTTGATGAATGCAGTGGCTTTTCAAAGCTTTAAATTTATAGGACTAATCTAACTAACAAAGCAAATTCTGCTGTGACCAATCCAATATATTCAGTGTGTTAACTGTACAAAAGCATTTTTCATGTCTTAGCTAAGATAACTTTTAGTACATGCTTATATATCAAAGCAGTTACTGGAATTTGGAAGTCATTTGTGAATAAACATGCAAGATACTGGGTGTATATGTTTATTATGTACTAGGAAATAAAATTACTTTGCTGGGAAAAAAAAATGAGCAAGAAAACCGAACTGTGGAAATACCTAAATTGCTGAAAGACTGTACAAAGAATGAGGAGGCAGAAAGTCAGGTAGAATGACAAAAGAAGCCGGGAGAGAAGCTAGAGAAGAGTCAGAGGAGGGCCTGGTGAGTACAGTGTCAAAAAAAAGAAGTCTTGAGCCTGGCCAGTGTGGCTCAGTTGGTTAAGCCTAGTCCCATGCACCAAGAAAGAGGTCACTGGTTTGATTCCCAATCAGTGCACAAGCCCAGGTTGCAAGCTCGATACCCAGTAGGGGGCATGCAGGAGGCAGCTGATCGGTGTTTTTGTCACTTTATCCCTCTCCCTTCCTCTCTCTTTAAAATCAATAAAAACATATTTTTAGAAGAAGGAGGAGGAAGAAGAAAAAGAAGTAGTAGTCGTCGTCCTCCTCCTCGTCTTGGGAGTGGACTGCCAAAAATGAAAATGCCTCATTTAGTTCAAATAAGAAAAAACTTGAAAGAATGCATTTTATTTGATGTGGCAAAAGGTACTTCTTGATACTTTTGCCAAAGAAGTATCAAGGGAGTGATGGGGACAGAGCCAGAGGCACAAAGTTGAAGACCAAACAGAAGTGAGAAAGTAAATGCAGTGTAAGCAGAAATATAGGCTACTATTTCACAAAGTCCTTCCAAAGAGAAGGAAACAGAGACATAAGAAGACAGGGCCAAATAAAAAATTTATTTTATTGTGTGGAAGAAAAAACTATGTATACTTGACAGAATAAGGAAAATATCCAGTAATGAAAAAAGCTTGAAGATCCAAGAGAGGACATAAGAATAGATTTAATTAAGAAAACACCATCAAATTTGGCACTTGTGAAATCACAACTGAACCTCCTAGAGAGTGCCTGATGCTAACAAAGGGTTAAGGGACAATTGGATGGTGAAGAAGTTGAAATCAGTATAGCAATAAATATAATACAATAGTTTTCTAGGGCAGTATAGGATTAAACCATACTATACTATAAGGAATTCATTTTCTAACTTTCAGTTTAATTTCTTTTGAAATGATATCATGTGCAAAGGTATCTCCAAAGAAAGTGTAGCTACACACAGTTTGACAACCACTACAATTAGGAAACAAAACGTGAAAGAAAATAATGAAAAAGGAGAGTCAGAAAATATTTAGGTGAGGTAAAGTATGTCATGAAATCAAGTTCAGGAGACTGAGAATGCATTGGAAAAAACTGGGCATTTCTTCCAATGACATGAGAGAAATAGAAAATAGAAAGTGAGAAGACATAAACAAATTTTTGAGATGAAGAGGTAAAAAATTGAAGGGCTTCAGTGAGATGGCTTCAAAGTGCTCTAGGAGAGAATTCAATTATTTCTATTTGCCTGTGACCATGCTCTAGAAGCAAGATGATAAAGAGGCAGTTAAGAAGCATTTCTATACCTACTAATGTTTAAAAGGCCAATTATATCATACAGAATAATTAAGGAATTAAGACTGAGATAAAAGTTCTAGAAGATGTCGATATTATTATTAAACAAAAGTACATGAATTCTCATTTGGCTTGATCAGATAGTCGAAATCAGGATGTACTATATATAGCAGATGATTCATAGGCATTCAAATATAATTGTAATCTTTTTTGCATGAAGGGGGATAAAGGATGAAGGAAAGAGCCACAAGTTCCTTAGAAATATCTACAATCACTATACAAACTATGATCCTTGTGTCAGGATATCAGTATTATTTACAATAAATAAGAGGTAAGTAGCATGTCATAATAAAAGAGCAAAGGCAGTAAGAAATGGGCTTTCATTTTAGTTCTATCACTTATTTTCTTGACTTTGGGCAAGTTACTTACCATACTAAGCCTTTCTTAGTTGTCTCATTTATAACATGACAGTAATAACTACCTTGTAGAGTTGTGAGTGCTAGCAATAAAATATACAATACAACTAGAATGCACTGTCCAGAATAGCATAGGCATACGCTATGATTATTATGCTGATGATTAATTCATTTCAAAGTAATTTACTGTGAGCCAAAGATACAAAATTAAGTACGACAAAAACAGTTTGCTGTCCTTGAGTTTTTCTGTAATGACAGAAACAAAAAGAGAAGGAAATAATTTTTCTAAATTCCAAGTGGGATAAATGCTATGAAAAAACAAACAGGAATTTGTAATTAAGAATAACATGGAGCCCTGGCCAGTGTGTCTCTGGTTGGAGTGATGGCCTGCGTGCCAAAGGGTCTTGGGTTCGATTCCCAGTCAAGGGCACATTCCTGGGTTGCAGGTTCAATCCCCAGCCCAGGTTTGGGGCACATGAGGGAGACAACCAATCGATGTCTCTCTCTCACATAAATGTTTCTCTCTCTCTTCCCAGCTTCTTCCTGCTCCCTCCCTCCCTTCCACTCTCTAAAAATCAATGGGAAAAATATCATCGGGTAAGGATTAACAAAAACAAAACAAAACAAAAGAATAATGTGGAAACAACTTTAAGAGACGATAATCAGGGAAGGCCTCTCTAACAGGTTTCTAAGAATAAGAAAGAACCACAACTGAAAGAGTAGAGAAAGAAGCAAGACAATCTGAGACAACAGCATGTGCAAAAGTCCTCAGGCAGAAAAAGACATAGCATATTTGAGTAACTTAAAGGTGCACAGTATAGCTAAACTATAGTAATCAAGGAATTCCCTTAGCTAGCATGAGATAAAGTTAGCAGAGAGAGAGCAGATCATTCCAGGCCTTGGTACCTTTAATAAGGTTAAGATAATGTTTATTGATGAATGGATGCATGAAATAGTTCATATAAAATAACTCAGAAGAGGAGTATCTAATGTGTGGCCAGTCCCTTTAAAAAACAAAAACAATTAAGTTCTGCTTATTCAAATTAGTTCAGTTTTTAGGGAAGGGAAACAAAGTAAAAAATACCATAATAATTATCATTGCCCTAGGAAGACTACAAATACAGATGTGAGGGTAAACAAGAGCTAAACACACATTAACAATACAGTACTGCAGCTGTTTCCCCAACCTAAAATGTGCCAAAAGTTTACATGTAAACTGTTTATAATCTGTGACTGTCTCCACCATAAACCTATAAGCTCTGTTACAGATGGAGCCACATCTGCTTAAATTGCATGCATTCACTGAGGGATTACTAGGAACCACTGAGTTATAGATATATTAATTTGAGCTACTAATAAAAATAAAAGTCATAATTCCTACCCTCAAAAGGGCAAGCAATGAGATGGTGTTACTGAGATATTCCATGAGCATTGTTTCTTTTATTCCAAAGGCAATCAAGTGAATACCTCATGCCCATTGCAAGATGACTCTAATTTCACTTCAAAATACACAGCTTTTCTTTCTGTAGGTCTTGCACTTTCTATGGTACAAATCTGGACTACAGAAGTGTTCTGTTTGAAATAGAAACAAGACTCATAGAGAACAGACTGACAGCTGTCAGAGAGGAAGGAGGTTGTGGGGTTTGGTGAAAAAGGTGAAGGGATTAGGAAAACACACACAAAAACTCATAGACACAGACGACAACAGTATGGTGATTACCAGAGGGGAAGAGGGCTTGGGAGAGGCAGAAGAGGGTATAGTGGGGATAAATGGTGATGGAAGGAGACACAAATACAATATACAGATGATGTATTATAGAATTGTCCACCTGAAACCCAAATAAGTTTATTAACCAATGTCAACCCAATATTCAATTAAAAATAATGCAAACATTTGTTTTATCCTAATAGTTATTTTCAGGAAGCTTGCATCAGGTAGCAATCAAACCAATGGCTTATGGTCCTACAAACGAATATATGTTTAAGATAAATTTAAGGAAGCAAGTAATATACTTTTTATTTAGCTCTAATCAGTACAACAAAAAATGTAGACATAAGACTTGCTAATTTCAGCAAGATCAAAAATTTGTATAATAAAGATATCCAAATGAACAGGAAAAAATTAAAAAGAAGTGTTCTGTTTGGCCTGAACAGTGTTTTAAACATTCTGAATTAGATGTCAACATTTAATAATGGGATTTTACATAAAAATCCGATTTCTGGCTTCTCTTGATGAATCACAAGATCTGGCAACATTAAGTACATATTCCCACAAGGAAAACTGAAGCTGCCTCTTTTAGTGTCCTTCCCAGTTACTGATATAGCCAATTTCACTGATTTATATTACACTGAGTCCTTGTAGGCATCTGAGTTTCCAATTTCTATACTAGGAGTTGCAAGGTTGAGGTCTTTTTCTGAAATGGGAGGAGGGGAAAACAAAAGATGAGTCTTTCATAACGAAACTTTGCAAAAGCTTAAAGATTAAAACAGTGGTCTCAACTTTCTTGATCCCTCTCCAAAGCCAAATATAATGAGAAAGAAATTGTATACAATGGTCAAGGGCTGGTAAGTACCTGATCTTCCAGAGAGTAAAATAAAGACGTAGTACCAAAACACTTCCTATTTTTAAAAAGGTATAGACTTGCACGGGCTGGTGTTGCTCAGTTGGTTGAACGTGGTCCCATGCACCAAAAGGTCACCAATTCAATTCCTGATCAGGGCACATGCCTTGGTTTCAGGCTCGATCCCCAGTACCGGGTGTGCAGGAGGCAGCCTATCAATGTGTTTCTCTCTCTCTCTCCCCGCCACCCCCCGCCACCTCTCTTCCTCTCTCTCTCAAATCAATAAAAACATTTTTTTCAAAAAAGCATAGGCTTTCATAGAATTTAAAATCCAACTTCTAAAGAGTTTACCCAGTCTATTCCCTTATGTTATATATATAGAAACTATATAGTTCATAGATATAGAAACTATATCTATGTAGCGCCAGAGATTTAGAATTTGCCCAAAATCAGATACTTGACAGCAAAATCAGAATTGGAAAGCAGTTTCTCAAAAACCAACAGTTCAATTTAAAATTTACTAAGCATCTAATACGTATAAGGCTCCATGCAAGATGATACGAATACAAATATGTACTCTATATAACATAGTGCTTTTCCATTTTATTTTGGTTATGTTTTTTAAGAATTTTAAACAATCCAATAAAAGCCACTTTAAAAAACTCACTTTCTATACCCAAAAGAATTGAAAGCTTGTAATTCAAATATATATGTATGCATGTTCATAGCATGTGACTAGCAGCACTAGACAGAAGAGTCAAAAGGTAAAAACAATCCAAATGGCCATCAGAAAATGAATGGATGAGCAAATTGCAGTATCCATACAATGGAATAGTATTCATCCGTAAGAAGAAATGAAGTATTAACAGATGCTACAGGTGGATAAATCTTGAAAACATTATGCTGAAAGAAATGAAAGAAGCCAGACACAAAAGGTCATTCTAAAAACTAAAAGTATTTCCCTTAAGATCGGAAACAAGACAGGGATGTCCGCTTGCACCACTCTTATTCTACATAGTACTAGAGCTCCTAGCCACAGCAATCAGACAAGAAGAAAATATAACAGGCATACAAACTGGAAAAGAAGAGGTAAAACTGTCATCATTTGCAGATGATATGCTACTACATAGAGAGAACCCTAAAGATTACACCAAAAACTACTAGAACTGATAAATGAATTCAGTAAAGTAGCAGGATACAAAGTAAATATCCAGAAATCAGTTGCACTAATAATGAACTATTAGAAAGGGAAACTTAACAATCCTACTTACAATTGCATTAAAAAAATAAAAATAAAATAAAATATCTAGGGATAAATTTAACCAAGGATATAAAAGACCTGTACTTGGGAAATTATAAGACACTAAAGAAAGAAACTGAAGAAGATACAAATAAGTGGAAGCATATTCTGTGTTCATTGATAGGAAGCATTAACATCATTAAAATGTCCATACTACCCAAAGCAATCTATATAGGGTGTCCCAAAAAAATGTATACACACTTTGAATGATTATAAAGTAATTTATAAACACTGAAAAGGAGTGAGAATTAAGTGAGTTACCAGCTGTTAAAGTGTGTATACATTTTTGACACATCCTATGAATTCAACACAATTCCTATCGAGATACCAATGGCGTATTTTACAGAACAAGAATATTCCAAAAATTTATATGGAACCAAAAATGACTCCGAATAGCCACAGCAATCTTGAAAAAGAAGAACAAAGTTGGCGGAATCACACTACCTGATAACAAAGTATGCAAGGCCACAGGAATGAAAACAGCATGGCACTGGTATAAAAACAGACATATAGATCCATGGAACATAAAAGAGAGCCCAGAAATAAACTCACACTTTTATGGTCAATTAATGTTTGACAAAGGAAGCAAGAACATATCATGGGGTAAAGATTGTCTCTTCAATAAATAATGGTGCTGGGAAAATTGGGCAGATATGTGCAAAAAAATGAAACTAGACCACCTTCTTACACCATACACAAGAATAAACTCAAAATGGATTAAAGACTTAAATTTAAGACTCAAAACCATAAAAATCCTAGAAGAAAACATAGGCAGTAAAATCTCAGACATTTCTTGTAGCAATATTTTTTCTGATGTCTCTTCGGGCAAGGGAAACAAAAGAAAAAATAAACAAATGGGACTACATCAAACTAAAAAGTTTTTACACAGCAAATAAAACCACCAACAAAATGAAAAGACAACCCACTGAATGGGAGAACATTCGCCAACAATACATCTAATAAGGAGTTAATATCCAAAATTTATAAAGAATTTATACAACTCAACACCAAAAAAACAAACAATCCAATTAAAAAATTGATAAAGGAACTAAACAGACACTTCTCCAAAGAGGACATACAGATGGCCAGTGGACATATGAAAAGATGCTCAACGTCACTAACCGTCAGAGAAATGCAAATTAAAACCACAATGAGATATCATCTCACACCTGTCAGAAAGGCTATCATCAATAAATCAACAAACAAGTGTTGACAAGAATGTAGAGAAAAGGGAACTCTTGAGCACTGTTAGTGGGAATGCAGACTGGTGCAGCCACTGTGGAAAGCAGTATGGAGTAACCTCAAAATATTAAAAATGGAACTGCCTTATGACCCAGAGATTCCACTTCTGGGAATGTATATGAAGAAACCCAAAAAACTAATTCAAAAGAATATATGCACCCTTATGTTCATTGCAGCTCTATTTATAATAGCCAAGATTTTTGGAAGCAGCCCAAGTGCCCATCAGTAGGTGAGTGGGTAAAAAAGCTGTGGTACATGTATAAAATAGAATAGTACTCAGCCATTAAAAATAAAAAAGATGGAAATCTTACCCTTTGCAACAGCATGGATAGACCTGGAGAGTATTATGCTAAGTGAAATAAGCGAGTCAAAAAAAGACATGTACCATATGATTTCACTTATATGTGGAATCTAATGAACAAAACAATCAAAACAGAAACACTCACTCATAGATACAGAGAACAGGCAGACAGTTGTCAGAGGGAAGGTGGAGTTGAGGGACTCGGTGAAAAAGGTGAAGGGATTAAGCAAAAACCCCCACAAAAAACCTCACAGATACAGACAACAGTATGATGATTACCAGAGGGAGGTAGAAGAGGGTAAAGGGAGGATAAATGGTAATGAAAGGAGACTTGACTTGGAGTGGTGAACACACAATACAATATACAGATGTACATCTGAAACCTATATGATTTTATTAACCAATGTCACCCCAATAAATTAAATAAAAATAAATAAAAAAGAACGTTCTAATATATGAAGATTCCTATTTTAACATCTTTATGGTTTATTAAGTTATAAAAGGGATGGAAAACTTTTTAGGTATAAAGGAGAGAATAAAGTCGCTTCAAATCCCAATTCTCAGAGATCGTCATTCTAACATTTTAGTCTATTTCCTATTAGTCTTTTTTAAAAATAAAACTGGAATAATGTTTATATCTTCCTTTTTAAAAATTTAAGTCATAATGAACATTTCCTTCTATCATTAAAGATTCTTTGATACATGATTTATAATAAAAACATAGATTTCATTTGTAAATATTAAACAAAAAATGATAACCAAGATTTCTCTAGCTTCCCTTAATCTAGCTCAGGAAATCTTTTTATTTTAAGTATTCTTCCTCAGCAATCCCCCACCCCACTCCTCACAATGATGCTCTTAAAATCACTGTTTATCTATCATTCTTGGCAAATGACTTGTCTATTTCTCCAGAGAGAACACAGGCAATAGGGCATGAATTTCCCATACATCCTTTCCCAGATATAAATTATCCTTACCTCTGTCTCTTTAGGCTCAAGAAAAGAAGCAACCTTGTGTACTGGATACCCTTTTCTTCCTTACTCCTCCAAAACTTTCTTTCCTATCCTTTATCTTTAATTCCCTCACTCCACAAGATTTCTATTCGTATTGAATCTTTCTAGCTTCCACCTTCCGTTCCCTTCACAACCACACTTAATACAACAAAAGGTGCCTTTACTAGCTGCCTCCACTTTCTCTACTCACATTTATTACGGAACTAACTACTATTTGGCTCCTGTTCCACTACTCCATTAAAATTTCTGTTACCAGTAACTCCGAATTGACACTAGTGACTACTGCTTTCTGATAACTCCTCTTCCCACTATCTTCTGCTGTTCTTTTTTCTTCCCTCATTGACTCCTCTTTAGTTTACTCCTTTTTGCATGCCCCTTAAACATTTTGCCCCCTCCCCCCCAGGGAAATGAATCTTCAACTTTCTTTCTCATTCTTCTCTCCTGATTGTTAATTTCAACTTCAACTGTAACTCCAATGATATCTGTAAGTTGCTGATGATCAACGTTTGCCTCTACTTCCAGATTTATAGATATAAATACCTACTCAATATCTCCATTTGGATACTTATATAGACATTTCATCCTTAATACGTCCAAAACCAATCTTTTGATTTACTTCCCCCTCACCTACCCACCCATCAGAGTCTTTGCCATCTCATTAAATGAGAACTCCATTCTTCTAGTCTCTCGATTCACAAATTTTGGGCCCAGCCAGGCATGGCTCAGCAGTTGAGCATCGATCTAGGATCCAGGAGATCGCAGTTCGATTCCTGGTCAGGACACATGCCCGGGTTGTGGGCTCGATTCCCAGTCAGGGGCGAGCAGGAAGCAGCTGGTCAATGACGACTCTCTCATCATTGTTGTTTCTCTCTCTCTTCCTCTCCCTTCCTCTCTCTGAAATCAATAAACATATATTTTTTAAAAAAATAAATTTTGGTATCATTTTTCACTCAACGTTTTCTCTCACATTTCACATCCAATCCATAAACAAATCCTGTCTGCTTTTCCTACAAGATACAGTATATCCAGAATTCCATCACTTCTTGCTACCTCCACTACTACCATCCTGATCTGTCTCACCTGGACTAATACAATTACCTCTTTTTCCATTTATGTTTCTAAAAAAGCCTAGCAAATTGAAGAAATACTTCCTAGTAGAAGTGTACAAGAGAACAAAACACAACTGAATTTAAGGGAAAATTCACTTTTGGACTTACACACAAATAAGTAAACATATATGGTGAGAACACAATTACTCAATGGTTGTCTTTCAGCTCTAGGTTACCTTTCTATTTTTAGAATTAGCCACCACCTCCCTTCTGAAGCTTTCGACCTCAACAGCCCATTATAATTCCACCAAATGAGTACAGGCAACCTTGATTACAGACCCAATCTTAAGTATTCTTAGAAGTAAGTCAGTTTCTATAATTAGGGGAAACATTAAACTTATAGGCCAGTCAGGGTATCCATCAGGAAAGCACTAGTTGTTTTATAAAAATTATTGTAAATTACCAGTGTGCCAACTTATACCTAAAACATTATTTATTCATAAAATTTACTTGTGCACAGATTAATATGCATTTACCAATAAACATACAAGTACCAGTCAAGATTAATTTAATTTTACTAACTTAAATTATGTTCATATTCTCTCACTCTCAGATAAACTTAAAACTTGAGCTGTGGCAATAATCCAGGAAAACATCTTTTTATATATAAAGTATTCTAGTGGTTGAGGACCATAATAAATCAAAGATAAATAAATTAAGCACTTTAACATTCATACAAAACAAATACTACCCAATAGTGCCTTTTACCCAGGCCTTGTGATGAATACAATTATACCTATATTTAGTCCAGCAGTTATCCAGGGTCCTCATTAACTTCTACTAATGTCTAATTAATAATACAAATACAAAGAGAATACCTTTTTGAGACTTAGTAGGGTTTATAGTTTCCATAGTTACAGAAGTGTGTCTCTCACTTCACTAATGCAGCTTTTCTTCTTCCTGGCTCACTGCCACAATTCTGTGACATTTATCGGAAAACTGCAATCTTCTTGCTACTATGAAATACTATAAACATTTGCTTTCTAGAAATCAACAAAATGAATCAACCATGCATATTAATAATCAAAAATTTTCCAATCTAAATGAGGTTAATGTGTCTACTTCATGAATTTTTCACAAAGTCATCTGTAGCCTAGTTTGGCTCATCAAAAATTTGTTTTGATTATCCGAGATGTTGCACACTCAGTGGTGTTTAAGTCATTGCACTTACATTTAAAGATAAAGATTTTGGGTCCCATGTAGAAAAGCAAGAGAAAATCTAACTTTATAAAAGTGGAAGAAAACTATAAGTGATTAAACATAAAACAACTAAAATATACATACTCTGTTAAATGGAAAAATGAAAACAGTCTCCTTTCCATGTGCCACCACACAATTATCTCTGTTTTGCCTCATTAACTTTACAAACACTTGGTATATCTCAGACTCTTAAAATTAATTTTATTTGTTTTTAACATATATTTTGTGGTAAAAATATACATAAAATTTACCATTGTATTCATTTTTAAAAGTGTACAATTCAATTGCATTAACTTCATTCACAATGTTGTGCATGACCATCACCAGTATCCATTTCCAGAACTTCTTCATCATCTAAAACATAAACTCTGTACCCATTAAACAGTAACTCCCCATTGCCCTCTCCCCATTTTCCTTGGTGACCACTATTCTGTTTTCTGTCTCTATTCTAGATACCTCATGGAATCATGGATTCATGAAATCATACAATATTTGATGTTGGGGAAACACTTTTTTGGTCTGGCTTATTTCATTTAGCATATGTTTTCAAGGTTCATCCATGTTATAAGATGTACCAGAATTTCATTCCTTTTTAAGGGGGAATACTTAAGTATGTACCACATTTTATTTATATATTCATCTGTTGATAGACACTTGGCTTTAGTATATTCACAGAGTTGTACAAAAACCACAATAAATTTTAGAACATTTGTATCACCCCCTAAAAACCCCAAACCCCTTAACTATCATCCCTCTACCCCCCAACCCTCAACCTATCCTTAGGAGCCACTAATCTACTTCTGCCTCTATAGATATGTCTACTTTGCACATTTCATATAAATGGCATCATACAATATATGGTCTTTTGTGACTGGCTTCTTTCACTTAGCATGTTTTCAAAGATCATCCATGCTGTAGAGTGTATCAATAATTCATTCCTTTTTATGGCTGAATATTCTTCTATTAAATGGATATACCACATAACAAAATAAGTCAGACAAAGACAAATAATCTCACTTATGTGTGTAATCTAAAAACCAAAAACCAAAGAACTGAACTCCTAAATACAGAGAACAGATTGGTGGTTGCCAGAAGCAGGGGGCAGGGGGTAGGGGAAAGGGGGCAGGGGAAGGGAGCAGGGGCAGAAGAGGGTGGGCAAAATGGGTGAAGGTGGTCAATGGTACAAACTTCCAGTTATAAGATAAATAAGTTCTGGGGATGTAATGTACAAGAGCATGGCGTCTATAGTTATCAATACTGTATTGTATATTTGAAAATTGCCAAGATAGTACATGTTTAAAGTTCTTATCACAAGAAAAAATATTGTAACTATGTGTTGTGATGGATGTTAATTAAAGTTATTGTGGTAATAATTCCCAATATATACATATATCAAATCATGTTATATATCTAAAATTAATACACTGTTAATATATCAATTATATCTCAAAAATGTTTTAATTAAAAAAAGTATCAATCACAGGAGTAAAATGCCCAAAAAAAGCCCAAACAAAAAACCTCCAACTCTTCTGGACTTAAAATCTCCTAATTCAAGCCCTGGCCGTGTGGCTCAGTTGATTGGCGCATCGTCCCATACACCAAAAGGTTGTGGAGTCAATTCCTATTCAGGTCACATACATAGGTTTTGGGTCCTGGTCAGTCAGGAACATATGGGAAGCAACCAATACATGTTTCGCTCTCACATTATTTTTCTCTCTCTCTCTTCCTTCCTCTCTCTCTAAAAAGCGAGAAACATATCCTTGGGTGAAGAGTAAATAAATAAATATCTCACAATTCAAAGACTAATTCCTAGCAGGAAAAAAAGAAGTTTAAAAAGCATTCTTATCTCTTAATACAATTATTCCAAAAGTAGTGGAATAACACAAGCTTGGTAGTCCCAAATCAGTGTTTTAGATGCTACACTCACTGTTACTAGGACCCTGCAGAAATTAAAAGCTAAAAAATTTCTATGCAGTGTTTCTGCACATGAAATAGATATATTTAAAAATCTATCTATAAATAATATTGCTAAGTCCTACTTCCCATTGACTTAATGTTTTTAAAGTGAAGTTTGTTCCTGGAATATGACAGTTAAAAATTACAAGATTAATTTAATAGTTATTGTGGGTTGGGGTTTGACAGAAGTGATCCTTACATGTACCCACACACATTCCCCACTTCACTCTACTAAAGTCCCAGAGAAAGTATGCCTGGTAAAAGAATTGAGATAATATTGAGCAAATAGGTCTATTTCCAGTTTCACAATCACCTCATATTAATTGATTATTCTGTTCTGTGGTTCACAGGCTTTTGAAAACCCCTTTTTAAATTAAGACCACCTCCTCTCCCCCCCAAAAAATCCTCCCGATCACAGTGGGAAAAAAGTTCTGTTGGGAAAAATTATATTTTCTGAAAAAGGCACCAGACAATTTTTTTATGCTATAAAATTAAGGTCCTATCTCTAGCTTTCTCAGTTACCCATGGTGGTCCTATTATCTATTACTTTAATTAACCATTCTAGATTCTTTTTTTTCCCCAGTCTGTAACATATAAAAGTTCCCTTAAGAGAACTTTTGCTCTCTACATTACATAGTCATACATTTTGCCCTGAGCTGTCGCTTTCATGCTTCAAGAGAACTTGCTTATTTGAGTATTAGTGAACAAATCCACCTCCATTTTCATCTTAATTATCTAAATCTTTGTCTTTACAGACTAAATAGCTCCAATTCTTTAACAGCCTAGGTTTCCATTGGTAGTCATTTTAATGCAATTATTATTTCAACTGAAGCTTTCTATATAGCTGTATAAAACTAGAGCACAGTTCTCTCAGACTTCCAATACCATTCCTTCCTTCTTTTCTGGATGTGATATTCATTCATTTATTCATTCATTCAATAAATATCAAGCCCTTTTTAGATATAAAGCACTTGTGCCATATGCTATGAGAATACAAGGTACAGTCGCTGCCCTTGAGAAAATTACCATCCAGTATAACTTTTAAAACAAAACTGGACTTCACTAAATGTATTTTATGGTTTATTGCAGCTTTAATTCTGTGGTTGATTCTAGTATTTCACAGTTAATTATCTTATCATGATTTGGGTTTCATTTCCTGAATATATGCATTTTCTAGGACTTCAAAACTATAGCTTTCCTAAATTTTGAGAGAACTATCCTCAAATTCTTTCCATAACTTTATTACCACTTAAAACAACGATTAAAAAGAGTGAAATACTTAAAAATAAATATTTTACAAAGTATAAAATTTATTGTATGAAAACTACAAAACGTTGAAAGAAATTAAAGACTTAAATAAAAGGAAGACATCTCAACCTCATAGAGAGAAATATTTAATATTTTTAGGATGGCAATACTTCTCAAACTGACAAATCAAGTCAATGCAATCCCTATGAAAATCACAGCTCATTTTTTGTTTGCAGAAATTGCGAAACTGATCCTAAATTCAAATGGAAATTCTCGGGACTCTGAATAGCCAAAACAATCCTATATATGAAGAACAAAGTTCAAAGACACATTCTTCCCAATTTCAAAACATATTTCAAAGCTATAGTAATCAAGACAGTATGCTACTGTCATAAGGATGAACACAGAGATGACTGGAAAAGAATTGAGAATCCAGAAATAAACCCATATATCTATGGCCAACTGATTTTCAACAAGGGTGTCAAGACTATTCAACGGGAAACAATAGTCTTTTCAATAAATAGTGTTAGGGTAAATAGATACCCACATGCAAAAGAATGAAGTTGGACCCCAATCTCACACCCATATACAAAAATTCAAAATGGATCAAAGACCTAAGACTATAAGAGCCAAGACTATAAAACATTTAGAAGAAAACATACGTATAAATCTTTACAACCTTGGATTAGCCAACAGTTTCTTAAATATGACACAAAGCAAGAGCAATGCAATAACAAAAATAGAAAACATGGACTTTAACAAAATTAAAAATGTTTGTGCATCAAAAGACAATACCAAGAAAGTCAAAAGAAAATCCACAGATTTGGAGAAAATTTCTGCAAATCATATATCTGATAAGGGACTTGTATATAGAATATATAAAGAACTCATACAATGCAACAATAAAAAGACAAATAATTGTATTTTAAATGGGCAAAAATCTTTTTTTTTAATTTTTTTTTATATCTTTATTGATTTCAGAGAGAGGAAAGGAGAGGGAGAGAGAGAGAGATAGAAACACCAATAATGAGAGAGTCATTGGGGATCAAGCCCTCAACCCGGGCATGTGCCCCAACCGGGAATCGAACCTCAATCTTCAGGATCCTAGGTCGATGCTCAACTGCTGAGCCACGCCCGGCTGGGCAGGCAAAAATCTTAGTGATTTGGCTACATTATAGAATATAGAAATAAATGAGAATAAAAAAGGTCTTGTTACCTTTTGTCCTTTATAAAATAGCTTTCCTTTTTAGAAGGTTGTAGTACTTGAACAATGAAAATTAAAGAGGAAAGAGTATACATTGTATAAATCCATTTACAGAAATTCCAAAAAAGGCAAAACTAATCTATGGTAAGAAAAACAGATGGGCAGTTGCCTGAGGGGCTAGAATGGGCAGAACTGAGTACAAAAAAGCAAGAGGTAGCTTTAGGGGGTGATTGAAATGCTCTGTATCTTGTCTGTGATGATTATACAAATGTATATACTTGTTAAAAATTCATGGAACACTTAAAATGGGTGTTCCTCTGTACCTCTATAAGGATGGTTTGTTTGTTTAAAAAAAAAAAGAGAGAGAGAAGAGAAAGAGAAGATACAAGTAATAACAGCAGAACCAACAAGCAAAATGTAGAGAGTACCATGAGAAAATGCAGACATGCATAGAAGGGGAAGATAAAAAAAAAAAAGCAGGGGGTTTGGGGGAAGGACAGTGAAAAGAAAAACCAAAGCAAATTAATAGGGCCCTAGGTAAAATATTGCTATTCATATAGCATTTCATAGTTTTTGAAGTCCTCTAACATTCTTTCAGTTGTTCTTCCTCAGCACTCTTAAGTAAGCAAGACTGATAGTTTCTCTGACAAAGAGAAGGAATGGTTACATGATTTTCTACAAGGTCTCAAGGCCAAACTAGAATTAAAATTCTTTTTTAAAAATACCTAACACAGTATTTTCAGGAAGTTCAGAAGCAAAGACCAACCATATCAAGAAATAAAACCAACTCTTGAGGCTCTATTAGTACTGTTTTTTTTCTGTTGCTCATTTCTTTTCAAACTTAGGCTATGAAACATACCAGCAGAAATGGGGTAAAATGATTATTATGCTTCCATAAAACTACTGCCAAAGAAATCATAGCCCCATGGCATCCTCCATTTCTAAAGTAATTCTCCTTAGGTTGTGGCTTGCTTTCCTTTTCACTCCTGAGACCATCATTGGTCAAGACAGAGATGGTTCAACCAGCAACGTGCTTCAATTAAATCTTAAAGACACCCATGAAGTTAGGCAATGATTTGCTAATTTTGAGTGTTAAAATATTCCTCCAAAGGGTCATCATCACGTTCTTTACTGAGTTTTATGTGTGGCTTACAGAATTTCTCACATTACTTTATGGAAATTGCTTAGCTAAAGAATCCTATACAAAGTACTCTTCTCACACTATCTGAACAGTGGTGTAAACTTATTAGGGCCCAAAGTGTAAATGACAATTATAAATTGTTTGTACTATAGGAAAGCCAGGAAAAGCTCAAAATTCTGGAGTAAAACTGTCAAGTTTCAAATTCCAGCCTCCGCCACTAGCTATGCGACCTTGGGGAAATTAGTAAATCCTGTTTGCTCACTTTTGAAGTAGGGATACTGATACTATCTCATAAGGTTCTTCTGAAAATTAAATGTGAAAAATATCTATAAAATGCTAATACACATACCTGCTCAAAAATGTTTTCAATCACAATAACACTGAATTTATTATTCTTTCTTCTCTTTAACTACAAACATTGTTTCTTTTAAAATGTCCTACAAAGATTGCTTTAAGTAGATTTTTGAACCTAAAGCCAAATTTATAAAGATAAGAATAATCAACAACTTGGCTCACTATTAGAAACTTTTCTGTTCTTGTTCTTACCTTCAAAACCAAGTCCCAAATGTACTAAAAGACCAACCATAACGTTTCTGAATGGGAAAGATGCAATAAACATTCATGGCTGGCCAGCAGTAATAATCACCACCTATGTATCAAGTAAATACCTTATCCAAGGGGGATACATTCCAAGATCCCTAGTGGATACCTGAGATCTCAAATAATACCAAACCCTATCTATGCATGCTTACCTATGAGAAAGTTTAATTTATAAATTAGACACAGTAAGAGATCAACCACAATAAGTAAAATAAAATAGAACGATTATAACAATATATTGTAATAAACATTATGTGGAAGTGATCTTTCTCAAAATATCATCTCAATTGTTTATTTTTGGAATTTTCCATTTAATATTTTCAGATTGGGGCTGACTACAGATAACTAAACTCAGAAAGCAAAACCATGGATAAGGTGGGACTACTGTATTAAAAATAAAAGCAAGAGAAAAAAATCTATTTTTCAATAGTTATTATAAAAGTAACTGAAAATCACATTTTCAGATGAAATCATCAAAAATATAGATCCTTTATCACAATATCAGATTTTACTTATATTTGGGAGCTGAAATTATTATCTGTAGTTAATCCATAAGGAAAATGTCGTTTTCATTCAAGTACATGTTTATAATTAGTGTATTATATTTTTGTTATACCTTTTATTATACCTTTTATAACCTTGATTTTTATTAAAACAGCAAACAAAAAAAGAGACATAAACCTCTTTTACGTAACCTGAAATAAAACCTTAGCAACAAGAAAAGACAGTAAGTTTAATAAGCAACATTTCTATTGAAGAATGCCTTTTACCTCTCTTGAGCTAACAAGACTATCCTCTGTCAGTACGTAATCAGGCCCAACTAATGTCTCACATATCAATTTGATGTTTTCTTTTTTTCAAATTACTTGTTAATTCTTAATAGAAAAGCATATGATGAGTTAAATTTTCCTAATAAAAGTGGCTTTTTATACAGGGTGGGGCAAATAAACAGTTTATTCTTGTATTATTATTTAGTAATCATTGCATTATTTTCCATACGAACTATTGTAAACCTACTTTTGCCCCACCCTGTATATTATATTGATTACAATAAGAAACGTTTTTCCGTACTATCACTTTCAAGTTTTAGGGGACTCCTGGAATAATTACAGTATAGTCAAGAGTCAATTAAGAGCAGGCCAAGAACCACCTGATAAAATACGAATTTCTATCCTCTTACTGTAATAAACAACAGAATTCTAGGACTGAAGAAAAATCATGAAAGCAGAGTTTAGGAAGGGACACAAAAACAAACGGTAAGAAATCAGAGAGATAGATCCTAGAAGCAAGAAGTTGGGATGGTCCTGGCTGGTGTGGCTCAGTTGAGAGTTGTCCCATGCACAGAGGGGTCACCGGTTCAATTCCCGGCCAGGGCACATGCCCGGATGCAGACTCAATACCCAGTAGGGGGCACGTAGGAGGCAGCCACAGTGATGGTTCTATCCCTCTCCCTTCTTCTCTCTCTAAAAACCAATAAAATCATATTTAAAAAAGAAAAAAAGCTCAGTTCTGCTTCCATATATCCACAATTCTGCATGGGATTAAAAAAAAAAGTTAGGATGAACTGTATGACTTTTGTCATATGTCTGAGCTTCATTTCCATAGTTATTTCCATAACGATATTTTTAGTTTACTAGGTATGAGTCAATAGGTTAATAGATACTAAAGAAAAGAATCCAATAGACTATTTTTAATGTTAAATATTTTCAAGAAATCCTTTCCAATAAGATATCTTCACACATTTCATCATGTAAGAGTTAATGGCCTAACTACCTTACTAACACAGATCCTAGGAAAAGAAATAAATCAGGCCTAATGGCAATTCAGAAATATTCCATGAAGTCAGTAAGACACTGCTACTACTTTTAGGACTTCCATTTGTGAACTATAAAGCATAATTATGCATTATACCATATCAAATAGGTTGACGGTAGTAAAAAAAAAAAAAAAAAAGTTTAGTTTCCCTAACTCACTGTAATGTTTCATATTTTCTTTTTAAAATTTTCTAATCTTAAATGTTTAATTCATACCAGACTGCATCATATTGGTGTTTAGTTCTCATGTAACCAGTTACTTTGATCCATCATAATCTAACTCACACTATTAAAAGCATTTAAATTTTTTAATCTACTTTTATTACTTGATTTTTCCAATTTGCGTGTTTTTCCTGTTTTATCTGATTTTCTACCATCTTATCTTACACCCCTATATTTCTAGGATGACCTCTTAGTTAATCTTATTTGTATACTTCCACTTAGTTGAATTTTTATTTCAGTTTTTATATGGCAAACAATATATGCCATAATCAATATTTTTCAATACTGAAAGTGTAAGAAATGGTACCTTTCTCTCTGTAATTGAACTTTTTGTCTAGGTACTCCAAAGAGGAATCCTAGTCTTCAAATCTGAACATCCTAACTGTAAATCATCTTTTTATTTTTAATATATACAAACTATCTTCTTTAACAGTAGGGAAAATGCAAAAATAGAATCAAAAAGTAGAAACTTCTAGCATATACTTTTGTCCAAGATACTTTTTGCCAGTTATTTTTAACATAATTGCGAAAGTATGTTTTTTATTTACTTATTTTATTAAAAGTTTCATGTGTAATTATGGGGTCATCAGAAACATTTTAATGGCTATGTATGATTGCATTAAATAGCTAGACCCTTCCTTTTCCCACTGTCAGGCAATCACCACATTAAATTTAAAAAGCAGTATGGTAACCTAGTTAACTAGACTTATTGTGGTGATCATTTCCCAATATGTTCAAATATCTAATCATCGCAGTGTCCATCTTAAACTAATACAATGTTATATGCCAACTATACCTCAATTTTAAAAAATTAATTTCCTATCTTAAAAAAAAAAAAGGTAGTAACAAGAAGGAGCAGCATTGATATGCAGGATAAATGCAAACTTAATTAAATGGTAAAGACATTTTAAGTCTAAATCTATTTTTAAAGCTTAATACCCAATTGCAGGTTTTCCAACCTTATTTTCCTAAAGAAAGGACTTAAATTTGGAAAAAGTATGCACTATATAGATGGCTGTTGTTTAAAAATTTAGCCAACATTTATTGAGCTCTTACTATATGCTATGTTAAAGGCTTTACATGAATTTGCCTCAACAACAACCTATAAAGAAGATGCTATTGTTGTCCCCATTTAAAGATGAGAAAATTGAAGCACAAAAAGATAAATAAAATGACTAAGCCAAAGGCATACACAAATGTTGGAACAAGGATTTGAACCCAAATCTGACTACATGGCCTATAATTTTTTTTTTTTTTAATATATTTTTATTGATTTCACAGAGAGGACAGGAGAGGGGGAGAGAGAGAGAGAAACATCAATGATGAGAGGGTCACTGATTGGCTGCAGCCCACAACTCGGGCATATGCCCTGACCGGGAATCGAACCCCGATCGCCTGGATCATAGGTCAATGCTCAACCGCTGAGCCACGCCTGGCCAGGCATGGCCTATAATTTCAACACAGATTAGAAATTACACTATACACTAGAAGCAGTAGCTTCCTGCTCAATTATATCTTGAAAAGGGAGGAGGGAAGACACAGAGACTTTGTTAAAATAAATTAGAAACACATTTCCTGGAATAAAAGAGAATATTTTTTAAATTAATATAAGAAATGTCACTATAACACAGAAGTGTTTGTGTATAAAATGATATGATGTCTGGGATTTGTTTTAAAATAATACAGCTTGGGGAAGGGTAGAGGATAACAGGAACAAGATTAGACATCAATTACTAACTGTTAAAGCTTAGTGATGGGTATATGGACTTTCATTATTTTTTTTAATATGTTTTTATTGATTTCAGAGAGAGAAAGGGAGAAGGAGAGAGAGAGAGAAACATTAATGATGACAGAGAGTCACTGATCAGCTGCCTCCTGCATGCCCCCCGTACTGGCAACTGAGCCCACAACCCGGGTATGTGCCCTGACCCGGGTATGTGCTGCGATCTCCCGGATGGGTGGATGTTCAGTATTTTATTACCTCTACTTTTGTGTATTCTTTAAAATGTCCATTTAAAGGTTAAAAGTAGACATTGGTTACACAGATTAAAGACTTTCATACAGAAGCGAACATCTTTCTTATGATACCCTGTATCATACATATAAAAGGACATGACATACTTGATACTTATACATTTTATATATCATCTTATACATTTTATATATCATCTGTAAAAGGGTGGTCTTACTTTAAATATCTATGTATCCTCTCACAACCAAAACCTAAAATTAATGAAAGTAATTTAAGCACAAACACATAAATATACATAATAAATGGTTGTCTGCATTTCTATCAACTTGTTAAAAATATTTGCTTAAATAATTAACTCCCCCCCCCCCCCCCGCTTTCTCCAGAGAATAGATGGGTTTGCACACACAAATATGACTCTACAACATGGTCACAAATTGAACAGTATGAACAAAAATAAGAAATCTACTTCACTAAGAAACACTTCTAATAATTCCTCATCTAATATTGTAGTTGATTTTCAAACTAATATATATCTATGGGCTTCTTGTAAGTATAAATATAATCAATAACTTGAGAACCTTCTATATGCTCTAAACTATAGTTAAAACAATTCAGCTTACACAAACAAACAAAAAATTTATTAAGCCAGATACTATACTAGGCATTGTCATAAACATTAGCTCACTAAATTTAAGTGATTATATACATTTTTATAAATAGACTCTTACAAAATTTAGAGAGGTAAAATCACTTGCCAAGGTCATAGGGCTAATAAATAGCCAAACTGGTACTCAAATTTAAGCTCAATTACAAAACCCACATCTTTCTCCCCTATACCAGACTACCATATAGAAAACAAACACCTACACTTAAGTCAAACTTAAATATTTAGGGTCCTTTTTAAGCGGGCCACAAAATGTGTAAGAACCTGAGCCCACCCCCCCCACACACAGGGCACTGGTTACATATATATGTTACAATGGCAGCTTGGCTTTGGGTAAAGGACATCAACTAAAATACAAAAAGCATTGTTTCTGGTACTGTGTGACTCCTCGCCCTTCCAAGTCTCTTAATTTCGGCCTCAGGTTACTCATCTTTACATTGGGGAAATAAATGTCCTTGCAGTGCAATTCTAGGATTGTGAGAGTCAAAGATAATATATGTGAAATCACTTCAAGAATTATAAAAACAGAACATTTTTTTGTCTTAAAATGCTAAAAACAACACAAAATAAAGTTTTCTGAAGTAATCCTCAATTGTCTGTATTATCCTACGTATTCTATTGTTTCCAGAACATTCTAAAACCCTTTTTTCTAAGCACAGCTCAATCACCATCTCTACTACTTGGCTTTCCTCATCTTTAAAAATAATGCAATAGTAATGACATCAATGCTTTTATAATAAGTAATTAATATATCACTTTAAAATACTTAACATATAAAAACTGAATTTTCAAACTAAGTATGTGTTTGGTGTCACTCTTTTAGTTATATTCATGATCTTGTTTGAGCCTTTTCATATTCAGTTTGCTTGTAAAAAGCTATTTACTAAATATCTGGAATTCTAAGATAGAACACCCAACACATAATCTTTAATGCTTTTGGGGGGTAGGGTGAGGAGGGGTTCAAGGCTTCTCCAAGCAGATACAATAGCTAACAATCACATCAAACGCAACCCACAAAATCCACTGAAACATTCAGCTGCTCTAAAAGAAGGATCAGGCTCTTTAGGAGAAAACTACATTGTATGAGTTTGCAAAGTTTCACACTTTCTCATTTAAACTCCATTTCAGAGAAAGCCTTTGCATACTCACACAATATGCTTTAAAATGGCACTCTGCTGACCTTCCAATAGTCCAGCTCTATGAAAATTCTGGGATGGGTGTAACTTCAGAGAATCTGAAAAACACAAAAAGCATTAAGTACTTTTTATGCTGAATGATTTTTTTTTTTAAGCCAAGGATAGCATACATCTCTTACATAACTGCCATGTATCTTTAGGAGCTAAAGCCCGTATTTGTGAATACATTCTCTGTGAAAGAAGGCTAAATTGTCTGTACAACGGTCTCTATGCTAAACTTAGATTTCCATAAAGCATTTCTTTCATGGAAAATTATCTGATGATTACTGCCCAAATGGTGTTAATGTCTTGACTATTTTTAGTACCCAATTGTACCACATTTGCCCTCCTCTAAGAATCATCTCTTGATAAGCCTTCCGACACTCAAAGCTACATTTCCAAACTACTTCAGGTAACGTTGCCCAAAAAACATCTTCCAGGACGGTGACTGCCAACTAAAGTCATCAGAGCAACAGACAATGGCTATAGTTACTAAGTAGGACTCTGTGTACAAACTCAATCATCAATCTACAATAAAGTCCAGGACCTTGCGGAGTAAACCATCTCACTCCGATTCACTTAAACAATTTAAATACACGAATGGGAAGCTTAAGTCCCCCTCTTTGGAAGGGGTGAAATCAGTGGATAGATGTTATCAAACCAAACACTTGAGCAAACGTATAATTTCTCAGGAAGGAGGCTCAGAATGGCACGTAATTTTTAAAAATACGGTGAAATCAATCATTAATAACCCAATTACGTCTTTTGCCCCCTCCCAGGAGTTTAAAAGTGGCGAAGAGAGCAGTGGGAACATTTTGGTTTGACGCCCCTTGCACAGGGAACCTGTTCTAACACATTCTTGTGGTGTCCAGTGTAGGAATTTAACCCCAGTACAGATCAGCTGAAGTATTAATATTTTAGATCCTGTGAGCCCCCTTCACGCTCCCAGCCAAAAGAATTCTTAAATGGGAATCTCTGTCCAGTGCCCCTCTCCCTGCGACGAGCCCTTCAACAGCCACGAAATAGAAAATTCTCAAAGGACAGAGTCCATGCCTGAGCTGGCGCCCCGGGGGGACAGGAGAGGAATCAAACTAATGCAGAGACGGCACCCCTATTTTTGTAAGAGAGAGGGAGAAGTAAGTAATGGGAATGCCACAGAGAGGTAGGAGAGAAAAAGACAGAAAATTCGGGCCCCTTCCAGCAATAAGATGACGAGGAAAGGCAGACCGCCCGGGCGAGGGGGGCCGTCCCAACAAGGGGAGGGAGTGGACTGCGCCGGAGCGAGAGGGGAGTAAAGCGACGATGCACAAACAACCTGGAGGGGGAGAAAATGGTGACCCTGCACCCAGCACCAGCTCCAGGCCTCGCCGCCGGTTTGGGGGCAACTTTGCCGGGGAGGATGGTCCTGGTAACAGGAGCCGCGGCCCCACGCATCGCGGTGGCGCGAGCGCGGGGCCCAGTCGGGGGTGATCCCGGAGCGGGGGGGGGGGGGGGGCGCTGTCGGCTGCTCCAGGAGCGTGGCGGGGCCGGACGGGCCGAGGGACTCTCAGAGCGGCTCGATGCGGCCGGTGCCGCAGAGACCCGGGGGCCGACGGCATTTGGGCCCGGAGCGGCCAGCGGCTCCACGGGGGAGGGGCCGCCACTCCTCCCCGGCGGCTTCCACCATCTCCCAACCCCAGCGGACTCTCCCCACCCCCCAGGTCGGGCCATCCCGGCCAGGGCTCGGCTGTCCCTCCGCCTCCGAAACGGGACCCCTCCGGCTCTCCCCGGGCCCGGCCTCCCCGCCCCCACGCCCCAGCCGTCATCCTGACTCACCTCGCGAGTAGAGGGACTTGGGAGATTCCAGGTCTAGGTCCGCGCTGAGCAATGAGATGAAGTCCGAGGGCATCGCAGCTCGACCCAGCCCGGCCCGAGGGCAGCGGGAGGGGGGGGAGCGGCGGTGGCGGCGGCACCTCCTCTCCGGGACCGCGGGCACCGAACCGGGGGCGGCGAGGCGAGGGCGGCTGCCGCTGCCTCCTCCTCCTCCTCGAGGGCAGGGACTTCCACCGGGCCGAGGACCGAGGACTCGGTGGCAGGGTGGAGAGGAAACTCCACAGGGACTAAATCCCGACGAGCCAGGAGAGGGGTTCAGGGCGGGGGGGAGGGAGGGGAAAGAGCCAACGGGTCCGTTTGGTGCTTCTCTTCAGAGAAAACTGACGGTCGCCTCCGCCGCCGCTGCTGCTGACAGGAATCTGAGCTCCGCCCCCCGCGGGGCACTGCGCAGGCGCGGAGGGGGCAGCTCAAAGACCGGAAGAGCCGTGGCTACCACGGGAGGGCGGGAAGGCGCGCCGGTGGAACAGCATCGAGGGCTTCGCTTCCTGCCTCCGCGGCCCGGCTGCCGCTGTTGCCCAGCCCGGAATAGGTCCCGCCGGCCGGGAGGGGGGAGCCGGGGGGGTGTCCGCCCGGGAGGGAGCGAGCCCGGGGCCGGCGGTGCAGCCCTGAGCTGAGCGCTGGCCACAGACCTGGGGAGCCGAGAGGTCTGCGCCCGGAGGGAAAGGACCCCCGAGCTGGCGGCTGGGCGCGCGGCTTGGGTCCAGCAGGGGCTTGGAGTTTCGTCGCTCAGACAGTCACCAGACCTTTGGGGTTTTCATAGCGGTGTCTAAATTGAGTTGGCCAAAGGACTGTCAAACTAATTTCTTAATTAGGAAATGGCAGACCATATTCGAAAAACCTCAAGTTGTTTTTAAAGTATCTTCACGCCTTTCTTTGCCCTTCCCCCACCCCACTCCGCCCTATGTCCTTTAGAGGCTGAAAATAATAATAATAATAAAAGATCTTTCTGATTGGGCTAAGGTGGCCCTGCTTATTCGGAGTGGGAGATAGAAGACAATTTAAAAATGGGATCATATGAATCCACCTTGCTATTTTCGAGCAAAAAAGGCGGGGGGGGGGGGGGGAGCCAAAAAACTAACCACCACTCTTCCAAGCACTTTTTCATTTTTTACCTTTGGACGAGGCAAGGATGGCAGGAAGAGCACATTTCATTGAGTTTTTGCTATTCTGTTCATAGGGCCAAAAGTTTCCATTGCAAAAACTGAAAATCCTCACCTACACCGCAGACCGTTTCCTGAGTCTAATACACTTATGAGAAATTTTTAATCAAGCTATTAAGGTATCAAGTGGAGTGAAGGGTATGCATGTTGGGAAATCATTTTAATCGTGTGTAGAATATTGATGCCAGCAGCCACCGGAGCAAAGTTTTTAAGATACTTGACTTGGTTTTGCTTTTGTTATTTTATCTACAGAGATAGTTACGAATCATAAAAAACAGTCTGTTGTTATATATACAAGTATACACACACACACACACACAGAAACATGTACATGTAAAGAGAGAGAGAGCCCCTTTTCCCCAGGAATTAAGGCAATCCGTCTGGACTTGGGGTGCTGGGGATGGGGGAGAAACCCTGCCCAAAGAAGGCCCTTTTGCAGGTGTCTCTGGGGTGAGGCCCTTTGCAAAGCTTTACCTGCAGACCTAGAATTTACACTTGTGTCATCACAGTCTACCTATCTTTCTATCTGAACGTCTGACTCAGGTTGCCCAATTATCTTCACTGCATTCTGTGTAGTAATCAATCAACCCTATCCACATTTTCTTCCTCTCAGAGGT
Organism: Miniopterus natalensis; assembly: GCF_054644295.1. NCBI lineage: Eukaryota > Metazoa > Chordata > Mammalia > Chiroptera > Miniopteridae > Miniopterus > Miniopterus natalensis. The sequence continues at coordinate 26,674,578 of NC_142098.1, forward strand.
AAGAAAGCTTTTCAGAGCCACCCCAAGATGGCGAAACAGAACAGAAAGCTACCTTCAAATATCCATCCCACAGTATGCTGTTGTAATAAGTCTCAAGGGAAGTCCCTTCATAACTGATCAGAGACCCACTCATTTGAGAGAAGAAGGCTTAAACCCCACATTGCCCAAGAAAGAGGCCAAGGCCTAGGCCAAGGCTTTTGAATCCAAGTACGAGTAAACACCTGTTGGAGACCTACCCCCTCCATTAGTCAACACGTAATGCCAGAAGAGGAAATTGCAAGGCAGAACCCCAATACTAAAAAAAAAAAAAAGTTGGGTGAATCACTCAGCATATTCCATTTCCCCAGACCTATGTAATCATTCAACAAACTTAGGGTATAGGAAATCCCCAGATACCGTCCTGACCCTAATTAAGAAGTCAGAAATTGGCAAGGCCTCTTCCTCTTTTTGTTTCCTAGTACAAATGCTTTTATTGTATATGTTAATCAGATTTCCCCTAAAAAGCGAAGAGCAAAGTGAAGAGGGGTCTCCCAAAGTGTGACTTGACCTGGATTGTGAATTCTCCTAGACTGTGATTCTTTGGGCTTGAGCCCCACCCCATCAGGCCCTGCAATAAGCAGTGATTATATCTAAATGGCTATTTGAAAATTCAGTGGTTCCCCCCCCTCCGCCCCCACCATATTCTTTCAGAGAGATACATTTTTTTTGAAAAACTGCTTAGACGGATAGTTTTCACAGCCACGTTTTGCAACAGCATAAAGACCTAGATTTTCATTTTGTCCTTAAAATGTCAGTGACTAAAAACACAAATTAATTAGTAAACAGTGTTTGCTCAGCTCTGATCACAAAATACGATATGACCTACATGATATTCAGGGTTATCAAAAATAACTATCTGATCGTTGTATCTTTAGTAAATTACATTCTACCCCTAGTTCCAACGTTATTTCCCTCTGTAGTCATTAGTGTCTGTTGCTTCCCCTTTTATTTGATATTCGAAATAGTCTCATGTTGTATTTTAAAAACCACCCCATCACCCAAGCATATACCTTCATAAAACTTCCTGTGTGCACGATAAAAAATAACACTTTAAGCCATAAAATTTGGAAATTTCCTCTCCTTGGAGAGTACAATAGGATTATGGAACAAAACGTAAAGCGAATTTCGTAGTTTGTAGAATTTCTTTGTATTACTTCCCCATCGTCATATCACATTCCTGAAGTTACTCGATTGAAATTTCACAAGAACCTAGATTCAACTACAAGGTTGTGTAGATTACACAATAGATTGGCAGTTTTTATATTGGTGGTGTGTTCTTTAACCCCTCCTGGACCTGTTCAGGCACTTGGTGAATTGTGTGTTGCTGGATCTACTCCAAATGAAAAAGGTTCAAGTATCAACCACTGAAAAGAAATTAAATAAACTCAACAGAGGAATGTGTTGTCACAAGATCTACAGGATCCTTGTCATTGTAATACAGTTAAGGCTATTAAAATGATTTTAGTCACACGTATAGTGTAAAGAACTTGCTAAACAAACACAAAACCTGAAAGGAAAATTTCCAGAAAGATTCAAGTCATGGACAAAAAAAAAAATGTAAACTGCAAATTACCTTTGCCCCACCCTGGGAGCACAAAATAATAATGGAGAATTGATAGTGGTGGGAAATAGCATTTGTGATGAAATTGTAACCAAAGTCTTATTTGATTATATGTCAATTTTTATCCTCAAGAACATGTTCTAGCAAATATTTCTGAAGGAGGAATTCGTTTTGATAGTCTTGCCATAGGGTTTAGAACATTCTCATTGCTTACGTCTTTCAAAGTGCCGATACCTGATCATCAGTCACCTCGTTCACTTGGATGAAGTGCTCCTGTACTTTACAAGCTGGTCTGAGTCAGAGTTCTCCTCTGAAGTCTCACAGAGACCAGTTCTGTCTCTCAAGATCTGGAATAATTGCAAGTCCTGAGATAGGGTGCAATCAGCTTGAATCTGGAGGACTCAGCAGTGAGAAAGGAAGTAAACGCCAGAGAAACTCGAAGGGTGCATTAGGGAGGAGAAATATTAATGGGAAAATAAAAAACTCCAAACCCATTAAACCAAGAAAGGAAGGAAGATGTCGCTAGGTCATCCCAACAGTGAGCGGTTTAGACCTATGTAAATGCGCACAGGCCCTTACCCACACTGGCCTTCATACCGCCCCCCTGGGTTTGTAAGATGACCTTTCCACATCTAATTATACTATTTGTTGAGTCTAGTAACCCCACCTCAGCTGTGATATTAGTTTGACCAAGAATATGAATGAGAAGTTATTTTACAATTTCTTATTACCCTCTCTCTTAATTCAGGGCATTTTAACCTGAGGTCTAGGGGTTGGTTTCAAGGCATCTGTGATCTCCCTAAACATGTATACAAAGTTTTGCAAGCTTCCACCTACATGCATCTTTTCCCTTGGAACAAAGGTGTTTAACTTTCATAAGATTTCTAGAGGAGGGAAAGATCCATAACCCAATTCTATATGAAGCAAATCCATTATTTTCTCTTTCCACAAATGGGCTCCAGGAACCACGGTAGGTGCAGGAAATACAAAGACATTACAAAGATGAATATAAGAAGTCAACTCTCAGCCCGACAGGGGAGGTGACTTTTAAGCAAAGACATGCACTGTGACAGGTGCTACGCTAGAGTCCTGTGCAGGTATCTAGAAGTAAATTACCTTTTTGGTTTCTTAGTGAGCTGATAGAGGGAAAGAGGAAGGAATGCCATTCAACACACACACCACTCTTTTTTCCCTACCCAGAGCTGATATCCCTTCACTGCAACCCCAGGGTCCTACAGTGATTACAAGAGGCTAGACAGTTGCCGGGCAAAGTCCTGACATACAAATGTTTACATTGTGATGCATCACAGCTATTATGTGTTGATACAAATATCCCAAGAAATACCTGAGCTTCATTGGACTTTGTCAGTGGGTGGTCAAAGAAACACTGAGTGTCCTTTTTCAGCTTTGCTAAGGATTATGGCTAAATACTTAGACTAAGGATGCAATGATAAAATAGTTGAATTGGTCATCCACAACTAAGCCCCAGAGTGGAAGGGCTACGTTGAAGTTATTGGATAAACTAGACTTATTTTAGAAATAACATATTCCACCTGAGAAGCATTCGTTTCGGCTGAATAAGGGAGTGGGGACTGCTCCAAACAGGGAAGAGGCATGCAAGGGATCTGCCCACAGGTGTAAGAGGCTAATTATAAACTATGAGGCTGAGAGAGAATGTTCATTTATTTACTCTTCAGTTACTCTACCTGCAAAAATCCTATTTGTATCCTTCAAAGTCTAGTTCAGATAGTACTTCATCTGTGAATTCATCCTGAACCTTTCCAAGAAATATTAATTGTTCTCTCCTTTGGGTTTCCACAGCATTTTGTCCAAACTATTGGTAGAGCCCCAAATCTGACCTGGTCTTCAGTGTTGGGGGCCGTCTTTAGATATGGCACCCAATTAACTCTAATTTCTTCTAGATAGACTTTGTGTTTTCTCTACAGTATTCACACACCTCAGTGGTCAAAAGCTACCAAAGGAGCATATCTTCGTTCACAGGCTCCAAGGAAAAATCTGATAGGTAGTTGTACTTATTTATGTTAAGTTTATCAAGGGCTATTTGATGCAGTAGAACCTGAACTGACTTGGAACCAGGAGTCCTAAATTCTAGTTCAAGGATGCCCAGCAAACAGTCATATTTCTCCTGAGCAGTGTGACTCCCCTCCAAGGAGGCGTTTCTACTTTCCCTCTGGACCTAATCCTGGGTGAGGTGAGGCTGGAGCTGCTGGCAGCACCTTGCCACAAAAAGAAAAGGGCCTCTCTGATGTGGAGGGAGCAGAGGAAGCATTGCCTAGAGTTGGGGAGAGAGAAAAACTAGAATCTGAAAAAAATTCACTTGAGTCCCTGGAGGAAGCCATGGCTGACTTCAATTATCCAAACTGATAAATTCCGTGTGTGTGTGTGTGTGTGTGTGCGTGCGCTTAAGAGGTTTGGGATTGGGTTTCTGTCACTGCAAAGTGAGAAAGTCTTAATTTGATACAATCTGCCCAGGTTTATGGAACTCTCTTGGGCCTCTGTCTCCTCTCTGTGAAATAAGTGGGTTAGATTATTTATCAGACAGGCATTGTGTTTGGCTGCTAGTAACAGACACCGGTGGTTTAGAGGTTTTATTTTTCTCATGCGAGAAGTCCAGATTAGGCAATCCAGGACAAATCTGCAGGACCATGATGCCAACAGGCACACAGGCTTTCCCCTCTGCCAGCTTTCCAAGTGGCCCTTGTTCTCATGCTTACAAGGCGGCTGTCACCTCTAGTCATCCTGTCTGCATTCTAGGCATGAGGAGGAAGGAAGGCTAAGGGGCCTAAGGGACAACTCTGGTCCCTGGAAGACCCACATGGTGGCTTCTACTTACATCTCATTGGCCAGGACTGTGTCACATGGTCCCTCCACCTGAAAGGAAAGTTAGGAAATGTGTGGTGTTTTCAGATGAGTACATTGACGCTCTGAACACAATTGGGGGTCAGTTGGCAAGGAAGAGGGGAAGGACAGATGTTGGACAGACAATTCCAGTATCTGCCACAAACTACATAATCGCAAAGGTAACCTTCCTCTCTGAAATTGTACGATTCTGATATTTTTCTATCTTGTTTTACCTGATCCTTTCTTAATAGGAAAGAGCTAAATATTTTTGTGGAAAGCACATTTTTTTAATATCTCAAATTTTGGAGAAGCAGAGGTACATCTCATCAATGAAACGACAATCGGTACATGTGAGATGTCAGATTACTAGTCAAAAGCTCTTTATAGTTATTATCTCTTCACTGAAACTTTCTTAAGGTTTTGTAATTCCAATCTTCTGGAAGCCTATTCTTACTAATCACAACTATTCTGATCGCTTCTTAATTGTACTAAGTTACCTAGCTTTTCCTTCTGAGTTCCAGTCCTTCTCAAATGATTTCACATATTCATCTTTTATCTCGCCAGCTAAATTGCAAACGTGTAAAGAGCAGAGCCCCACACTTAGCACAATGCTGGATTTGGAGTGAGCAATCAATAATTGTTGAGCAAAGAATGAATGAATGAATAATTGAAATCTGAAATTCTATTTTTCTCTCCTCAAAACTCTGTCCTCAGCGCATGCTTGTGAACTGACTGCATCTCAGAATCATTACCAAGGCAATTTGTATCCTAGGAAGCCAGCTTTAGAAAGCCTTTTATTTTCTACCTTCAAATCCTCTCCGCCACTGGACATTCAGCTCAGCCTCAGGAGTCAGCACTCTGACCACCTCCCTTCACCTAATAGTTTCACCTAAGCCCTTCCCATTTTAACAGATTAAAGGTTTTACCTGCAGGAAATTCTTATGTCTAAATTAAATTCTGTACATGCCATTTCCCTCTTCCTTTGCTCTCTACTTTGAAAGAACGCAGCAGGTAATGTGTTTACTAATGCTTTATAAAGGCCTGAGTGGGTTTATTTAAAAATTAAAAATAAGTTATGTGGTTATATACTGCAAAAGCAATATGTGTTATTATTATCTAAAAGTAATCGCTGAAAATATAAATAAGAAGTTAATAAATAAGAATTATTCAAAAACTCATAAACCACCACATAGATAAGACCATTTACTATATATCATACTGGAATTTGCCTGTATATATTTACATCACATATACTAAAATGGGGTACACTGTGTATACTGTTATCCTGCTTTCTCGATGCAACTGTGAACATCAGTACACATCAGTAAGTATTTATAATAATGTATGATGGCAGAGGAATATTTTGTTATATAATATATCTTAATTTATTAGCCAATCCCCTTCTTTTGGCATTTAGCTTATTTCCTTTTGAAAACCTTTGTAAATACCACTGAGATGAACATCCTTGTAGCTAATCTGTGTTTACAGCCTTTTAAAAATTACTTCCTTTGGATATACCCCCCAATAAATTTTACTTTGCTCAGCAGTAAGAAGAAACAATGCTTGTAATGGAAGAGAGTGAAGCAAGTCCATAGTAGCTTTTTACCATTATTTTGGAACCTAAAATGTGTTTGACTTGCAGGTTCCAGGGCTTACTCAGCATAACATAATGCAACAATTTAAAAATATATTCCCATGGCACAACACCTGGAAATCCAAGCTCTCTGCAGAACACTGTAGAAATGCTGATAGAGAAACTTAAAATCACAAAATATATAACTTCATGCTATATCCAAGACAACTCTGTACAGACAAGCATGAGGTATCCATTTAAGAAAAACTCATCAGAAAAAAATTATAATTGAAGAAATTTGGCCAGTTAATTCTTTTTCTACTCTAAACTGGAAAAAGGTGGCATTATCTCCTTTAGTGGAGCTCAAAAACTACCAGGGCAGGTGGAAAAAGCAGAATATTTCGATTCTCCACTCTGCCACTTACTAAATGCATAAATCTCTTAATCACTCTGAAACCTCAGTCTCCTCCTCGGCAAATTGGGGTTATAACAATACCTTTGTCATTCACAGTTATGGAGAAAATGAGCTAAAGTGTGAGAAAGTGCTTTGTAAAATACAATATTGTAACACAAACGTCACCAGTAACTGTTGTTGTACTTGGTGAAGTGTGCCATCCCATGTACGTATCTCATTGCTTGACTTTGCAGTTTCCTATTATTAACAAGTTTGAGCATCTTTTCAGATATTTATTGACCATTTAAATTCTCCTTCTGTTTGTTTCCTTAGCCCACGTTTTCATTTGAGTTCTTTGCCTTCTGTTAGCATCTTTAATATATTCTGGAGGCAAAGCCTTTGCTGGTTGTATGTGTTACAACCTAGAGATAGGTACCGTTATTATTATGCCCATTATAAAGATGAGAAAAGTGCAGCTCACAGGGGTCAGGGACGTGGCTCAAGGTCACACAGAAAGAACTGGGAGCGAAGCAAGCAGCCGGCGCTGGAGGGAAATGAGGGGAAGCGCACACGTCAGGCAGGCCCCGAGTTCTCAATGTTCATACATATTATCAGTCACTGTCATTTAATCATCACATCTACTCTCTGAGTTAGACACTGTTACTGTTCCCATTTCACAGATGAGGGAATTGAGATTTTACTGTCCTATCTTGTTCAGGGTTCCCATTCCTCAAGAGGAATATTAAGATGTAAAAAAATTGGTATAGTATCAGTATACCACAACAGCACTCTGCATCAGCATAGATAGAAATAAATAAATCAATAAAAACTATAAATAAGAACAACTTTTAAAAAACCACTCATATGTACTGTTTTATATAAAACATGTATATATATCTATATAGTATATGCATATCTCTCTATATAAACACACATACATGTGTGTATATATATATATATATTTTTTCAAAGAACTAGAAGGGAAAATTCCAGCTTCATGATAGGAAGTGGTGGTTAAATCAGCCTTTAGCTTTATCTTCAATATTTCCTGTTTTTTAAAAAAATAGAGAAGCAAAACAAAGATTGTTAGCAAATATTACAAAGTGTTAATGGTTATTTCTCAGTTAATGGTGAGAGTATGGGTGTGGGTTTTTGTTGTTGTTGTTATCCTTTGTATTTTCTTGTATTTTTTAAACTTTAAAATGTGAAAGAATTTCTTTTAAAAATGGGAAGGAACTACCCCAAAATAGTAATAGTGATCATCCTTTTATTATTCCTTCTGCTTTTCTATAATTTCCAAAACTTCTGTAATAAGCAAGTCTACCGTGGGAGGGAAACCACCAAATTGTTTTGTCTTGTTCTAAAGTTTTGTTTTTAGCAAACTTAATCCTAATATCTGGAGATAGTTAACGTATATCAGTGCAGAATCAACACCGAACTATCTTATGCATCTTTATATATATTCTTATTAATATACTGTCTAGGACTGAGTATCTACAACTAAATAGGTGATGGGAAAGCCCATATTGTCCTAACACTATTTCCCCACTCAGATAAGTGGGTTAAAACCCTCTCATGAGTTTGTAATCATACGGAAATGAGTCATGGACAGATGTCAAAGTCTATTGTATCTTTAATTTCTAAAGAATAGAATATATATCTGCCTAAGTGTGGGCATATTCTAATATCCTGAATTGTGGTTACTACCCAGATATAATGGACACATTCGAAATGAGTAGAAATGAGATATTTACTGGGATTAGCTAGGATTTCTCTTACAATCTGTTTTATCATTCAGTGCATGGATATTAACAGTTGGGTAACAGCAGGTGTGAGTGGGTAAAATGACTCTAAATCACAACCACGTGGGGGGAAGTTAGAAAAACTGTGTAGCATGGAAACCTTTTTACTTTTGTAGCTATATAAGCAAAGCTTGAGTTTCCAAGCCTAGTGACAGATTTATTTTAATGTAATTGAATAATTGGAGTTTTCCACTGTCAGAAACTTTTATCCACTTCATTAGAGGATTAAAAGAAAACTTGATCTGGTGTGTTTTGGCACTTTCTCTTCCCAGGGACCTAGAGAGAGAGAACTGGGAACACATGACCCTGGATATTATCTGTTTCCGCTGAATCCGAGCACAGTATATGCCAGGTCACTGCCAGAAGTTTTAAGTCTGCCTCTCACCTCTATTGTCTCAGAAAGATTGGGTTTTAGAGCTGGGGGAGAAAACCTTAGAAGCCACTGAACCCCTCTAATTTTCCAGGAGGAAAAATTAGGGCATGATTTTGGCAGGAACTAATGAAATTAAACCTATGCACACACTATGACCCAGCAATTCCGCCTTTGAGAGCTACCAAGAAGAAGCCTATGGAGACACTCAAAGGTGTTCATTGCAGCACTATTTGTGTCAGAGAGAAAAAAAGAAAGAAAGAAACGACCACAACATCCATCAGTAGAGGAATGACTAAATGAAACATAAAATATTCATACCATAAAGCACGAATGAGTAGATCTAAGTGGACAGATGTCAAGAACAGAATGAATCAAAGAGCCAAGTGAAAAATATATGTACATAAAAACTCATACAACAATACTATTTTTACATGGGTACAATATATGTGATATAATACTGAATATAAAAATCTTCTAAAATATCTAGACTTATGCTCTTGAAATACAGTAGCTACTAGCCACATGCGGCTATTTATATTTAAATTAAGTAAAATAGCACTAGCTACATTTCAAGTGTGCAGTAGCCGCATATGGTTACTGGCTGCGGTATTGGACTGCATAGATATATAACATTTCCTCAATTACAGAAAGTTCTATTGGACAATGTTGGTCTAAAAAAATACGTGCCAAATTCATAAGATGACATAGGTGGGTAATAGTAAAACCGAAACTGGTGTCAGGAGACCCTACAGAAGTATTCTTGGCATGAGACCTCATGGGGGTTATTCATGGATGGATGGGTGGGTGGACGGGTGGACGGGTGGATGGGTAGACGGGTGGGTGGATGGGTGGGTGGGTGGGTGGATGGAAGGATTCATTCATTCACTCATTTGTGATGATTTATTGACTACATGTTGAGCCCTGAGTTCAGCCCTTGGGAAACAAAGTTCAATCTGATGTCAGTCTAGCCCCAGAGAACAGACTACACAAGCATCAGTCATCAGTATGTACCAAATACCTCTCTGTGGCAAAGTCTACGTGAGGCCTAGAACCAGTGGTGAACAAAACAAAGTCCCTATCCTCACAGAACTTGCATTCCACAGCAGGGTTTCTCTCTCGACATCACACACATTTTGATGGATGAGTCTTTTTTGTGGGAGCTGTCCTGTGGAGTTTAGAATGTTTAGCAGCATCCCTGGGCTCCCTCTACTCACTAAATAACACTAGTACCCACTCCCCAGAGTAACAAACAAAAAAGTCTTCAGACATTGCCAGTCCATTGAGAACTATAGGGAAAGAAAAACATCCATCAAATTTTAAACAGGGACGAGTGTGTGGCTGGTGGGATGGCATTCTATGGGATGCTTTATAGCATTTCAGGGACCTGACCTAATCTTTAAGGGGGTAGGTGAGGAATGCTTTCCTGGGGATGTGACGATATTGTCTGCTCTTTCAGCCAAACATGGAAAGAACTTGCCTGCATTGACACAATTCTGAACTGAGATGTTAAGTAATTGGCTCGGGATCATAACTAGTAAATGTCTGGAAGTATATTCAAAGTAGACTCTACCTAACTCCAAACTCCATGCTGTTCCTAGGGTCCCCAAGGCTGTGCCCTGCACAAGGGTGCTCAGCTCAGGGGTGAATGGGGATCCACTCTATGCTCTCCAAGTCATGCGCTCCGGCAGGGGCTCCACCTGCCTGGAAGCAGGGTCTCTGTTACTTGGCACAAAGGCTCCAAATGGACTAACAGGCCCTCCTCTTTCCCTCTGTCCCATGCCAAGAGAATGACGACACTGGCCATGACCACGATTGTTGCAGAAAACAGGGAGTGTGATTTTGGATGTGTTTTGCGTTGCCAGTGGTGAAGGATGGGAAGAGGGGTGTATTCTGTAAATATCAGGAAACACAGGGGCGTGGAATTTCATATGTTATAGCAAGCCCGTATTCTGCAGATGCTGGGCACATATTTTGGGTCTTCTGATGTTAACCAATACCAGGGGACTCAAAACACAAAATATGTTCGGCTGTCATCCCCAAAGCAATGTGCTCCACTTGCCAGGAATGGAATTTTCACACATTTAAGGTCAAAGTGAAATTTCTGGGAGGGATCTCAGTGAATCACAAAGCCAGTCACCACATTCAGGGGCTCTGAATAGGAGGAAATCGGAATAACAATATGCTGAGTTTCTCAACACCAGCCTGTGGGCAGTTCAGGATCCTGAGCCCCTGTGTGACCTCCCAACAGAAAAGCCACCCTTGGTTACATTTAGCAGAGCTGCATTCTGAGTAATTCACTGGCAAAACAAACCATAAGTGTTGCCCCTTAGAAAGGAGGAAACTACACAGGCTTCACCCGGTGCCAAGCTCAGCATTAAGCACTTTTATGTGCTCTCACTTAAATCTCTCTCTGAGGGATTTGCTACTATCATTCCTATTTTACAGGCGAGGAAACTGAGGTCCAAAGAGGAGGAGGCGATCTTCCCAAATGTCACACAACTAAGCGGCTGAGAAAGGATTCTAACCCAGGTGCATTGACTCAAAAGTGGGTGTTTGTCTAAATGTTTAAAAGTAACTTTGCCAACAAACTATATTTTTTAATTTTCTAAACTTAAGAAAAAAATAAATCGCTTCTACAGCATATGCTATCCCCACACTGTGGTTTATATTCAGAGACCAGATGGTAACATAAAAACCAAGAGCCTCTTCCAGCACTCACACAAGGTCTGGTCACACTTTTCTACACCCCAGGAACAGATTCCACATTTCAAGCCTGGTATAATGCGTCTCCCTTGCACCTGACTTTCTCTAAGGTTTGCCTCATTCTGTTGTGATATCACCTAACATTACATTTATAAAGTTTTTTCAACATTTTATTATGAAAACTTTTTTTAAAGTATGTTTTTATTGATTTTTTAGAGAGAGAGAGAAAAACATCAATGTGAGAGAGAAACATAGATCAGTTGCCTTCCTTACACACCCGATCAGGGACCAAACCCACAACCAGGGCATGTGCCCTGACCGGGAATCGAACCGGTAACCTTTCAGTACCCAGGACAACACTCAACCAGCTGAGCCACACTGGCCAGCTGAAAACTTTCAAACATATAGACAGACAAGTTGAAAGAATTTCATAGGGACACTCATACACCCACCACCTAGATTCTACCATTAACATTTCACTATACTTTTAACTTTTAATAATTTTTAATAGGTGCCAAGAACTTTGCATGCATTATCTCACTTAACTCATGAAAAAACTCTTTAAATTACTCCCATTTAATCGATGAGGAAATTGAAGTTCACCATTGGACTGACAGAGGAGTTTGTCCACAAAGTCACTATTCTAGTTACATTCACAAAGATGAAGACCTACTTGAGCTGGATTTAATGGGCTTTTATTAGTTCAGTTAATGTGGGAGATTTGTTTTCTGAGTCAGCGAAGTCATTTTCAGGTATAAAATTCAGCAAAGGAGTACTTGTTTAGCAGGAAAGGATCTGTTCTTTTGGATTCCATAGATGGAAAATTGTATTCTTTTCTTTTTTTAAAGTGTACAGCAGGGCTATATACACAAAGATGTTCACTGCAGTGTTATTTAAAATGAGAAAAATTGGAAACAATCTAAATCCTCCAAATCAGAAAAACAGTTGGTTACGGCATTTAATACCATATGTTAAAAAGATGGCATACAATGCAAATGTTAAAAATTATCTTTCCTTCACTTCATAGAAATATTTGCGAATCCCTGCCGACATATGTGCCCAATCCAAATGTAAAGTGATACTCAAGGATGTAAGATTGAATATCTTTGGCATAGGAAAATAACAAATTGAAATATCAGAATCGAAAAGGCATAGAATGCCAGAAAAAAAAGGATCTCTATAGGGCACAGTCATCTGGGACATGTATTGGGTGTCTTTAGCTTAGTCTTGAAAAGCCTAATATAAAATACAACCCAAAAGCACCAGTTTCTTTCATTGCGCACACATTTATCGAGGGCTTATTAGATGCAGATACTGGACACTCACTGGTAGAGAGAAAAGGTTCCTATCTTTGTGAGGATCATAATCTAGATAGAAAGTAATTGTCATACCTTGTCTTGAGTTACATCAAAGGACTGGAAAGGCCTCTCCATCTGATAATACTTAGAGCAGTGGTTCTCAACCAGAGGCGATATTCCCCACCCCCCGCCCCTGGGGACATTTGGTGATACTATCTGCAGTCACTTTTGATTGTTACAACTTGGGGCAGGGAGAGTGCTACTAGCATCTAGTCCGCAGAGGTCAGAGATGATAGTAAACAACCTACGATGCACAAAACAGCAACCTATCTAGCACAGATGTCAACAGTGCTGAGGATGACAACTGTGACCTAGACGCTCAGGATTCTTTCTTGGAAGTTAAAGTGACGGAGAAACCTAGGAGGAAGGGGGGGGGGCCTGGGGGCATGTGTGTGCAGGGGAGAGGATGGACCTGGGTGATTATGAAGGTTGTAAGGCAAACCTATGGGTAGAAACAGCTCCAATTTACTGAGGATCCTACTCCAAAAGCTAATTTGTAAATTGCTTCTTTGGCATATCTTAGATCCCCTGCCTGCCTCCCTCCAGAAGGAGACCATATGGTGACAATGAAAGGCTCTGGAGATAAAATCAGAAGATCTGGGTTGAATCCCAACTTTGCAATAATGAAAATCATTTTACTTTTCTGAACCTCCGTTTCCACTTTTGAGAAACAGGGAGGGAAGCGGGCTCTCCCCCGCTGCTGAGATGAGAACAGGTGCTTTTGAACGTGCCTGGTTCTCCGTAGAGGCTCAAAGGTGACACTGTCATTATTGTTTGTTTGTTCACAATGTATCATTAAGTGAAAAGAGAGCTTGTAAAACAGAACATAGTGTATGTGTCCAATTTTTGTGCAATATGACTATCTGCCGAGAAAATAGTCTAGAAGTAATTATATTAAATTGCTAAGACAAATTGTCCCTGAGTGAGGTGAAACCAAACCAAACCAAAGCAAAACAGAAACAAATATATCACCTTTGGAATTAGATAGTAAATACATGTTATTTTAAACTCTTAAGGTTACTTTTTAAAAGGCATTTTATGATATGAGGAAATACCTTTAAGACACAATTTAAGCAAAAACTAAACCAAGACAGAAATTATATAGAGCTGCACAGCCCCTTGTGGCTAATGAATACTTGAAATGTGGCTAGTCCGATTTGAGATGTGTTACAATGTAGGAAAAAAAATTCAAAGACTGAAAAAAATGAAAAACATCTCATTAATAAATTTTATAATGCGCTACGATACAATGACAATATTTTGGATCTACTGAATTAAATAAAATGCATCATTAAAATTAATTTCGCCTGTTTTCATTTTTCTTTAACGAGGCTCACAAAACATTTAAAATTACCTATGTGGCTCACATTCATGGTTCACATATTTCTTTTGAATAGTGCTGATACAAATAATATAAACTTGACTGTATAATTAAAAAAAAAAAAATGCAGAGGAAAAAAAATAGAATGGAAAAACCCCAAACTTACTATCATGAAGAAATCTAAATA